>NW_027286990.1:0-166018 GCF_022747635.1 Hetaerina americana | reverse complement strand
TAGTAAGGCATTTATTTCATTTTTAGAAATTTTAATTTTTCACATTTTTCCATGAAAAGTGCCAATACCCCCCCTTTGGATTCTAGGTGAAAATCTCACTCCACACGAATCAAACAAAAATGTTTCCATGGGGTGTATTGTTGTTCATTTTCATCAAATAAACAAAATAAAACCCAGAATAAATCATTAAAGACAAGAAATGAGCATAAAAGATGCCTCAGCGCAAGTGTTTATGTTAGTAAAAAGAGCCCCAAATTTCCAAAAATATTGCGAAAAACAACAATCTTCCATAATAGAGTGAATGTTTAAGGTGTATAGAAGGCATTTATTTCATTTTTAGAAATTTTAATTTTTCACATTTTTCCATGAAAAGTGCCAATACCTCCCCCTTTGGGTTATAGGTGAAAATCTTACTCGACACGAATCAAACACAAATGTTGCCATGGTGTGTATTTTTGTTCATTTTCATCAAATAAACAAAATAAAGCCCAGAATAAATCATTAAAGACAAGAAATGAGCATAAAAGATGCCTCAGCGCAAGTGTTAATGTTAGTAAAAGAGCCCTAATTTCCAAAAATATTGCGAAAAACAACAATCTTCCATTATAGAGTGAATGTTTGAGATGTATAGAAGGCATTTATTTCATTTTTAGAAATTTTAATTTTTCACATTTTTCCATGAAAAGTGCCAATACCCCCCCCTTTGGGTTATAGGTGAAAATCTAACTCGACACGAATCAAACTAAAATGTTGCCATGTTGTGTATTGTTGTTGATTTTCATCAAATAAACAAAATAAAGCCCAGAATAAATCATTAAAGACAAGAAATGAGCATAAAAGATGCCTCAGCGCAAGTGTTAATGTTAGTAAAAGAGCCCAAATTTCCAAAAATATTGCGAAAAACAACAATTTTCCATTATAGAGTGAATGTTTGAGGTGTATAGAAGGCATTTATTTCATTTTTAGAAATTTTAATTTTTCACATTTTTCCATGAAAAGTGCAAATACTTTGTACACGGAGGTGTATATAAGGCATTTATTTCATTTTTAGAAATTTTAATTTTTCACATTTTTCCATGAAAAGTGCCAATACCCCCCCTTTGGGTTCTAGGTGAAAATCTCACTCGACACGAATCAAACAAAAATGTTTCCATGGTGTGTATTGTTGTTCATTTTCTTCAAAAAAACAAAATAAAACCCAGAATAAATCATTAAAGACAAGAAATGAGCATAAAAGATGTCTCAGCGCAAGTGTTAATGTTAGTAAATGAGCCCAAATTTCCAGAAATATTGCGAAAAACAACAATCTTCCATAATAGAGTGAATGTTTGAGGTGTATAGAAGGCATTTATTTCATTTTTAGTAATTTTAATTTTTCACATTTTTCCATGAAAAGTGCCAATACCCCCTTTGGGTTCCAGGTGAAAGTCTCACTCGAAACGAATCAACAAAAATGTTTCCATGGTGTGTATAGTTGTTCATTTTCATCAAATAAACAAAATAAAACCCAGAATAAATAATTAAAGACAAGAAATGAGCATAAAAGATGCCTCAGCGCAAGTGTTAATGTTAGTAAAAGAGCCCAAATTTCCAAAAATATTGCGGAAAACAACAATCTACCATTATAGAGTGAATGTTTGAGGTGTATAGAAGGCATTTATTTCATTTTTAGAAATTTTAATTTTTCACATTTTTCCATGAAAAGTGCCAATACCCCCCCCTCTTGGTTCAAAGTGAAAATCTCACTCGACACGAATCAAACAAAAATGATTCCATGGTGTGTATTGTTGTTCATTTTCATCAGATTAACAATATTAAACCCAGAATAAATCATTATAGACAAGAAATGAGCATAAAAGATGCCTCAGCGCAGGTGTTAATGTTAGTAAAAGAGCCCAAATTTCCAAAAATATTGCGAAAAAACAACAATCTTCCATTATAGAGTGAATGTTTGAGGTGTATAGAAGGCATTTTTTTTCATTTTTAGAAATTTTAATTTTTCACATTTTCCATGAAAAGTGCCCATACCCCCCCCTTTTGGGTTATAGGTGAAAATCTATCTCGACACGAATCAAACACAAATGTTTCCATGGTGTGTACTGTTGTTCATTTTCATCAAATAAACAAAATTAAGCCCAGAATAAATCATTAAAAACAAGAAATGAGCATAAAAGATGCCTCAGTGCAAGTGTTAATGTTAGTAAAAGAGCCCAAATTTCCAAAAATTTTGCGAAAAACAACAATCTTCCATTTTAGAGTGAATGTTTGAGGTGTATAGAAGGTATTTATTTCATTTTTAGAAATTTTAATTTTTCACATTTTTTCCATGAAAAGTGCCAATACCCCCCCCTTTGGGTTCTACGTGAAAATCTCACTCGACACGAATCAAACAAAAATGTTTCCATGGAGTGTATTGTTGTTCATTTTCATCAAATAAACAAAATAAAACCCAGAATAAATCATTAAAGACAAGAAATGAGCATAAAAGATGCCTCAACGCGAGTGTTAATGTTAGTAAAAGAGCCCAAATTTCAAAAATATTGCGAAAAACAACAATCTTCCATAATAGAGTGAATGTTTGAGGTGTATAGAAGGCATTTATTTCATTTTTAGAAATTTTAATTTTCACATTTTTCCATGAAAAGTGCCAATACCCTTTGGGTTCTAGGTGAAAATCTGACTCGACCCGAATCAAACATAAATGTTTCCATGGTGTGTATTGTTGTTAATTTTCTTCAAAAAAACAAAATAAAACCCAGAATAAATCATTAAAGACAAGAAATGAGCATAAAAGATGCCTCAGCGCAAGTGTTAATTTTAGTAAAAGAGCCCAAAGTTCCAAAAATATTGCGAAAAATATCAATCTTCCATTATAGAGTGAATGTTTGAGGTGTATATAAGGCATTTATTTCATTTTTAGAAATTTTAATTTTTCACATTTTTCCATGAAAAGTGCCAATACCCCCCCTTTGGGTTCTAGGTGAAAATCTCACTCGACACGAATCAAACAAAAATGTTTCCATGGTGTGTATTGTTGTTAATTTTCTTCAAAAAAACAAAATAAAACTCAGAATAAATCATTAAAGACAAGAAATGAGCATAAAAGATGCCTCAGCGCAAGTGTTAATGTTAGTAAAAGAGCCCAAATTTCCAAAAATATTGCGAAAAACAACAATTTTCCATTATAGAGTGAATGTTTGAGGTGTATAGAAGGCATTTATTTCATTTTTAGAAATTTTAATTTTTCACATTTTTCCATGAAAAGTGCCAAATACCCCCCCCCTTTGGGTTCTAGGTGAAAATCTCACTCGACACGATTCAAACAAAAATGTTTCCATTGTGCGTATTGTTGTTCATTTTCATCAAATAAACAAAATAAAACCCAGAATAAATCATTAAAGACAAGAAATGAGCATAAAAGATGCCTCAGCGCAGGTGTTAATGTTAGTAAAAGAGCCCAAATTTCCAAAAATATTGCGAAAAACAACAATCTTCCATTATAGAGGGAATGTTTGAGGTGTATAGAAGGCATTTATTTCATTTTTAGAAATTTTAATTTTTCACATTTTTCCATGAAAAGTGCCAATACCCCCCCTTTGGGTTCTAGGTGAAAATCTCACTCGACACGATTCAAACAAAAATGTTTCCATGGTGTGTATTGTTGTTCATTTTCATCAAATAAACAAAATAAAACCCAGAATAAATCATTAAAGACAAGAAATGAGCATAAAAGATGCCTCAGCGCAGGTGTTAATGTTAGTAAAAGAGCCCACATTTCCAAAAATATTGCGAAAAACAACAATCTTCCATTATAGAGGGAATGTTTGAGGTGTATAGAAGGCATTTATTTCATTTTTAGAAATTTTAATTTTTCACATTTTTCCATGAAAAGTGCCAATACCCCCCCTTTGGGTTCTAGGTGAAAATCTCACTCGACACGAATCAAACAAAAATGTTTCCATGGTGTGTATTGTTGTTCATTTTCATCAAATAAACAAAATAAAACCCAGAATAAATCATTAAAGACAAGAAATGAGCATAAAAGATGCCTCAGTGCAAGTGTTAATGTTAGTAAAAGAGCCCAAATTTCCAAAAATATTGCGAAAAACAACAATCTTCCATTATAGAGGGAATGTTTGAGGTGTATAGAAGGCATTTATTTCATTTTTAGAAATTTTAATTTTTCACATTTTTCCATGAAAAGTGCCAATACCCCCCCTTTGGGTTCTAGGTGAAAATCTCACTCGACACGAATCAAACAAAAATGTTTCATGGTGTGTATTGTTTGTTCATTTTCATCAAATAAACAAAATAAAACCCAGAATAAATCTTTAAAGACAAGAAATGAGCATAAAAGATGCCTCAGTGCAAGTGTTAATGTTAGTAAAAGAGCCCAAATTTCCAAAAATATTGCGAAAAACAACAATCTTCCATTATAAAGTGAATGTTTGAGGTGTATAGAAGGCATTTATTTCATTTTTAGAAATTTTAATTTTAACAATTTTCCATGAAAAGTGCCAATACCCCCCCTTTGGGTTCTAGGTGAAAATCTCACTCGAAACGAATCAAACAAAAATGTTTCCATGTTGTGTATTGTTGTTCATTTTCTTCAAATAAACAAAATAAAACCGAGAATAAATCATTAAAGACAAGAAATGAGCATAAAAGATGCCTCAGCGCAAGTGTTAATGTTAGTAAAAGAGCCCAAATTTCCAAAAATATTGCAAAAAACAACAATATTCCATAATAGAGTGAATGTTTGAGGTGTATAGAAGGCATTTATTTCATTTTAGAAATTTTAATTTTTCACAGTTTTCCATGAAAAGTGCCAATACCCCCCTTGGGTTCCAGGTGAAAGTCTCACTCGACACGAATCAAACAAAAATGTTTCACTAAAGAGTATTGTTGTTCATTTTCATCAAATAAACAAAATAAAACCCAGAATAAATCATTAAAGACAAGAAATGAGCATAAATGATGCCTCAGCGCAAGTGTTAATGTTAGTAAAAGAGCCCAAATTTCCAAAAATATTGCGAAAAACAACAGTTTTCCATTATAGAGTGAATGTTTGAGGTGTATAGAAGGCATTTATTTCATTTTTAGAAATTTTAATTTTTCACATTTTTCCATGAAAAGTGCCAATACCCCCCCCCTTTGGGTTCTAGGTGAAAATCTCACTCGACACGAATCAAACAAAAATGTTTCCATGGTGTGTATTGTTGTTCATTTTCATCAAATAAACAAAATAAAACCCAGAATAAATCATTAAAGACAAGAAATGAGCATAAAAGATGCCTCAGTGCAAGTGTTAATGTTAGTAAAAGAGCCCAAATTTCCAAAAATATTGCGAAAAACAACAATCTTCCATAATAGAGTGAATGTTTGAGGTGTATAGAAGGCATTTATTTCATTTTTAGAAATTTTAATTTTCACATTTTTCCATGAAAAGTGCCAATACCCCCCCCTTTGGGATATAGGTGAAAATCTAACTCGACACGAATCAAACACAAATGTTGCCATGGTGTGTATTGTTGTTCATTTTCATCAAATAAACAAAATAAAACCGAGAATAAATCATTAAAGACAAGAAATGAGCTAAAAGATGCCTTAGCGCGAGTGTTAATGTTAGTAAAAGAGCCCAAATTTCCAAAAATATTGCGAAAAACAACAATCTTCCATTTTAGAGTGAATGTTTGAGGTGTATAGAAGGCATTTATTTCATTTTTAGAAATTTTAATTTTTCACATTCTTCCATGAAAAGTGCCAATACCCCCCCCTTTGGGTTCTAGGTGAAAATCTCACTCGACACGAATCAAACAAAAATGTTTCCATGGTGTGTATTGTTGTTCATTTTCATCAAATAAACAAAATAAAACCCAGAATAAATCATTAAAGACAAGAAATGAGCTAAAAGATGCCTCAGCGCGAGTGTTAATGTTAGTAAAAGAGCCCAAATTTCCAAAAATATTGCGAAAAACAACAATCTTCCATAATAGAGTGAATGTTTGAGGTGTATAGAAGGCATTTATTTCATTATTAGAAATTTTAATTTTCACATTTTTCCATGAAAAGTGCCAATACCCTTTGGGTTCTAGGTGAAAATCTGACTCGACCCGAATCAAACATAAATGTTTCCATGGTGTGTATTGTTGTTCATTTTCTTCAAAAAAACAAAATAAAACCCAGAATAAATCATTAAAGACAAGAAATGAGCATAAAAGAGGCCTCAGCGCAAGTGTTAATTTTAGTAAAAGAGCCCAAAGTTCCAAAAATATTGCGAAAAATATCAATCTTCCATTATAGAGTGAATGTTTGAGGTGTATATAAGGCATTTATTTCATTTTTAGAAATTTTAATTTTTCACATTTTTCCATGAAAAGTGCCAATACCCCCCCTTTGGGTTCTAGGTGAAAATCTCACTCGACACGAATCAAACAAAAATGTTTCCATGGTGTGTATTGTTGTTAATTTTCTTCAAAAAAACAAAATAAAACCCAGAATAAATCATTAAAGACAAGAAATGAGCATAAAAGATGCCTCAGCGCAAGTGTTAATGTTAGTAAAAGAGCCCAAATTTCCAAAAATATTGCGAAAAACAACAGTTTTCCATTATAGAGTGAATGTTTGAGGTGTATAGAAGGCATTTATTTCATTTTTAGAAATTTTAATTTTTCACATTTTTCCATGAAAAGTGCCAATACCCCCCCCTTTGGGTTCTAGGTGAAAATCTCACTCGACACGAATCAAACAAAAATGTTTCCATGGTGTGTATTGTTGTTCATTTTCATCAAATAAACAAAATAAAACCCAGAATAAATCATTAAAGACAAGAAATGAGCATAAAAGATGCCTCAGTGCAAGTGTTAATGTTAGTAAAAGAGCCCAAATTTCCAAAAATATTGCGAAAAACAACAATCTTCCATAATAGAGTGAATGTTTGAGGTGTATAGAAGGCATTTATTTCATTTTTAGAAATTTTAATTTTCACATTTTTCCATGAAAAGTGCCAATACCCCCCCCTTTGGGATATAGGTGAAAATCTAACTCGACACGAATCAAACACAAATGTTGCCATGGTGTGTATTGTTGTTCATTTTCATCAAATAAACAAAATAAAACCGAGAATAAATCATTAAAGACAAGAAATGAGCTAAAAGATGCCTTAGCGCGAGTGTTAATGTTAGTAAAAGAGCCCAAATTTCCAAAAATATTGCGAAAAACAACAATCTTCCATTTTAGAGTGAATGTTTGAGGTGTATAGAAGGCATTTATTTCATTTTTAGAAATTTTAATTTTTCACATTCTTCCATGAAAAGTGCCAATACCCCCCCCTTTGGGTTCTAGGTGAAAATCTCACTCGACACGAATCAAACAAAAATGTTTCCATGGTGTGTATTGTTGTTCATTTTCATCAAATAAACAAAATAAAACCCAGAATAAATCATTAAAGACAAGAAATGAGCTAAAAGATGCCTCAGCGCGAGTGTTAATGTTAGTAAAAGAGCCCAAATTTCCAAAAATATTGCGAAAAACAACAATCTTCCATAATAGAGTCAATGTTTGAGGTGTATAGAAGGCATTTATTTCATTATTAGAAATTTTAATTTTCACATTTTTCCATGAAAAGTGCCAATACCCTTTGGGTTCTAGGTGAAAATCTGACTCGACCCGAATCAAACATAAATGTTTCCATGGTGTGTATTGTTGTTCATTTTCTTCAAAAAAACAAAATAAAACCCAGAATAAATCATTAAAGACAAGAAATGAGCATAAAAGAGGCCTCAGCGCAAGTGTTAATTTTAGTAAAAGAGCCCAAAGTTCCAAAAATATTGCGAAAAATATCAATCTTCCATTATAGAGTGAATGTTTGAGGTGTATATAAGGCATTTATTTCATTTTTAGAAATTTTAATTTTTCACATTTTTCCATGAAAAGTGCCAATACCCCCCCTTTGGGTTCTAGGTGAAAATCTCACTCGACACGAATCAAACAAAAATGTTTCCATGGTGTGTATTGTTGTTAATTTTCTTCAAAAAAACAAAATAAAACCCAGAATAAATCATTAAAGACAAGAAATGAGCATAAAAGATGCCTCAGCGCAAGTGTTAATGTTAGTAAAAGAGCCCAAATTTCCAAAAATATTGCGAAAAACAACAATTTTCCATTATAGAGTGAATGTTTGAGGTGTATAGAAGGCATTTATTTCATTTTTAGAAATTTTAATTTTTCACATTTTTCCATGAAAAGTGCCAATACCCCCCCCCCTTTGGGTTCTAGGTGAAAATCTCACTCGACACGAATCAAACAAAAATGTTTCCATGGTGTGTATTGTTGTTCATTTTCATCAAATAAACAAAATAAAACCCAGAATAAATCATTAAAGACAAGAAATGAGCATAAAAGATGCCTCAGTGCAGGTGTTAATGTTAGTAAAAGAGCCCAAATTTCCAAAAATATTGGGTAAAACAACAATCTTCCATTATAGAGTGAATGTTTGAGGTGTATAGAAGGCATTTATTTCATTTTTAGAAATTTTAATTTTTCACATTTTTCCATGAAAAGTGCCAATACCCCCCCCTTTGGGTTCTAGGTGAAAATCTCACTCGACACGAATCAAACAAAAATGTTTCCATGGTGTGTATTGTTGTTCATTTTCATCAAATAAACAAAATAAAACCCAGAATAAATCATTAAAGACAAGAAATTAGCATAAAAGATGCCTCAGCGCAGGTGTGATGTTAGTAAAAGAGCCCAAATTTCCAAAAATATTGCAAAAAAAACCAATATTCTATAATAGAGTGAATGTTTGAGGTGTATAGAAGGCATTTATTTCATTTTTAGAAATTTTAATTTTTCACATTTTTCCATGAAAAGTGCCAATACCCCCTTGGGTTCCAGGTGAAAGTCTCACTCGACAAGAATCAAACAAAAATGTTTCACTAGTGAGTATTGTTGTTCATTTTCATCAAATAAACAAAATAAAACCCAGAATAAATCATTAAAGACAAGAAATGAGCATAAAAGATGCCTCAGCGCAAGTGTTAATGTTAGTAAAAGAGCCCAAATTTCCAAAAATATTGCAAAAAACAACAATCTTCCATAATAATGTGAATGTTTGAGGTGTATAGAAGGCATTTATTTCATTTTTAGAAATTTTAATTTTTCACATTTTTCCATGAAAAGTGCCAATACCCCCCTTGGGTTCCAGGTGAAAGTCTCACTCGACACGAATCAAACAAAAATGATTCCATGGTGTGTATTGTTGTTCATTTTCATCAGATAAACAATATTAAACCCAGAATAAATCATTAAAGACAAGAAATGAGCATAAAAGATGCCTCAGCGCAAGTGTTAATATTAGTAAAAGAGCTCAAATTTCCAAAAATATTGCGAAAAACAACAATCTTCCATTATAGAGTGAATGTTTGAGGTGTATAGAAGGCATTTATTTCATTTTTAGAAATTTTAATTTTTCACATTTTCCATGAAAAGTGCCAATACCCCCCCCTTTGGGTTATAGGTAAAAATCTATCTCGACACGAATCAAACACAAATGTTTCCATGGTGTGTATTGTTGTTCATTTTCATCAGATAAACAAAATAAAACCCAGATTAAATCATTAAAGACAAGAAATGAGCATAAAAGATGCCTCAGCGCAAGTGTTAATGTTAGTAAAAGAGCCCAAATTTCCAAAAATATTGCGAAAAACAACAATCTTCCATTATAGAGTGAATGTTTGAGGTGTATAGAAGGCATTTATTTCATTTTTAGAAATTTTAATTTTTCACATTTTTCCATGAAAAGTGCCAATTTTCACCTATAACCCAAACCTTTGGGTTATAGGTGAAAATCTAACTCGACACGAATCAAACTAAAATGTTGCCATGGTGTGTATTGTTGTTCATTTTCATCAAATAAACAAAATAAAGCCCAGAATAAATCATTAAAGACAAGAAATGAGCATAAAAGATGCCTCAGTGCAAGTGTAAATGTTAGTAAAAGAGCCCAAATTTCCAAAAATATTGCGAAAAACAACAATCTTCCATAATAGAGTGAATTTTTGAGGTGTATAGAAGGCATTTATTTATATTATTTTTTGAAATTTCAATTTTTCACATTTTTCCATGAAAAGTGCCAATACCCCCCCCTTTGGGTTCTAGGTGAAAATCTGACTCGACCCGAATCAAACAAAAATGTTTCCATGGTGTGTATTGTTGTTCATTTTCTTCAAAAAAACAAAATAAAAGCCAGAATAAATCATTAAAGACAAGAAATGAGCATAAAAGATGCCTCAGCGCAAGTGTTAATGTTAGTAAACGAGCCCAAATTTCCAAAAATATTGCGAAAAACAACAATTTTCCATTATAGAGTGAATGTTTGAGGTGTATAGAAGGCATTTATTTCATTTTTAGAAATTTTAATTTTTCACATTTTTCCATGAAAAGTGCAAATACTTTGTACACGGAGGTGTATATAAGGCATTTATTTCATTTTTAGAAATTTTAATTTTTCACATTTTTCCATGAAAAGTGCCAATACCCACCCTTTGGGTTCTAGGTGAAAATCTCACTCGACACGAATCAAACAAAAATGTTTCCATGGTGTGTATTGTTGTTCATTTTCTTCAAAAAAACAAAATAAAACCCAGAATAAATCATTAAAGACAAGAAATGAGCATAAAAGATGTCTCAGCGCAAGTGTTAATGTTAGTAAATGAGCCCAAATTTCCAGAAATATTGCGAAAAACAACAATCTTCCATAATAGAGTGAATGTTTGAGGTGTATAGAAGGCATTTATTTCATTTTTAGTAATTTTAATTTTTCACATTTTTCCATGAAAAGTGCCAATACCCCCTTTGGGTTCCAGGTGAAAGTCTCACTCGAAACGAATCAAACAAAAATGTTTCCATGGTGTGTATAGTTGTTCATTTTCATCAAATAAACAAAATAAAACCCAGAATAAATAATTAAAGACAAGAAATGAGCATAAAAGATGCCTCAGCGCAAGTGTTAATGTTAGTAAAAGAGCCCAAATTTCCAAAAATATTGCGGAAAACAACAATCTACCATTATAGAGTGAATGTTTGAGGTGTATAGAAGGCATTTATTTCATTTTTAGAAATTTTAATTTTTCACATTTTTCCATGAAAAGTGCCAATACCCCCCCCTCTTGGTTCAAAGTGAAAATCTCACTCGACACGAATCAAACAAAAATGATTCCATGGTGTGTATTGTTGTTCATTTTCATCAGATTAACAATATTAAACCCAGAATAAATCATTATAGACAAGAAATGAGCATAAAAGATGCCTCAGCGCAAGTGTTAATGTTAGTAAAAGAGCCCAATCTTCCAAAAATATTGCGAAAAACAACAATCTTCCATTATAGAGTGAATGTTTGAGGTGTTTAGAAGGCATTTTTTTCATTTTTAGAAATTTTAATTTTTCACATTTTCCATGAAAAGTGCCCATACCCCCCCCTTTGGGTTATAGGTGAAAATCTATCTCGACAAGAATCAAACACAAATGTTTCCATGGTGTGTACTGTTGTTCATTTTCATCAAATAAACAAAATTAAGCCCAGAATAAACCATTAAAGACAAGAAATGAGCATAAAAGATGCCTCAGTGCAAGTGTTAATGTTAGTAAAAGAGCCCAAATTTCCAAAAATTTTGCGAAAAACAACAATCCTCCATTTTAGAGTGAATGTTTGAGGTGTATAGAAGGCATTTATTTCATTTTTAGAAATTTTAATTTTTCACATTTTTCCATGAAAAGTGCCAATACCCCCCCCTTTGGGTTCTAGGTGAAAATCTCACTCGACACGAATCAAACAAAAATGTTTCCATGGTGTGTATTGTTGTTTATTTTCATCAAATAAACAAAATAAAACCCAGAATAAATCATTAAAGGCAAGAAATGAGCATAAAAGATGCCTCAGCGCGAGTGTTAATGTTAGTAAAAGAGCCCAAATTTCCAAAAATTTGGCGAAAAACAACAATCTTCCATTTTAGAGTGAATGTTTGAGGTGTATAGAAGGCATTTATTTCATTTTTAGAAATTTTAATTTTCACATTTTTCCATGAAAAGTGCCAATACCCTTTGGGTTCTAGGTGAAAATCTGACTCGACCCGAATCAAACATAAATGTTTCCATGGTGTGTATTGTTGTTAATTTTCTTCAAAAAAACAAAATAAAACCCAGAATAAATCATTAAAGACAAGAAATGAGCATAAAAGATGCCTCAGCGCAAGTGTTAATTTTAGTAAAAGAGCCCAAAGTTCCAAAAATATTGCGAAAAATATCAATCTTCCATTATAGAGTGAATGTTTGAGGTGTATATAAGGCATTTATTTCATTTTTAGAAATTTTAATTTTTCACATTTTTCCATGAAAAGTGCCAATACCCCCCCTTTGGGTTCTAGGTGAAAATCTCACTCGACACGAATCAAACAAAAATGTTTCCATGGTGTGTATTGTTGTTAATTTTCTTCAAAAAAACAAAATAAAACTCAGAATAAATCATTAAAGACAAGAAATGAGCATAAAAGATGCCTCAGCGCAAGTGTTAATGTTAGTAAAAGAGCCCAAATTTCCAAAAATATTGCGAAAAACAACAATTTTCCATTATAGAGTGAATGTTTGAGGTGTATAGAAGGCATTTATTTCATTTTTAGAAATTTTAATTTTTCACATTTTTCCATGAAAAGTTCCAATACCCCCCCCCCTTTGGGTTCTAGGTGAAAATCTCACTCGACACGATTCAAACAAAAATGTTTCCATGGTGCGTATTGTTGTTCATTTTCATCAAATAAACAAAATAAAACCCAGAATAAATCATTAAAGACAAGAAATGAGCATAAAAGATGCCTCAGCGCAGGTGTTAATGTTAGTAAAAGAGCCCAAATTTCCAAAAATATTGCGAAAAACAACAATCTTCCATTATAGAGTGAATGTTTGAGGTGTATAGAAGGCATTTATTTCATTTTTAGAAATTTTAATTTTTCACATTTTTCCATGAAAAGTGCCAATACCCCCCCTTTGGGTTCTAGGTGAAAATCTCACTCGACACGAATCAAACAAAAATATTTCCATGGTGTGTATTGTTGTTCATTTTCTTCAAAAAAACAAAATAAAACCCAGAATAAATCATTAAAGACAAGAAATGAGCATAAAAGATGCCTCAGCGCAAGTGTTAATGTTAGTAAAAGAGCCCAAACTTCCAAAAATATTGCGAAAAACAACAATTTTCCATTATAGAGTGAATGTTTGAGGTGTATAGAAGGCATTTATTTCATTTTTAGAAATTTTAATTTTTCGCATTTTTCCATGAAAAGTGCCAATACCCCCCCCTTTGGGTTCTAGGTGAAAATCTCACTCGACACGAAGCAAACAAAAATGTTTCCATGGTGTGTATTGTTGTTGATTTTCATCAAATAAACAAAATAAAACCCAGAATAAATCATTAAAGACAAGAAATGAGCATAAAAGATGCCTCAGCGCAAGTGTTAATGTTAGTAAAAGAGCCCAAAGTTCCAAAAATATTGCGAAAAATATCAATCTTCCATTATAGAGTGAATGTTTGGGGTGTATATAAGGCATTTTTTTCATTTTTAGAAATTTTAATTTTTCACATTTTTCCATGAAAAGTGCCAATACCCCCCCTATGGGTTATAGGTGAAAATCTCACTCGACACGAATCAAACAAAAATGTTTCCATGGTGTGTATTGTAGTTCAATTTCATCAAATAAACAAAATAAAGCCCAGAATATATCATTAAAGACAAGAAATGAGCATAAAAGAGGCTTCAGCGCAGGTGTAAATGTTACTAAAAGAGACCAAATTTCTGATAATATTGCGAAAAACAACAATCTTCCATTATAGAGTGAATGTTTGAGGTGTATAGAAGGCATTTATTTCATTTTTAGAAATTTTAATTTTTTACAATTTTCCATGAAAAGTACCAATTCCCCCCCCCATAGGGATCTAGGTGAAAATCTCACTCGAAACGTATCAAACAAAAATGTTTCCATGGTGTGTATTGTTGTTCATTTTCTTCAAATAAACAAAATAAAACCGAGAATAAATCATTAAAGACAAGAAATGAGCATAAAAGATGCCTCAGCGCAAGTGTTAATGTTAGTAAAAGAGCCCAAATTTCCAAAAATATTGCGAAAAACAACAATCTTCCATAATAGAGTGAATGTTTGAGGTGTATAGAAGGAATTTATTTCATTTTTAGAAATTTTAATTTTTCACATTTTTCCATGAAAAGTGCCAATACCCCCCTTGGGTTCCAGGTGAAAGTCTCACTCGACACGAATCAAACAAAAATGATTCCATGGTGTGTATTGTTGTTCATTTTCATCAGATTAACAATATTAAACCCAGAATAAATCATTATAGACAAGAAATGAGCATAAAAGATGCCTCAGCGCAAGTGTTAATGTTAGTAAAAGAGCCAAATTTCCAAAAATATTGCGAAAAACAACAATCTTCCATTATAGAGTGAATGTTTGAGGTGTATAGAAGGCATTTTTTTCATTTTTAGAAATTTTAATTTTTCACATTTTCCATGAAAAGTGCCCATACCCCCCCCTTTTTGGTTATAGGTGAAAATCTATCTCGACACGAATCAAACACAAATGTTTCCATGGTGTGTACTGTTGTTCATTTTCATCAAATAAACAAAATTAAGCCCAGAATAAATTATTAAAGACAAGAAATGAGCATAAAAGATGCCTCAGTGCAAGTGTTAATGTTAGTAAAAGAGCCCAAATTTCAAAAAATTTTTGCCCAAAACAACAATCCTCCATTTTAGAGTGAATGTTTGAGGTGTATAGAAGGCATTTATTTCATTTTTAGAAATTTTAATTTTTCACATTTTTCCATGAAAAGTGCCAATACCCCTTTGGGTTCTAGGTGAAAATCTCACTCGACACGAATCAAACAAAAATGTTTCCATGGTGTGTATTGTTGTTCATTTTCATCAAATAAACAAAATAAAACCCAGAATAAATCATTAAAGACAAGAAATGAGCATAAAAGATGCCTCAGCGCGAGTGTTAATGTTAGTAAAAGAGCCCAAATTTCCAAAAATATTGCGAAAAACAACAATCTTCCATAATAGAGTGAATGTTTGAGGTGTATAGAAGGCATTTATTTCATTTTTAGAAATTTTAATTTTCACATTTTTCCATGAAAAGTGCCAATACCCTTTGGGTTCTAGGTGAAAATCTGACTCGACCCGAATCAAACATAAATGTTTCCATGGTGTGTACTGTTGTTAATTTTCTTCAAAAAAACAAAATAAAACCCAGAATAAATCATTAAAGACAAGAAATGAGCATAAAAGATGCCTCAGCGCAAGTGTTAATTTTAGTAAAAGAGCCCAAAGTTCCAAAAATATTGCGAAAAATATCAATCCTCAATTATAGAGTGAATGTTTGAGGTGTATATAAGGCATTTATTTCATTTTTAGAAATTTTAATTTTTCACATTTTTCCATGAAAAGTGCCAATACCCCCCCTTTGGGTTCTAGGTGAAAATCTCACTCGACACGAATCAAACAAAAATGTTTCCATGGTGTGTATTGTTGTTAATTTTCTTCAAAAAAACAAAATAAAACTCAGAATAAATCATTAAAGACAAGAAATGAGCATAAAAGATGCCTCAGCGCAAGTGTTAATGTTAGTATAGGAGCCCAAATTTCCAAAAATATTGCGAAAAACAACAATTTTCCATTATAGAGTGAATGTTTGAGGTGTATAGAAGGCATTTATTTCATTTTTAGAAATTTTAATTTTTCACATTTTTCCATGAAAAGTGCCAATACCCCCCCCTTTGGGTTCTAGGTGAAAATCTCACTCGACACGAATCAAACAAAAATGTTTCCATGGTGTGTATTGTTGTTCATTTTCATCAAATAAACAAAATAAAACCCAGAATAAATCATTAAAGACAAGAAATGAGCATAAAAGATGCCTCAGTGCAAGTGTTAATGTTAGTAAAAGAGCCCAAATTTCCAAAAATATTGCGAAAAACAACAATCTTCCATTATAGAGTGAATGTTTGAGGTGTATAGAAGGCATTTATTTCATTTTTAGAAATTTTAATTTTAACAATTTTCCATGAAAAGTGCCAATACCCCCCCCTTTGGGTTCTAGGTGAAAATCTCACTCGAAACGAATCAAACAAAAATGTTTCCATGGTGTGTATTGTTGTTCATTTTCTTCAAATAAACAAAATAAAACCGAGAATAAATCATTAAAGACAAGAAATGAGCATAAAAGATGCCTCAGCGCAAGTGTTAATATTAGTAAAAGAGCCCAAATTTCCAAAAATATTGCAAAAAACAACAATATTCCATAATAGAGTGAATGTTTGAGGTGTATAGAAGGCATTTATTTCATTTTTAGAAATTTTAATTTTTCACATTTTTCCATGAAAAGTGCCAATACCCCCCTTGGGTTCCAGGTGAAAGTCTCACTCGACACGAATCAAACAAAAATGTTTCACTAGTGAGTATTGTTGTTCATTTTCATCAAATAAACAAAATAAAACCCAGAATAAATCATTAAAGACAAGAAATGAGCATAAAAGATGCCTCAGCGCAGGTGTTAATGTTAGTAAAAGAGCCCAAATTTCCAAAAATATTGCGAAAAACAACAATCTTCCATTATAGAGGGAATGTTTGAGGTGTATAGAAGGCATTTATTTCATTTTTAGAAATTTTAATTTTTCACATTTTTCCATGAAAAGTGCCAATACCCCCCCTTTGGGTTCTAGGTGAAAATCTCACTCGACACGAATCAAACAAAAATGTTTCCATGGTGTGTATTGTTGTTCATTTTCTTCAAAAAAACAAAATAAAACCCAGAATAAATCATTAAAGACAAGAAATGAGCATAAAAGATGCCTCAGCGCAAGTGTTAATGTTAGTAAAAGAGCCCAAACTTCCAAAAATATTGCGAAAAACAACAATTTTCCATTATAGAGTGAATGTTTGAGGTGTATAGAAGGCATTTATTTCATTTTTAGAAATTTTAATTTTTCACATTTTCCATGAAAAGTGCCCATACCCCCCCCTTTTTGGTTATAGGTGAAAATCTATCTCGACACGAAGCAAACAAAAATGTTTCCATGGTGTGTATTGTTGTTGATTTTCATCAAATAAACAAAATAAAACCCAGAATAAATCATTAAAGACAAGAAATGAGCATAAAAGATGCCTCAGCGCAAGTGTTAATGTTAGTAAAAGAGCCCAAAGTTCCAAAAATATTGCGAAAAATATCAATCTTCCATTATAGAGTGAATGTTTGGGGTGTATATAAGGCATTTATTTCATTTTTAGAAATTTTAATTTTTCACATTTTTCCATGAAAAGTGCCAATACCCCCCCTATGGGTTATAGGTGAAAATCTCACTCGACACGAATCAAACAAAAATGTTTCCATGGTGTGTATTGTAGTTCAATTTCATCAAATAAACAAAATAAAGCCCAGAATATATCATTAAAGACAAGAAATGAGCATAAAAGAGGCTTCAGCGCAGGTGTAAATGTTACTAAAAGAGACCAAATTTCTGATAATATTGCGAAAAACAACAATCTTCCATTATAGAGTGAATGTTTGAGGTGTATAGAAGGCATTTATTTCATTTTTAGAAATTTTAATTTTTTACAATTTTCCATGAAAAGTACCAATTCCCCCCCCCATAGGGATCTAGGTGAAAATCTCACTCGAAACGTATCAAACAAAAATGTTTCCATGGTGTGTATTGTTGTTCATTTTCTTCAAATAAACAAAATAAAACCGAGAATAAATCATTAAAGACAAGAAATGAGCATAAAAGATGCCTCAGCGCAAGTGTTTATGTTAGTAAAAGAGCCCAAATTTCCAAAAATATTGCGAAAAACAACAATCTTCCATAATAGAGTGAATGTTTGAGGTGTATAGAAGGAATTTATTTCATTTTTAGAAATTTTAATTTTTCACATTTTTCCATGAAAAGTGCCAATACCCCCCTTGGGTTCCAGGTGAAAGTCTCACTCGACACGAATCAAACAAAAATGATTCCATGGTGTGTATTGTTGTTCATTTTCATCAGATTAACAATATTAAACCCAGAATAAATCATTATAGACAAGAAATGAGCATAAAAGATGCCTCAGCGCAAGTGTTAATGTTAGTAAAAGAGCCAAATTTCCAAAAATATTGCGAAAAACAACAATCTTCCATTATAGAGTGAATGTTTGAGGTGTATAGAAGGCATTTTTTTCATTTTTAGAAATTTTAATTTTTCACATTTTCCATGAAAAGTGCCCATACCCCCCCCCTTTTTGGTTATAGGTGAAAATCTATCTCGACACGAATCAAACACAAATGTTTCCATGGTGTGTACTGTTGTTCATTTTCATCAAATAAACAAAATTAAGCCCAGAATAAATTATTAAAGACAAGAAATGAGCATAAAAGATGCCTCAGTGCAAGTGTTAATGTTAGTAAAAGAGCCCAAATTTCAAAAAATTTTTGCCCAAAACAACAATCCTCCATTTTAGAGTGAATGTTTGAGGTGTATAGAAGGCATTTATTTCATTTTTAGAAATTTTAATTTTTCACATTTTTCCATGAAAAGTGCCAATACCCCTTTGGGTTCTAGGTGAAAATCTCACTCGACACGAATCAAACAAAAATGTTTCCATGGTGTGTATTGTTGTTCATTTTCATCAAATAAACAAAATAAAACCCAGAATAAATCATTAAAGACAAGAAATGAGCATAAAAGATGCCTCAGCGCGAGTGTTAATGTTAGTAAAAGACCCCAAATTTCCAAAAATATTGCGAAAAACAACAATCTTCCATAATAGAGTGAATGTTTGAGGTGTATAGAAGGCATTTATTTCATTTTTAGAAATTTTAATTTTCACATTTTTCCATGAAAAGTGCCAATACCCTTTGGGTTCTAGGTGAAAATCTGACTCGACCCGAATCAAACATAAATGTTTCCATGGTGTGTACTGTTGTTAATTTTCTTCAAAAAAACAAAATAAAACCCAGAATAAATCATTAAAGACAAGAAATGAGCATAAAAGATGCCTCAGCGCAAGTGTTAATTTTAGTAAAAGAGCCCAAAGTTCCAAAAATATTGCGAAAAATATCAATCCTCAATTATAGAGTGAATGTTTGAGGTGTATATAAGGCATTTATTTCATTTTTAGAAATTTTAATTTTTCACATTTTTCCATGAAAAGTGCCAATACCCCCCCTTTGGGTTCTAGGTGAAAATCTCACTCGACACGAATCAAACAAAAATGTTTCCATGGTGTGTATTGTTGTTAATTTTCTTCAAAAAAACAAAATAAAACTCAGAATAAATCATTAAAGACAAGAAATGAGCATAAAAGATGCCTCAGCGCAAGTGTTAATGTTAGTATAGGAGCCCAAATTTCCAAAAATATTGCGAAAAACAACAATTTTCCATTATAGAGTGAATGTTTGAGGTGTATAGAAGGCATTTATTTCATTTTTAGAAATTTTAATTTTTCACATTTTTCCATGAAAAGTGCCAATACCCCCCCCTTTGGGTTCTAGGTGAAAATCTCACTCGACACGAATCAAACAAAAATGTTTCCATGGTGTGTATTGTTGTTCATTTTCATCAAATAAACAAAATAAAACCCAGAATAAATCATTAAAGACAAGAAATGAGCATAAAAGATGCCTCAGTGCAAGTGTTAATGTTAGTAAAAGAGCCCAAATTTCCAAAAATATTGCGAAAAACAACAATCTTCCATTATAGAGTGAATGTTTGAGGTGTATAGAAGGCATTTATTTCATTTTTAGAAATTTTAATTTTAACAATTTTCCATGAAAAGTGCCAATACCCCCCCCTTTGGGTTCTAGGTGAAAATCTCACTCGAAACGAATCAAACAAAAATGTTTCCATGGTGTGTATTGTTGTTCATTTTCTTCAAATAAACAAAATAAAACCGAGAATAAATCATTAAAGACAAGAAATGAGCATAAAAGATGCCTCAGCGCAAGTGTTAATATTAGTAAAAGAGCCCAAATTTCCAAAAATATTGCAAAAAACAACAATATTCCATAATAGAGTGAATGTTTGAGGTGTATAGAAGGCATTTATTTCATTTTTAGAAATTTTAATTTTTCACATTTTTCCATGAAAAGTGCCAATACCCCCCTTGGGTTCCAGGTGAAAGTCTCACTCGACACGAATCAAACAAAAATGTTTCACTAGTGAGTATTGTTGTTCATTTTCATCAAATAAACAAAATAAAACCCAGAATAAATCATTAAAGACAAGAAATGAGCATAAAAGATGCCTCAGCGCAGGTGTTAATGTTAGTAAAAGAGCCCAAATTTCCAAAAATATTGCGAAAAACAACAATCTTCCATTATAGAGGGAATGTTTGAGGTGTATAGAAGGCATTTATTTCATTTTTAGAAATTTTAATTTTTCACATTTTTCCATGAAAAGTGCCAATACCCCCCCTTTGGGTTCTAGGTGAAAATCTCACTCGACACGAATCAAACAAAAATGTTTCCATGGTGTGTATTGTTGTTCATTTTCTTCAAAAAAACAAAATAAAACCCAGAATAAATCATTAAAGACAAGAAATGAGCATAAAAGATGCCTCAGCGCAAGTGTTAATGTTAGTAAAAGAGCCCAAACTTCCAAAAATATTGCGAAAAACAACAATTTTCCATTATAGAGTGAATGTTTGAGGTGTATAGAAGGCATTTATTTCATTTTTAGAAATTTTAATTTTTCACATTTTCCATGAAAAGTGCCCATACCCCCCCCTTTTTGGTTATAGGTGAAAATCTATCTCGACACGAAGCAAACAAAAATGTTTCCATGGTGTGTATTGTTGTTGATTTTCATCAATTAAACAAAATAAAACCCAGAATAAATCATTAAAGACAAGAAATGAGCATAAAAGATGCCTCAGCGCAAGTGTTAATGTTAGTAAAAGAGCCCAAAGTTCCAAAAATATTGCGAAAAATATCAATCTTCCATTATAGAGTGAATGTTTGGGGTGTATATAAGGCATTTATTTCATTTTTAGAAATTTTAATTTTTCACATTTTTCCATGAAAAGTGCCAATACCCCCCCTATGGGTTATAGGTGAAAATCTCACTCGACACGAATCAAACAAAAATGTTTCCATGGTGTGTATTGTAGTTCAATTTCATCAAATAAACAAAATAAAGCCCAGAATATATCATTAAAGACAAGAAATGAGCATAAAAGAGGCTTCAGCGCAGGTGTAAATGTTACTAAAAGAGACCAAATTTCTGATAATATTGCGAAAAACAACAATCTTCCATTATAGAGTGAATGTTTGAGGTGTATAGAAGGCATTTATTTCATTTTTAGAAATTTTAATTTTTTACAATTTTCCATGAAAAGTACCAATTCCCCCCCCCATAGGGATCTAGGTGAAAATCTCACTCGAAACGTATCAAACAAAAATGTTTCCATGGTGTGTATTGTTGTTCATTTTCTTCAAATAAACAAAATAAAACCGAGAATAAATCATTAAAGACAAGAAATGAGCATAAAAGATGCCTCAGCGCAAGTGTTTATGTTAGTAAAAGAGCCCAAATTTCCAAAAATATTGCGAAAAACAACAATCTTCCATAATAGAGTGAATGTTTGAGGTGTATAGAAGGAATTTATTTCATTTTTAGAAATTTTAATTTTTCACATTTTTCCATGAAAAGTGCCAATACCCCCCTTGGGTTCCAGGTGAAAGTCTCACTCGACACGAATCAAACAAAAATGATTCCATGGTGTGTATTGTTGTTCATTTTCATCAGATTAACAATATTAAACCCAGAATAAATCATTATAGACAAGAAATGAGCATAAAAGATGCCTCAGCGCAAGTGTTAATGTTAGTAAAAGAGCCAAATTTCCAAAAATATTGCGAAAAACAACAATCTTCCATTATAGAGTGAATGTTTGAGGTGTATAGAAGGCATTTTTTTCATTTTTAGAAATTTTAATTTTTCACATTTTCCATGAAAAGTGCCCATACCCCCCCCTTTTTGGTTATAGGTGAAAATCTATCTCGACACGAATCAAACACAAATGTTTCCATGGTGTGTACTGTTGTTCATTTTCATCAAATAAACAAAATTAAGCCCAGAATAAATTATTAAAGACAAGAAATGAGCATAAAAGATGCCTCAGTGCAAGTGTTAATGTTAGTAAAAGAGCCCAAATTTCAAAAAATTTTTGCCCAAAACAACAATCCTCCATTTTAGAGTGAATGTTTGAGGTGTATAGAAGGCATTTATTTCATTTTTAGAAATTTTAATTTTTCACATTTTTCCATGAAAAGTGCCAATACCCCTTTGGGTTCTAGGTGAAAATCTCACTCGACACGAATCAAACAAAAATGTTTCCATGGTGTGTATTGTTGTTCATTTTCATCAAATAAACAAAATAAAACCCAGAATAAATCATTAAAGACAAGAAATGAGCATAAAAGATGCCTCAGCGCGAGTGTTAATGTTAGTAAAAGAGCCCAAATTTCCAAAAATATTGCGAAAAACAACAATCTTCCATAATAGAGTGAATGTTTGAGGTGTATAGAAGGCATTTATTTCATTTTTAGAAATTTTAATTTTCACATTTTTCCATGAAAAGTGCCAATACCCTTTGGGTTCTAGGTGAAAATCTGACTCGACCCGAATCAAACATAAATGTTTCCATGGTGTGTACTGTTGTTAATTTTCTTCAAAAAAACAAAATAAAACCCAGAATAAATCATTAAAGACAAGAAATGAGCATAAAAGATGCCTCAGCGCAAGTGTTAATTTTAGTAAAAGAGCCCAAAGTTCCAAAAATATTGCGAAAAATATCAATCCTCAATTATAGAGTGAATGTTTGAGGTGTATATAAGGCATTTATTTCATTTTTAGAAATTTTAATTTTTCACATTTTTCCATGAAAAGTGCCAATACCCCCCCTTTGGGTTCTAGGTGAAAATCTCACTCGACACGAATCAAACAAAAATGTTTCCATGGTGTGTATTGTTGTTAATTTTCTTCAAAAAAACAAAATAAAACTCAGAATAAATCATTAAAGACAAGAAATGAGCATAAAAGATGCCTCAGCGCAAGTGTTAATGTTAGTATAGGAGCCCAAATTTCCAAAAATATTGCGAAAAACAACAATTTTCCATTATAGAGTGAATGTTTGAGGTGTATAGAAGGCATTTATTTCATTTTTAGAAATTTTAATTTTTCACATTTTTCCATGAAAAGTGCCAATACCCCCCCCTTTGGGTTCTAGGTGAAAATCTCACTCGACACGAATCAAACAAAAATGTTTCCATGGTGTGTATTGTTGTTCATTTTCATCAAATAAACAAAATAAAACCCAGAATAAATCATTAAAGACAAGAAATGAGCATAAAAGATGCCTCAGTGCAAGTGTTAATGTTAGTAAAAGAGCCCAAATTTCCAAAAATATTGCGAAAAACAACAATCTTCCATTATAGAGTGAATGTTTGAGGTGTATAGAAGGCATTTATTTCATTTTTAGAAATTTTAATTTTAACAATTTTCCATGAAAAGTGCCAATACCCCCCCCTTTGGGTTCTAGGTGAAAATCTCACTCGAAACGAATCAAACAAAAATGTTTCCATGGTGTGTATTGTTGTTCATTTTCTTCAAATAAACAAAATAAAACCGAGAATAAATCATTAAAGACAAGAAATGAGCATAAAAGATGCCTCAGCGCAAGTGTTAATATTAGTAAAAGAGCCCAAATTTCCAAAAATATTGCAAAAAACAACAATATTCCATAATAGAGTGAAGGTTTGAGGTGTATAGAAGGCATTTATTTCATTTTTAGAAATTTTAATTTTTCACATTTTTCCATGAAAAGTGCCAATACCCCCCTTGGGTTCCAGGTGAAAGTCTCACTCGACACGAATCAAACAAAAATGTTTCACTAGTGAGTATTGTTGTTCATTTTCATCAAATAAACAAAATAAAACCCAGAATAAATCATTAAAGACAAGAAATGAGCATAAAAGATGTCTCAGCGCAAGTGTTAATGTTAGTAAAAGAGCCCAAATTTCCAAAAATATTGCGAAAAACAACAATTTTCCATTATAGAGTGAATGTTTGAGGTGTATAGAAGGCATTTATTTCATTTTTAGAAATTTTAATTTTTCACATTTTTCCATGAAAAGTGCCAATACCCCCCCCTTTGGGTTATTGGTGAAAGTCTCACTTGACACGAATCAAACAAAAATGATTCAATGGTGTGTATTGTTGTTCATTTTCATCAGATTAACAATATGAAACCCAGAATAAATCATTATAGACAAGAAATGAGCATAAAAGATGCCTCAGCGCAAGTGTTAATGTTAGTAAAAGAGCCCAAATTTCCAAAAATATTGCGAAAAACAACAATCTTCCATTATAGAGTGAATGTTTGAGGTGTATAGAAGGCATTTTTTTCATTTTTAGAAATTTTAATTTTTCACATTTTTCCATGAAAAGTGCCAATACCCCCCTTGGGTTCCAGGTGAAAGTCTCACTCGACACGAATCAAACAAAAATGATTCCATGGTGTGTATTGTTGTTCATTTTCATCAGATTAACAATATTAAACCCAGAATAAATCATTATAGACAAGAAATGAGCATAAAAGATGCCTCAGCGCAAGTGTTAATGTTAGTAAAAGAGCCCAAATTTCCAAAAATATTGCGAAAAACAACAATCTTCCATTATAGAGTGAATGTTTGAGGTGTATAGAAGGCATTTTTTTCATTTTTAGAAATTTTAATTTTTCACATTTTCCATGAAAAGTGCCCATACCCCCCCCTTTTGGGTTATAGGTGAAAATCTATCTCGACACGAATCAAACACAAATGTTTCCATGGTGTGTACTGTTGTTCATTTTCATCAAATAAACAAAATTAAGCCCAGAATAAATCATTAAAAACAAGAAATGAGCATAAAAGATGCCTCAGTGCAAGTGTTAATGTTAGTAAAAGAGCCCAAATTTCCAAAAATTTTGCGAAAAACAACAATCTTCCATTTTAGAGTGAATGTTTGAGGTGTATAGAAGGCATTTATTTCATTTTTAGAAATTTTAATTTTTCACATTTTTCCATGAAAAGTGCCAATACCCCCCCCTTTGGGTTCTACGTGAAAATCTCACTCGACACGAATCAAACAAAAATGTTTCCATGGAGTGTATTGTTGTTCATTTTCATCAAATAAACAAAATAAAACCCAGAATAAATCATTAAAGACAAGAAATGAGCATAAAAGATGCCTCAGCGCGAGTGTTAATGTTAGTAAAAGAGCCCAAATTTCCAAAAATATTGCGAAAAACAACAATCTTCCATAAAAGAGTGAATGTTTGAGGTGTATAGAAGGCATTTATTTCATTTTTAGAAATTTTAATTTTCACATTTTTCCATGAAAAGTGCCAATACCCTTTGGGTTCTAGGTGAAAATCTGACTCGACCCGAATCAAACATAAATGTTTCCATGGTGTGTATTGTTGTTAATTTTCTTCAAAAAAACAAAATAAAACCCAGAATAAATCATTAAAGACAAGAAATGAGCATAAAAGATACCTCAGCGCAAGTGTTAATTTTAGTAAAAGAGCCCAAAGTTCCAAAAATATTGCGAAAAATATCAATCTTCCATTATAGAGTGAATGTTTGAGGTGTATATAAGGCATTTATTTCATTTTTAGAAATTTTAATTTTTCACATTTTTCCATGAAAAGTGCCAATACCCCCCCTTTGGGTTCTAGGTGAAAATCTCACTCGACACGAATCAAACAAAAATGTTTCCATGGTGTGTATTGTTGTTAATTTTCTTCAAAATACAAAATAAAACTCAGAATAAATCATTAAAGACAAGAAATGAGCATAAAAGATGCCTCAGCGCAAGTGTTAATGTTAGTAAAAGAGCCCAAATTTCCAAAAATATTGCGAAAAACAACAATTTTCCATTATAGAGTGAATGTTTGAGGTGTATAGAAGGCATTTATTTCATTTTTAGAAATTTTAATTTTTCACATTTTTCCATGAAAAGTGCCAATACCCCCCCCTTTGGGTTCTAGGTGAAAATCTCACTCGACACGATTCAAACAAAAATGTTTCCATTGTGCGTATTGTTGTTCATTTTCATCAAATAAACAAAATAAAACCCAGAATAAATCATTAAAGACAAGAAATGAGCATAAAAGATGCCTCAGCGTAGGTGTTAATGTTAGTAAAAGAGCCCAAATTTCCAAAAATATTGCGAAAAACAACAATCTTCCATTATAGAGGGAATGTTTGAGGTGTATAGAAGGCATTTATTACATTTTTAGAAATTTTAATTTTTCACATTTTTCCATGAAAAGTGCCAATACCCCCCCTTTGGGTTCTAGGTGAAAATCTCACTCGACACGATTCAAACAAAAATGTTTCCATGGTGTGTATTGTTGTTCATTTTCATCAAATAAACAAAATAAAACCCAGAATAAATCATTAAAGACAAGAAATGAGCATAAAAGATGCCTCAGCGCAGGTGTTAATGTTAGTAAAAGAGCCCAAATTTCCAAAAATATTGCGAAAAAAAAAATCTTCCATTATAGAGGGAATGTTTGAGGTGTATAGAAGGCATTTATTTCATTTTTAGAAATTTTAATTTTTCACATTTTTCCATGAAAAGTGCCAATACCCCCCCTTTGGGTTCTAGGTGAAAATCTCACACGACACGAATCAAACAAAAATGTTTCCATGGTGTGTATTGTTGTTCATTTTCATCAAATAAACAAAATAAAACCCAGAATAAATCATTAAAGACAAGAAATGAGCATAAAAGATGCCTCAGTGCAAGTGTTAATGTTAGTAAAAGAGCCCAAATTTCCAAAAATATTGCGAAAAACAACAATCTTCCATTATAGAGGGAATGTTTGAGTTGTATAGAAGGCATTTATTTCATTTTTAGAAATTTTAATTTTTCACATTTTTCCATGAAAAGTGCCAATACCCCCCTTGGGTTCCAGGTGAAAGTCTCACTCGACACGAATCAAACAAAAATGTTTCACTAGTGAGTATTGTTGTTCATTTTCATCAAATAAACAAAATAAAACCCAGAATAAATCATTAAAGACAAGAAATGAGCATAAATGATGCCTCAGCGCAAGTGTTAATGTTAGTAAAAGAGCCCAAATTTCCAAAAATATTGCGAAAAACAACAGTTTTCCATTATAGAGTGAATGTTTGAGGTGTATAGAAGGCATTTATTTCATTTTTAGAAATTTTAATTTTTCACATTTTTCCATGAAAAGTGCCAATACCCCCCCTTTGGGTTCTAGGTGAAAATCTCACTCGACACGAATCAAACAAAAATGTTTCCATGGTGTGTGTTGTTGTTCATTTTCATCAAATAAACAAAATAAAACCCAGAATAAATCATTAAAGACAAGAAATGAGCATAAAAGATGCCTCAGTGCAAGTGTTAATGTTAGTAAAAGAGCCCAAATTTCCAAAAATATTGCGAAAAACAACAATCTTCCATAATAGAGTGAATGTTTGAGGTGTATAGAAGGCATTTATTTCATTTTTAGAAATTTTAATTTTCACATTTTTCCAAAAAAGTGCCAATACCCCCCCCTTTGGGATATAGGTGAAAATCTAACTCGACACGAATCAAACACAAATGTTGCCATGGTGTGTATTGTTGTTCATTTTCATCAAATAAACAAAATAAAACCGAGAATAAATCATTAAAGACAAGAAATGAGCTAAAAGATGCCTTAGCGCGAGTGTTAATGTTAGTAAAAGAGCCCAAATTTCCAAAAATATTGCGAAAAACAACAATCTTCCATTTTAGAGTGAATGTTTGAGGTGTATAGAAGGCATTTATTTCATTTTTAGAAATTTTAATTTTTCACATTCTTCCATGAAAAGTGCCAATACCCCCCCCCTTTGGGTTCTAGGTGAAAATCTCACTCCAAACGAATCAAACAAAAATGTTTCCATGGTGTGTATTGTTGTTCATTTTCATCAAATAAACAAAATAAAACCCAGAATAAATCATTAAAGACAAGAAATGAGCTAAAAGATGCCTCAGCGCGAGTGTTAATGTTAGTAAAAGAGCCCAAATTTCCAAAAATATTGCGAAAAACAACAATCTTCCATAATAGAGTGAATGTTTGAGGTGTAGAGAAGGCATTTATTTCATTATTAGAAATTTTAATTTTCACATTTTTCCATGAAAAGTGCCAATACCCTTTGGGTTCTAGGTGAAAATCTGACTCGACCCGAATCAAACATAAATGTTTCCATGGTATGTATTGTTGTTCATTTTCTTCAAAAAAACAAAATAAAACCCAGAATAAATCATTAAAGACAAGAAATGAGCATAAAAGATGCCTCAGCGCAAGTGTTAATTTTAGTAAAAGAGCCCAAAGTTCCAAAAATATTGCGAAAAATATCAATCTTCCATTATAGAGTGAATGTTTGAGGTGTATATAAGGCATTTATTTCATTTTTAGAAATTTTAATTTTTCACATTTTTCCATGAAAAGTGCCAATACCCCCCCTTTGGGTTCTAGGTGAAAATCTCACTCGACACGAATCAAACAAAAATGTTTCCATGGTGTGTATTGTTGTTAATTTTCTTCAAAAAAACAAAATAAAACCCAGAATAAATCATTAAAGACAAGAAATGAGCATAAAAGATGCCTCAGCGTAAGTGTTAATGTTAGTAAAAGAGCCCAAATTTCCAAAAATATTGCGAAAAACAACAATTTTCCATTATAGAGTGAATGTTTGAGGTGTATAGAAGGCATTTATTTCATTTTTAGAAATTTTAATTTTTCACATTTTTCCATGAAAAGTGCCAATACCCCCCCCCCTTTGGGTTCTAGGTGAAAATCTCACTCGACACGAATCAAACAAAAATGTTTCCATGGTGTGTATTGTTGTTCATTTTCATCAAATAAACAAAATAAAACCCAGAATAAATCATTAAAGACAAGAAATGAGCATAAAAGATGCCTCAGTGCAGGTGTTAATGTTAGTAAAAGAGCCCAAATTTCCAAAAATATTGGGAAAAACAACAATCTTCCATTATAGAGTGAATGTTTGAGGTGTATAGAAGGCATTTATTTCATTTTTAGAAATTTTAATTTTTCACATTTTTCCATGAAAAGTGCCAATACCCCCCCCTTTGGGTTCTAGGTGAAAATCTCACTCGACACGAATCAAACAAAAATGTTTCCATGGTGTGTATTGTTGTTCATTTTCATCAAATAAACAAAATAAAACCCAGAATAAATCATTAAAGACAAGAAATTAGCATAAAAGATGCCTCAGCGCAGGTGTGATGTTAGTAAAAGAGCCCAAATTTCCAAAAATATTGCAAAAAAAAACCAATATTCCATAATAGAGTGAATGTTTGAGGTGTATAGAAGGCATTTATTTCATTTTTAGAAATTTTAATTTTTCACATTTTTTCATGAAAAGTGCCAATACCCCCTTGGGTTCCAGGTGAAAGTCTCACTCGACACGAATCAAACAAAAATGTTTCACTAGTGAGTATTGTTGTTCATTTTCATCAAATAAACAAAATAAAACCCAGAATAAATCATTAAAGACAAGAAATGAGCATAAAAGATGCCTCAGCGCAAGTGTTAATGTTAGTAAAAGAGCCCAAATTTCCAAAAATATTGCAAAAAACAACAATCTTCCATAATAATGTGAATGTTTGAGGTGTATAGAAAGCATTTATTTCATTTTTAGAAATTTTAATTTTTCACATTTTTCCATGAAAAGTGCCAATACCCCCCTTGGGTTCCAGGTGAAAGTCTCACTCGACACGAATCAAACAAAAATGATTCCATGGTGTGTATTGTTGTTCATTTTCATCAGATAAACAATATTAAACCCAGAATAAATCATTAAAGACAAGAAATGAGCATAAAAGATGCCTCAGCGCAAGTGTTAATGTTAGTAAAAGAGCTCAAATTTCCAAAAATATTGCGAAAAACAACAATCTTCCATTATAGAGTGAATGTTTGAGGTGTATAGAAGGCATTTATTTCATTTTTAGAAATTTTAATTTTTCACATTTTCCATGAAAAGTGCCAATACCCCCCCCTTTGGGTTATAGGTAAATGGTTTGGGTAATCTATCTCGACACGAATCAAACACAAATGTTTCCATGGTGTGTATTGTTGTTCATTTTCATCAGATAAACAAAATAAAACCCAGATTAAATCATTAAAGACAAGAAATGAGCATAAAAGATGCCTCAGCGCAAGTGTTAATGTTAGTAAAAGAGCCCAAATTTCCAAAAATATTGCGAAAAACAACAATCTTCCATTATAGAGTGAATGTTTGAGGTGTATAGAAGGCATTTATTTCATTTTTAGAAATTTTAATTTTTCACATTTTTCCATGAAAAGTGCCAATACCCCCCCCTTTGGGTTATAGGTGAAAATCTAACTCGACACGAATCAAACTAAAATGTTGCCATGGTGTGTATTGTTGTTCATTTTCATCAAATAAACAAAATAAAGCCCAGAATAAATCATTAAAGACAAGAAATGAGCATAAAAGATGCCTCAGTGCAAGTGTAAATGTTAGTAAAAGAGCCCAAATTTCCAAAAATATTGCGAAAAACAACAATCTTCCATAATAGAGTGAATTTTTGAGGTGTATAGAAGGCATTTATTTATATTATTTTTTGAAATTTCAATTTTTCACATTTTTCCATGAAAAGTGCCAATACCCCCCCCTTTGGGTTCTAGGTGAAAATCTGACTCGACCCGAATCAAACAAAAATGTTTCCATGGTGTGTATTGTTGTTCATTTTCTTCAAAAAAACAAAATAAAAGCCAGAATAAATCATTAAAGACAAGAAATGAGCATAAAAGATGCCTCAGCGCAAGTGTTAATGTTAGTAAAAGAGCCCGAATTTCCAAAAATATTGCAAAAAACAAAATTTTTCCATTATAGAGTGAATGTTTGAGGTGTATAGAAGGCATTTATTTCATTTTTAGAAATTTTAATTTTTCACATTTTTCCATGAAAAGTGCAAATACTTTGTACACGGAGGTGTATATAAGGCATTTATTTCATTTTTAGAAATTTTAATTTTTCACATTTTTCCATGAAAAGTGCCAATACCCCCCCTTTGGGTTCTAGGTGAAAATCTCACTCGACACGAATCAAACAAAAATGTTTCCATGGTGTGTATTGTTGTTCATTTTCTTCAAAAAAACAAAATAAAACCCAGAATAAATCATTAAAGACAAGAAATGAGCATAAAAGATGTCTCAGCGCAAGTGTTAATGTTAGTAAATAAGCCCAAATTTCCAAAAATATTGCGAAAAACAACAATCTTCCATAATAGAGTGAATGTTTGAGGTGTATAGAAGGCATTTATTTCATTTTTAGTAATTTTAATTTTTCACATTTTTCCATGAAAAGTGCCAATACCCCCTTTGGGTTCCAGGTGAAAGTCTCACTCGAAACGAATCAAACAAAAATGTTTCCATGGTGTGTATTGTTGTTCATTTTCATCAAATAAACAAAATAAAACCCAGAATAAATAATTAAAGACAAGAAATGAGCATAAAAGATGCCTCAGCGCAAGTGTTAATGTTAGTAAAAGAGCCCAAATTTCCAAAAATATTGCGGAAAACAACAATTCTCCATTATAGAGTGAATGTTTGAGGGTTATAGAAGGCATTTATTTCATTTTTAGAAATTTTAATTTTTCACATTTTTCCATGAAAAGTGCCAATACCCCCCTTGGGTTCCAGGTGAAAGTCTCACTCGACACGAATCAAACAAAAATGATTCCATGGTGTGTATTGTTGTTCATTTTCATCAGATAAACAATATTAAACCCAGAATAAATCATTAAAGACAAGAAATGAGCATAAAAGATGCCTCAGCGCAAGTGTTAATGTTAGTAAAAGAGCCCAAATTTCCAAAAATATTGCGAAAAACAACAATCTTCCATTATAGAGTGAATGTTTGAGGTGTATAGAAGGCATTTATTTCATTTTTAGAAATTTTAATTTTTCACATTTTTCCATGAAAAGTGCAAATACTTTGTACACGGAGGTGTATATAAGGCATTTATTTCATTTTTAGAAATTTTAATTTTTCACATTTTTCCATGAAAAGTGCCAATACCCCCTTTGGGTTCCAGGTGAAAGTCTCACTCGAAACGAATCAAACAAAAATATTTCCATGGTGTGTATAGTTGTTCATTTTCATCAAATAAACAATATTAAACCCAGAAGAAATCATTAAAGACAAGAAATGAGCATAAAAGATGCCTCAGCGCAAGTGTAAATGTTAGTAAAAGAGCCCAAATTTCCAAAAATATTGCGAAAAACAACAATCTTCCATAATAGAGTGAATTTTTGAGGTGTATAGAAGGCATTTATTTATATTATTTTTTGAAATTTCAATTTTTCACATTTTTCCATGAAAAGTGCCAATACCCCCCCCTTTGGGTTCTAGGTGAAAATCTGACTCGACCCGAATCAAACAAAAATGTTTCCATGGTGTGTATTGTTGTTCATTTTCTTCAAAAAAACAAAATAAAAGCCAGAATAAATCATTAAAGACAAGAAATGAGCATAAAAGATGCCTCAGCGCAAGTGTTAATGTTAGTAAAAGAGCCCAAATTTCCAAAAATATTGCGAAAAACAACAATTCTCCATTATAGAGTGAATGTTTGAGGGTTATAGAAGGCATTTATTTCATTTTTAGAAATTTTAATTTTTCACATTTTTCCATGAAAAGTGCAAATACTTTGTACACGGAGGTGTATATAAGGCATTTATTTCATTTTTAGAAATTTTAATTTTTCACATTTTTCCATGAAAAGTGCCAATACCCCCCCTTTGGGTTTTAGGTGAAAATCTCACTCGACACGAATCAAACAAAAATGTTTCCATGGTGTGTATTGTTGTTCATTTTCTTCAAAAAAACAAAATAAAACCCAGAATAAATCATTAAAGACAAGAAATGAGCATAAAAGATGTCTCAGCGCAAGTGTTAATGTTAGTAAATGAGCCCAAATTTCCAAAAATATTGCGAAAAACAACAATCTTCCATAATAGAGTGAATGTTTGAGGTGTATAGAAGGCATTTATTTCATTTTTAGTAATTTTAATTTTTCACATTTTTCCATGAAAATTGCCAATACCCCCTTTGGGTTCCAGGTGAAAGTCTCACTCGAAACGAATCAAACAAAAATGTTTCCATGGTGTGTATAGTTGTTCATTTTCATCAAATAAACAAAATAAAACCCAGAATAAATCATTAAAGACAAGAAATGAGCATAAAAGATGCCTCAGCGCAAGTGTTAATGTTAGTAAAAGAGCCCAAATTTCCAAAAATATTGCGGAAAACAACAATCTACCATTATAGAGTGAATGTTTGACGTGTATAGAAGGCATTTATTTCATTTTTAGAAATTTTAATTTTTCACATTTTTCCATGAAAAGTGCCAATACCCCCCCCTCTTGGTTCAAAGTGAAAATCTCACTCGACCCGAATCAAACAAAAATGTTTCCATGGTGTGTATTGTTGTTCATTTTCATCAAATAAACAAAAGAAAGCCCCGAATAAATTATTAAAGACAAGAAATGAGCATAAAAGATGCCTCAGCGCAAGTGTTAATGTTAGTAAAAGAGCCCAAATTTCCAAAAATATTGCGAAAAACAACAATCTTCCATTATAGAGTGAATGTTTGAGGTGTATAGAAGGCATTTATTTCATTTTTAGAAATTTTAATTTTTCACATTTTTCCATGAAAAGTGCCAATACCCCCCTTGGGTTCCAGGTGAAAGTCTCACTCGACACGAATCAAACAAAAATGATTCCATGGTGTGTATTGTTGTTCATTTTCATCAGATAAACAATATTAAACCCAGAATAAATCATTAAAGACAAGAAAAGAGCATAAAAGATGCCTCAGCGCAAGGGTTAATGTTAGTAAAAGAGCCCAAATTTCCAAAAATATTGCGAAAAACAACAATCTTCCATTATAGAGTGAATGTTTGAGGTGTATAGAAGGCATTTATTTCATTTTTAGAAATTTTAATTTTTCACATTTTTCCATGAAAAGTGCAAATACTTTGTACACGGAGGTGTATATAAGGCATTTATTTCATTTTTAGAAATTTTAATTTTTCACATTTTTCCATGAAAAGTGCCAATACCCCCTTTGGGTTCTAGGTGAAAATCTCACTCGGCACGAATCAAACAAAAATGTTTCCATGGTGTGTTTTGTTGTTCATTTTATCAAAAAAACAAAATAAAACCCAGAATAAATCATTAAAGACAAGAAATGAGCATAAAAGATGTCTCAGCGCAATTGTTAATGTTAGTAAAAGAGCCCAAATTTCCAAAAATATTGCGAAAAACAACAATCTTCCATAATAGAGTGAATGTTTGAGGTGTATAGAAGGCATTTATTTCATTTTTAGTAATTTTAATTTTTCACATTTTTCCATGAAAAGTGCCAATACCCCCTTTGGGTTCCAGGTGAAAGTCTCACTCGAAACGAATCAAACAAAAATATTTCCATGGTGTGTATAGTTGTTCATTTTCATCAAATAAACAAAATAAAACCCAGAAGAAATCATTAAAGACAAGAAATGAGCATAAAAGATGCCTCAGCGCAAGTGTTAATGTTAGTAAAAGAGCCCAAATTTCCAAAAATATTGCGAAAAACAACAATCTTCTGTTTTAGAGTGAATGTTTGAGGTGTATAGAAGGCATTTATTTCATTTTTAGAAATTTTAATTTTTCACATTTTTCCATGAAAAGTGCCAATACCCCCCCTCTTGGTTCAAAGTGATAATCTCACTCGACCCGAATCAAACAAAAATGTTTCCATGGTGTGTATTGTTGTTCATTTTCATCAAATAAACAAAAGAAAGCCCAGAATAAATTATTAAAGACAAGAAATGAGCATAAAAGATGCCTCAGCGCAAGTGTTAATGTTAGTAAAAGAGCCCAAATTTCCAAAAATATTGCGAAAAACAACAATCTTCCATTATAGAGTGAATGTTTGAGGTGTATAGAAGGTATTTATTTCATTTTTAGAAATTTTAATTTTTCACATTTTTCCATGAAAAGTGCCAATACCCCCCTTGGGTTCCAGGTGAAAGTCTCACTCGACACGAATCAAACAAAAATGATTCCATGGTGTGTATTGTTGTTCATTTTCATCAGATAAACAATATTAAACCCAGAATAAATCATTATAGACAAGAAATGAGCATAAAAGATGCCTCAGCGCAAGTGTTAATGTTAGTAAAAGAGCCCAAATTTCCAAAAATATTGCGAAAAACAACAATCTTCCAATATAGATTGAATGTTTGAGGTGTATAGAAGGCATTTATTTCATTTTTAGAAATTTTAATTTTTCACATTTTCCATGAAAAGTGCCAATACCCCCCCCTTTGGGTTTTAGGTGAAAATCTATCTCGACACGAATCAAACACAAATGTTTCCATGGTGTGTATTGTTGTTCATTTTCATCAGATAAACAAAATAAAACCCAGAATAAATCATTAAAGACAAGAAATGAGCATAAAAGATGCCTCAGCGCAAGTGTTAATGTTAGTAAAAGAGCCCAAATTTCCAAAAATATTGCGAAAAACAACAATCTTCCATAATAGAGTGAATGTTTGAGGTGTATAGAAGGCATTTATTTCATTTTTAGTAATTTTAATTTTTCACATTTTTCCATGAAAAGTGCCAATACCCCCTTTGGGTTCCAGGGGAAAGTCTCACTCGAAACGAATCAAACAAAAATATTTCCATGGTGTGTATAGTTGTTGATTTTCATCAAATAAACAAAATAAAACCCAGAAGAAATCATTAAAGACAAGAAATGAGCATAAAAGATGCCTCAGCGCAAGTGTTAATGTTAGTAAAAGAGCCCAAATTCCCAAAAATATTGCGAAAAACAACAATCTTCTGTTTTAGAGTGAATGTTTGAGGTGTATAGAAGGCATTTATTTCATTTTTAGAAATTTTAATTTTTCACATTTTTCCATGAAAAGTGCCAATACCCCCCCCTCTTGGTTCAAAGTGAAAATCTCACTCGACCCGAATCAAACAAAAATGTTTCCATGGTGTGTATTGTTGTTCATTTTCATCAAATAAACAAAAGAAAGCCCAGAATAAATTATAAGAGACAAGAAATGAGCATAAAAGATGCCTCAGCGCAAGTGTTAATGTTAGTAAAAGAGCCCAAATTTCCAAAAATATTGCGAAAAACAAATCTTCCATTATAGAGTGAATGTTTGAGGTGTATAGAAGGTATTTATTTCATTTTTAGAAATTTTAATTTTTCACATTTTTCCATGAAAAGTGCCAATACCCCCCTTGGGTTCCAGGTGAAAGTCTCACTCGACACGAATCAAACAAAAATGATTCCATGGTGTGTATTGTTGTTCATTTTCATCAGATAAACAATATTAAACCCAGAATAAATCATTATAGACAAGAAATGAGCATAAAAGATGCCTCAGCGCAAGTGTTTATGTTAGTAAAAGAGCCCAAATTTCCAAAAATATTGCGAAAAACAACAATCTTCCAATATAGAGTGAATGTTTGAGGTGTATAGAAGGCATTTATTTCATTTTTAGAAATTTTAATTTTTCACATTTTCCATGAAAAGTGCCAATACCCCCCCCTTTGGGTTATAGGTGAAAATCTATCTCGACACGAATCAAACACAAATGTTTCCATGGTGTGTATTGTTGTTCATTTTCATCAGATAAACAAAATAAAACCCAGAATAAATCATTAAAGACAAGAAATGAGCATAAAAGATGCCTCAGCGCAAGTGTTAATGTTAGTAAAAGAGCCCAAATTTCCAAAAATATTGCGAAAAACAACAATCTTCCATAATAGAGTGAATGTTTGAGGTGTATAGAAGGCATTTATTTCATTATTAGAAATTTTAATTTTCACATTTTTCCATGAAAAGTGCCAATACCCTTTGGGTTCTAGGTGAAAATCTGACTCGACCCGAATCAAACATAAATGTTTCCATGGTGTGTATTGTTGTTCATTTTCTTCAAAAAAACAAAATAAAACCCAGAATAAATCATTAAAGACAAGAAATGAGCATAAAAGATGCCTCAGCGCAAGTGTTAATTTTAGTAAAAGAGCCCAAAGTTCCAAAAATATTGCGAAAAATATCAATCTTCCATTATAGAGTGAATGTTTGAGGTGTATATAAGGCATTTATTTCATTTTTAGAAATTTTAATTTTACACATTTTACCATGAAAAGTGCCAATGCCCCCCCCTTTGGGTTCTAGGTGAAAATCTCACTCGACACGAATCAAACAAAAATGTTTCCATGGTGTGTATTGTTGTTCATTTTCATCAAATAAACAAAATAAAACCCAGAATAAATCATTAAAGACAAGAAATGAGCATAAAAGATGCCTCAGTGCAGGTGTTAATGTTAGTAAAAGAGCCCAAATTTCCAAAAATATTGGGAAAAACAACAATCTTCCATTATAGAGTGAATGTTTGAGGTGTATAGAAGGCATTTATTTCATTTTTAGAAATTTTAATTTTTCACATTTTTCCATGAAAAGTGCCAATACCCCCCCCTTTGGGTTCTAGGTGAAAATCTCACTCGACACGTATCAAACAAAAATGTTTCCATGGTGTGTATTGTTGTTCATTTTCATCAAATAAACAAAATAAAACCCAGAATAAATCATTAAAGACAAGAAATTAGCATAAAAGATGCCTCAGCGCAAGTGTTAATGTTAGTAAAAGAGCCCAAATTTCCAAAAATATTGCGAAAAACAACAATCTTCCATTATAGAGTGAATGTTTGAGGTGTATAGAAGGCATTTATTTCATTTTTAGAAATTTTAATTTTTCACATTTTTCCATGAAAAGTGCCAATACCCCCTTGGGTTCCAGGTGAAAGTCTCACTCGACACGAATCAAACAAAAATGTTTCACTAGTGAGTATTGTTGTTCATTTTCATCAAATAAACAAAATAAAACCCAGAATAAATCATTAAAGACAAGAAATGAGCATAAAAGATGCCTCAGTGCAAGTGTAAATGTTAGTAAAAGAGCCCAAATTTCCAAAAATATTGCAAAAAACAACAATCTTCCATAATAGAGTGAATGTTTGAGGTGTATAGAAGGCATTTATTTCATTTTTAGAAATTTTAATTTTTCACATTTTTCCATGAAAAGTGCCAATACCCCCCTTGGGTTCCAGGTGAAAGTCTCACTCGACACGAATCAAACAAAAATGATTCCATGGTGTGTATTGTTGTTCATTTTCATCAGATAAACAATATTAAACCCAGAATAAATCATTAAAGACAAGAAATGAGCATAAAAGATGCCTCAGCGCAAGTGTTAATGTTAGTAAAAGATCTCAAATTTCCAAAAATATTGCGAAAAACAACAATCTTCCATTATAGAGTGAATGTTTGAGGTGTATAGAAGGCATTTATTTCATTTTTAGAAATTTTAATTTTTCACATTTTCCATGAAAAGTGCCAATACCCCCCCCTTTGGGTTATAGGTAGAAATCTAACTCGACACGAATCAAACACAAATGTTTCCATGGTGTGTATTGTTGTTCATTTTCATCAGATAAACAAAATAAAACCCAGATTAAATCATTAAAGACAAGAAATGAGCATAAAAGATGCCTCAGCGCAAGTGTTAATGTTAGTAAAAGAGCCCAAATTTCCAAAAATATTGCGAAAAACAACAATCTTCCATTATAGAGTGAATGTTTGAGGTGTATAGAAGGCATTTATTTCATTTTTAGAAATTTTAATTTTTCACATTTTTCCATGAAAAGTGCCAATACCCCCCCCTTTGGGTTATAGGTGAAAATCTAACTCGACACGAATCAAACTAAAATGTTCCATGGTGTGTATTGTTGTTCATTTTCATCAAATAAACAAAATAAAGCCCAGAATAAATCATTAAAGACAAGAAATGAGCATAAAAGATGCCTCAGTGCAAGTGTAAATGTTAGTAAAAGAGCCCAAATTTCCAAAAATATTGCGAAAAACAACAATCTTCCATAATAGAGTGAATTTTTGAGGTGTATAGAAGGCATTTATTTATATTATTTTTTGAAATTTCAATTTTTCACATTTTTCCATGAAAAGTGCCAATACCCCCCCCTTTGGGTTCTAGGTGAAAATCTGACTCGACCCTAATCAAACAAAAATGTTTCCATGGTGTGTATTGTTGTTCATTTTCTTCAAAAAAACAAAATAATAGCCAGAATAAATCATTAAAGACAAGAAATGAGCATAAAAGATGCCTCAGCGCAAGTGTTAATGTTAGTAAAAGAGCCCAAATTTCCAAAAATATTGCGAAAAACAACAATTTTCCATTATAGAGTGAATGTTTGAGGTGTATAGAAGGCATTTATTTCATTTTTAGAAATTTTAATTTTTCACATTTTTCCATGAAAAGTGCAAATATTTTGTACACGGAGATGTATATAAGGCATTTATTTCATTTTTAGAAATTTTAATTTTTCACATTTTTCCATGAAAAGTGCCAATACCCCCCCTTTGGGTTCTAGGTGAAAATCTCACTCGACACGAATCAAACAAAAATGTTTCCATGGTGTGTATTGTTGTTCATTTTCTTCAAAAAAACAAAATAAAACCCAGAATAAATCATTAAAGACAAGAAATGAGCATAAAAGATGTCTCAGCGCAAGTGTTAATGTTAGTAAATGAGCCCAAATTTCCAAAAATATTGCGAAAAACAACAATCTTCCATAATAGAGTGAATGTTTGAGGTGTATAGAAGGCATTTATTTCATTTTTAGTAATTTTAATTTTTCACATTTTTCCATGAAAAGTGCCAATACCCCCTTTGGGTTCCAGGTGAAAGTCTCACTCGAAACGAATCAAACAAAAATGTTTCCATGGTGTGTATAGTTGTTCATTTTCATCAAATAAACAAAATAAAACCCAGAATAAATCATTAAAGACAAGAAATGAGCGTAAAAGATGCCTCAGCGCAAGTGTTAATGTTAGTATAAGAGCCCAAATTTCCAAAAATATTGCGGAAAACAACAATCTACCATTATAGAGTGAATGTTTGAGGTGTATAGAAGGCATTTATTTCATTTTTAGAAATTTTAATTTTTCACATTTTTCCATGAAAAGTGCCAATACCCCCCCCTCTTGGTTCAAAGTGAAAATCTCACTCGACCCGAATCAAACAAAAATGTTTCCATGGTGTGTATTGTTGTTCATTTTCATCAAATAAACAAAAGAAAGCCCAGAATAAATTATTAAAGACAAGAAATGAGCATAAAAGATGCCTCAGCGCAAGTGTTAATGTTAGTAAAAGAGCCCAAATTTCCAAAAATATTGCGAAAAACAACAATCTTCCATTATAGAGTGAATGTTTGAGGTGTATAGAAGGCATTTATTTCATTTTTAGAAATTTTAATTTTTCACATTTTTCCATGAAAAGTGCCAATACCCCCCTTGGGTTCCAGGTGAAAGTCTCACTCGACACGAATCAAACAAAAATGATTCCATGGTGTGTATTGTTGTTCATTTTCATCAGATAAACAATATTAAACCCAGAATAAATCATTAAAGACAAGAAATGAGCATAAAAGATGCCTCAGCGCAAGTGTTAATGTTAGTAAAAGAGCCCAAATTTCCAAAAATATTGCGAAAAACAACAATCTTCCATTATAGAGTGAATGTTTGAGGTGTATAGAAGGCATTTATTTCATTTTTAGAAATTTTAATTTTTCACATTTTTCCATGAAAAGTGCAAATACTTTGTACACGGAGGTGTATATAAGGCATTTATTTCATTTTTAGAAATTTTAATTTTTCACATTTTTCCATGAAAAGTGCCAATACCCCCTTTGGGTTCTAGGTGAAAATCTCACTCGGCACGAATCAAACAAAAATGTTTCCATGGTGTGTATTGTTGTTCATTTTCTTCAAAAAAACAAAATAAAACCCAGAATAAATCATTAAAGACAAGAAATGAGCATAAAAGATGTCTCAGCGCAATTGTTAATGTTAGTAAAAGAGCCCAAATTTCCAAAAATATTGCGAAAAACAACAATCTTCCATAATAGAGTGAATTTTTGAGGTGTATAGAAGGCATTTATTTATATTATTTTTTGAAATTTCAATTTTTCACATTTTTCCATGAAAAGTGCCAATACCCCCTTGGGTTCCAGGTGAAAGTCTCACTCGACACGAATCAAACAAAAATGTTTCACTAGTGAGTATTGTTGTTCATTTTCATCAAATAAACAAAATAAAACCCAGAATAAATCATTAAAGACAAGAAATGAGCATAAAAGATGCCTCAGCGCAAGTGTTAATGTTAGTAAAAGAGCCCAAATTTCCAAAAATATTGCAAAAAACAACAATCTTCCATAATAGAGTGAATGTTTGAGGTGTATAGAAGGCATTTATTTCATTTTTAGAAATTTTAATTTTTCACATTTTTCCATGAAAAGTGCCAATACCCCCCTTGGGTTCCAGGTGAAAGTCTCACTCGACACGAATCAAACAAAAATGATTCCATGGTGTGTATTGTTGTTCATTTTCATCAGATAAACAATATTAAACCCAGAATAAATCATTAAAGACAAGAAATGAGCATAAAAGATGCCTCAGCGCAAGTGTTAATGTTAGTAAAAGAGCTCAAATTTCCAAAAATATTGCGAAAAACAACAATCTTCCATTATAGAGTGAATGTTTGAGGTGTATAGAAGGCATTTATTTCATTTTTAGAAATTTTAATTTTTCACATTTTCCATGAAAAGTGCCAATACCCCCCCCTTTGGGTTATAGGTAAAAATCTATCTCGACACGAATCAAACACAAATGTTTCCATGGTGTGTATTGTTGTTCATTTTCATCAGATAAACAAAATAAAACCCAGATTAAATCATTAAAGACAAGAAATGAGCATAAAAGATGCCTCAGCGCAAGTGTTAATGTTAGTAAAAGAGCCCAAATTTCCAAAAATATTGCGAAAAACAACAATCTTCCATTATAGAGTGAATGTTTGAGGTGTATAGAAGGCATTTATTTCATTTTTAGAAATTTTAATTTTTCACATTTTTCCATGAAAAGTGCCAATACCCCCCCCTTTGGGTTATAGGTGAAAATCTAACTCGACACGAATCAAACTAAAATGTTGCCATGGTGTGTATTGTTGTTCATTTTCATCAAATAAACAAAATAAAGCCCAGAATAAATCATTAAAGACAAGAAATGAGCATAAAAGATGCCTCAGTGCAAGTGTAAATGTTAGTAAAAGAGCCCAAATTTCCAAAAATATTGCGAAAAACAACAATCTTCCATAATAGAGTGAATTTTTGAGGTGTATAGAAGGCATTTATTTATATTATTTTTTGAAATTTCAATTTTTCACATTTTTCCATGAAAAGTGCCAATACCCCCCCCCTTTGGGTTCTAGGTGAAAATCTGACTCGACCCGAATCAAACAAAAATGTTTCCATGGTGTGTATTGTTGTTCATTTTCTTCAAAAAAACAAAATAAAAGCCAGAATAAATCATTAAAGACAAGAAATGAGCATAAAAGATGCCTCAGCGCAAGTGTTAATGTTAGTAAAAGAGCCCAAATTTCCAAAAATATTGCGAAAAACAACAATTTTCCATTATAGAGTGAATGTTTGAGGTGTATAGAAGGCATTTATTTCATTTTTAGAAATTTTAATTTTTCACATTTTTCCATGAAAAGTGCAAATGTTTTGTACACGGAGGTGTATAGAAGGCATTTATTTCATTTTTAGAAATTTTAATTTTTCACATTTTTCCATGAAAAGTGCCAATACCCCCCCCTCTTGGTTCAAAGTGAAAATCTCACTCGACCCGAATCAAACAAAAATGTTTCCATGGTGTGTATTGTTGTTCATTTTCATCAAATAAACAAAAGAAAGCCCAGAATAAATTATTAAAGACAAGAAATTAGCATAAAAGATGCCTCAGCGCAAGTGTTAATGTTAGTAAAAGAGCCCAAATTTCCAAAAATATTGCGAAAAACAACAATCTTCCATTATAGAGTGAATGTTTGAGGTGTATAGAAGGCATTTATTTCATTTTTAGAAATTTTAATTTTTCACATTTTTCCATGAAAAGTGCCAATACCCCCCTTGGGTTCCAGGTGAAAGTCTCACTCGACACGAATCAAACAAAAATGATTCCATGGTGTGTATTGTTGTTCATTTTCATCAGATAAACAATATTAAACCCAGAATAAATCATTAAAGACAAGAAATGAGCATAAAAGATGCCTCAGCGCAAGTGTTAATGTTAGTAAAAGAGCCCAAATTTCCAAAAATATTGCGAAAAACAACAATCTTCCATAATAGAGTGAATGTTTGAGGTGTATAGAAGGCATTTATTTCATTTTTAGAAATTTTAATTTTTCACATTTTTCCATGAAAAGTGCAAATACTTTGTACACGGAGGTGTATATAAGGCATTTATTTCATTTTTAGAAATTTTAATTTTTCACATTTTTCCATGAAAAGTGCCAATACCCCCTTTGGGTTCTAGGTGAAAATCTCACTCGGCACGAATCAAACAAAAATGTTTCCATGGTGTGTATTGTTGTTCATTTTCTTCAAAAAAACAAAATAAAACCCAGAATAAATCATTAAAGACAAGAAATGAGCATAAAAGATGTCTCAGCGCAATTGTTAATGTTAGTAAAAGAGCCCAAATTTCCAAAAATATTGCGAAAAACAACAATCTTCCATAATAGAGTGAATGTTTGAGGTGTATAGAAGGCATTTATTTCATTTTTAGTAATTTTAATTTTTCACATTTTTCCATGAAAAGTGCCAATACCCCCTTTGGGTTCCAGGTGAAAGTCTCACTCGAAACGAATCAAACAAAAATATTTCCATGGTGTGTATAGTTGTTCATTTTCATCAAATAAACAAAATAAAACCCAGAAGAAATCATTAAAGACAAGAAATGAGCATAAAAGATGCCTCAGCGCAAGTGTTAATGTTAGTAAAAGAGCCCAAATTTCCAAAAATATTGCGAAAATAAACAATCTTCTGTTTTAGAGTGAATGTTTGAGGTGTATAGAAGGCATTTATTTCATTTTTAGAAATTTTAATTTTTCACATTTTTCCATGAAAAGTGCCAATACCCCCCCCTCTTGGTTCAAAGTGAAAATCTCACTCGACCCGAATCAAACAAAAATGTTTCCATGGTGTGTATTGTTGTTCATTTTCATCAAATAAACAAAAGAAAGCCCAGAATAAATTATTAAAGACAAGAAATGAGCATAAAAGATGCCTCAGCGCAAGTGTTAATGTTAGTAAAAGAGCCCAAATTTCCAAAAATATTGCGAAAAACAACAATCTTCCATTATAGAGTGAATGTTTGAGGTGTATAGAAGGTATTTATTTCATTTTTAGAAATTTTAATTTTTCACATTTTTCCATGAAAAGTGCCAATACCCCCCTTGGGTTCCAGGTGAAAGTCTCACTCGACACGAATCAAACAAAAATGATTCCATGGTGTGTATTGTTGTTCATTTTCATCAGATAAACAATATTAAACCCAGAATAAATCATTATAGACAAGAAATGAGCATAAAAGATGCCTCAGCGCAAGTGTTAATGTTAGTAAAAGAGCCCAAATTTCCAAAAATATTGCGAAAAACAACAATCTTCCAATATAGAGTGAATGTTTGAGGTGTATAGAAGGCATTTATTTCATTTTTAGAAATTTTAATTTTTCACATTTTCCATGAAAAGTGCCAATACCCCCCCCTTTGGGTTTTAGGTGAAAATCTATCTCGACACGAATCAAACACAAATGTTTCCATGGTGTGTATTGTTGTTCATTTTCATCAGATAAACAAAATAAAACCCAGAATAAATCATTAAAGACAAGAAATGAGCATAAAAGATGCCTCAGCGCAAGTGTTAATGTTAGTAAAAGAGCCCAAATTTCCAAAAATATTGCGAAAAACAACAATCTTCCATAATAGAGTGAATGTTTGAGGTGTATAGAAGGCATTTATTTCATTTTTAGTAATTTTAATTTTTCACATTTTTCCATGAAAAGTGCCAATACCCCCTTTGGGTTCCAGGTGAAAGTCTCACTCGAAACGAATCAAACAAAAATATTTCCATGGTGTGTATAGTTGTTCATTTTCATCAAATAAACAAAATAAAACCCAGAAGAAATCATTAAAGACAAGAAATGAGCATAAAAGATGCCTCAGCGCAAGTGTTAATGTTAGTAAAAGAGCCCAAATTTCCAAAAATATTGCGAAAAACAACAATCTTCTGTTTTAGAGTGAATGTTTGAGGTGTATAGAAGGCATTTATTTCATTTTTAGAAATTTTAATTTTTCACATTTTTCCATGAAAAGTGCCAATACCCCCCCCTCTTGGTTCAAAGTGAAAATCTCATTCGACCCGAATCAAACAAAAATGTTTCCATGGTGTGTATTGTTGTTCATTTTCATCAAATAAACAAAAGAAAGCCCAGAATAAATTATTAAAGACAAGAAATGAGCATAAAAGATGCCTCAGCGCAAGTGTTAATGTTAGTAAAAGAGCCCAAATTTCCAAAAATATTGCGAAAAACAACAATCTTCCATTATAGAGTGAATGTTTGAGGTGTATAGAAGGTATTTATTTCATTTTTAGAAATTTTAATTTTTCACATTTTTCCATGAAAAGTGCCAATACCCCCCTTGGGTTCCAGGTGAAAGTCTCACTCGACACGAATCAAACAAAAATGATTCCATGGTGTGTATTGTTGTTCATTTTCATCAGATAAACAATATTAAACCCAGAATAAATCATTATAGACAAGAAATGAGCATAAAAGATGCCTCAGCGCAAGTGTTAATGTTAGTAAAAGAGCCCAAATTTCCAAAAATATTGCGAAAAACAACAATCTTCCAATATAGAGTGAATGTTTGAGGTGTATAGAAGGCATTTATTTCATTTTTAGAAATTTTAATTTTTCACATTTTCCATGAAAAGTGCCAATACCCCCCCCTTTGGGTTTTAGGTGAAAATCTATCTCGACACGAATCAAACACAAATGTTTCCATGGTGTGTATTGTTGTTCATTTTCATCAGATAAACAAAATAAAACCCAGAATAAATCATTAAAGACAAGAAATGAGCATAAAAGATGCCTCAGCGCAAGTGTTAATGTTAGTAAAAGAGCCCAAATTTCCAAAAATATTGCGAAAAACAACAATCTTCCATAATAGAGTGAATGTTTGAGGTGTATAGAAGGCATTTATTTCATTTTTAGTAATTTTAATTTTTCACATTTTTCCATGAAAAGTGCCAATACCCCCTTTGGGTTCCAGGTGAAAGTCTCACTCGAAACGAATCAAACAAAAATATTTCCATGGTGTGTATAGTTGTTCATTTTCATCAAATAAACAAAATAAAACCCAGAAGAAATCATTAAAGACAAGAAATGAGCATAAAAGATGCCTCAGCGCAAGTGTTAATGTTAGTAAAAGAGCCCAAATTTCCAAAAATATTGCGAAAAACAACAATCTTCTGTTTTAGAGTGAATGTTTGAGGTGTATAGAAGGCATTTATTTCATTTTTAGAAATTTTAATTTTTCACATTTTTCCATGAAAAGTGCCAATACCCCCCCCTCTTGGTTCAAAGTGAAAATCTCATTCGACCCGAATCAAACAAAAATGTTTCCATGGTGTGTATTGTTGTTCATTTTCATCAAATAAACAAAAGAAAGCCCAGAATAAATTATTAAAGACAAGAAATGAGCATAAAAGATGCCTCAGCGCAAGTGTTAATGTTAGTAAAAGAGCCCAAATTTCCAAAAATATTGCGAAAAACAACAATCTTCCATTATAGAGTGAATGTTTGAGGTGTATAGAAGGTATTTATTTCATTTTTAGAAATTTTAATTTTTCACATTTTTCCATGAAAAGTGCCAATACCCCCCTTGGGTTCCAGGTGAAAGTCTCACTCGACACGAATCAAACAAAAATGATTCCATGGTGTGTATTGTTGTTCATTTTCATCAGATAAACAATATTAAACCCAGAATAAATCATTATAGACAAGAAATGAGCATAAAAGATGCCTCAGCGCAAGTGTTTATGTTAGTAAAAGAGCCCAAATTTCCAAAAATATTGCGAAAAACAACAATCTTCCATTATAGAGTGAATGTTTGAGGTGTATAGAAGGCATTTATTTCATTTTTAGAAATTTTAATTTTTCACATTTTCCATGAAAAGTGCCAATACCCCCCCCTTTGGGTTATAGGTGAAAATCTATCTCGACACGAATCAAACACAAATGTTTCCATGGTGTGTATTGTTGTTCATTTTCATCAGATAAACAAAATAAAACCCAGAATAAATCATTAAAGACAAGAAATGAGCATAAAAGATGCCTCAGCGCAAGTGTTAATGTTAGTAAAAGAGCCCAAATTTCCAAAAATATTGCGAAAAACAACAATCTTCCATTATAGAGTGAATGTTTGAGGTGTATAGAAGGCATTTATTTCATTTTTAGAAATTTTAATTTTTCACATTTTTCCATGAAAAGTGCCAATACCCCCCCCTTTGGGTTATAGGTGAAAATCTAACTCGACACGAATCAAACTAAAATGTTGCCATGTTGTGTATTGTTGTTCATTTTCATCAAATAAACAAAATAAAGCCCAGAATAAATCATTAAAGACAAGAAATGAGCATAAAAGATGCCTCAGCGCAAGTGTTAATGTTAGTAAAAGAGCCCAAATTTCTAAAAATATTGCGAAAAACAACAATCTTCCATAATAGAGTGAATTTTTGAGGTGTATAGAAGGCATTTATTTCATTTTTAGAAATTTCAATTTTTCACATTTTTCCATGAAAAGTGCCAATACTTTGTACACGGAGGTGTATATAAGGCATTTATTTCATTTTTAGAAATTTTAATTTTTCACATTTTTCCATGAAAAGTGCCAATACCCCCCCTTTGGGTTCTAGGTGAAAATCTCACTCGACACGAATCAAACAAAAATGTTTCCATGGTGTGTATTGTTGTTCATTTTCTTCAAAAAAACAAAATAAAACCCAGAATAAATCATTAAAGACAAGAAATGAGCATAAAAGATGTCTCAGCGCAAGTGTTAATGTTAGTAAAAGAGCCCAAATTTCCAAAAATATTGCGAAAAACAACAATCTTCCATAATAGAGTGAATGTTTGAGGTGTATAGAAGGCATTTATTTCATTTTTAGTAATTTTAATTTTTCACATTTTTCCATGAAAAGTGCTATACCCCCTTTGGGTTCCAGGTGAAAGTCTCACTCGAAACGAATCAAACAAAAATGTTTCCATGGTGTGTATAGTTGTTCATTTTCATCATATAAACAAAATAAAACCCAGAATAAATCATTAAAGACAAGAAATGAGCATAAAAGATGCCCCAGCGCAAGTGTTAATGTTAGTAAAAGAGCCCAAATTTCCAAAAATATTGCGGAAAACAACAATCTACCATTATAGAGTGAATGTTTGAGGTGTATAGAAGGCATTTATTTCATTTTTAGAAATTTTAATTTTTCACATTTTTCCATGAAAAGTGCCAATACCCCCCCCTCTTGGTTCAAAGTGAAAATCTCACCCGACCCGAATCAAACAAAAATGTTTCCATGGTGTGTATTGTTATTCATTTTCATCAAATAAACAAAAGAAAGCCCAGAATAAATTATTAAAGACAAGAAATGAGCATAAAAGATGCCTCAGCGCAAGTGTTAATGTTAGTAAAAGAGCCCAAATTTCCAAAAATATTGCGAAAAACAACAATCTTCGATTATAGAGTGAATGTTTGAGGTGTATAGAAGGCATTTATTTCATTTTTAGAAATTTTAATTTTTCACATTTTTATTGAAAACTGCCAATACCCCCCCTTTTGGTTCTAGGTGAAAATCTCACTCGACACGAATCAAACAAAAATGTTTTACTAGTGTGTATTGTATTTCATTTTCATCAAATTAACAAAATAAAACCCAGAATAAATCATTAAAGACAAGAAATGAGCATAAAAGATGCCTCTGCGCAAGTGTTTATGTTAGTAAAAGAGCCCAAATTTCCAAAAATATTACGAAAAACAACAATCTTCCATTATAGAGTGAATGTTTGAGGTGTATGGAAGGCATTTATTTCATTTTTAGAAATTTTAATTTTTCACATTTTTCCATGAAAAGTGCCAATACCCCCCCCTTTGGGTTCTAGGTGAAAATCTCACTCCACACGAATCAAACAAAAATGTTTCCATGGGGTGTATTGTTGTTCATTTTCATCAAATAAACAAAATAAAACCCAGAATAAATCATTAAAGACAAGAAATGAGCATAAAAGATGCCTCAGCGCAAGTGTTAATGTTAGTAAAAGAGCCCAAATTTCCAAAAATATTGCGAAAAACAACAATCTTCCAAAATAGAGTGAATGTTTGAGGTGTATAGAAGGCATTTATTTCATTTTTAGAAATTTTAATTTTACACATTTTTCCATGAAAAGTGCCAATACCCCCCCTTTGGGTTATAGGTGAAAATCTCACTCGACACAAATCAAACAAAAATGTTTCCATGGTGTGTATTGTTGTTCATTTTCATAAAATAAACAAAATAAAGCCCAGAATAAATTATTAAAGACAAGAAATGAGCATAAAAGATGCCTCAGCGCAAGTGTAAATGTTAGTAAAAGAGCCCAAATTTCTAAAAATATTGCGAAAAACAACAATCTTCCATAATAGAGTGAATTTTTGAGGTGTATAGAAGGCATTTATTTCATTTTTAGAAATTTCAATTTTTCACATTTTTCCATGAAAAGTGCCAATACTTTGTACACGGAGGTGTATATAAGGCATTTATTTCATTTTTAGAAATTTTAATTTTTCACATTTTTCCATGAAAAGTGCCAATACCCCCCCTTTGGGTTCTAGGTGAAAATCTCACTCGACACGAATCAAACAAAAATGTTTCCATGGTGTGTATTGTTGTTCATTTTCTTCAAAAAAACAAAATAAAACCCAGAATAAATCATTAAAGACAAGAAATGAGCATAAAAGATGTCTCAGCGCAAGTGTTAATGTTAGTAAAAGAGCCCAAATTTCCAAAAATATTGCGAAAAACAACAATCTTCCATAATAGAGTGAATGTTTGAGGTGTATAGAAGGCATTTATTTCATTTTTAGTAATTTTAATTTTTCACATTTTTCCATGAAAAGTGCCAATACCCCCTTTGGGTTCCAGGTGAAAGTCTCACTCGAAACGAATCAAACAAAAATGTTTCCATGGTGTGTATAGTTGTTCATTTTCATCATATAAACAAAATAAAACCCAGAATAAATCATTAAAGACAAGAAATGAGCATAAAAGATGCCCCAGCGCAAGTGTTAATGTTAGTAAAAGAGCCCAAATTTCCAAAAATATTGCGGAAAACAACAATCTACCATTATAGAGTGAATGTTTGAGGTGTATAGAAGGCATTTATTTCATTTTTAGAAATTACAATTTTTCACATTTTTCCATGAAAAGTGCCAATACCCCCCCCCTCTTGGTTCAAAGTGAAAATCTCACCCGACCCGAATCAAACAAAAATGTTTCCATGGTGTGTATTGTTATTCATTTTCATCAAATAAACAAAAGAAAGCCCAGAATAAATTATTAAAGACAAGAAATGAGCATAAAAGATGCCTCAGCGCAAGTGTTAATGTTAGTAAAAGAGCCCAAATTTCCAAAAATATTGCGAAAAACAACAATCTTCGATTATAGAGTGAATGTTTGAGGTGTATAGAAGGCATTTATTTCATTTTTAGAAATTTTAATTTTTCACATTTTTTAATGAAAACTGCCAATACCCCCCCTTTTGGTTCTAGGTGAAAATCTCACTCGACACGAATCAAACAAAAATGTTTTACTAGTGTGTATTGTATTTCATTTTCATCAAATAAACAAAATAAAACCCAGAATAAATCATTAAAGACAAGAAATGAGCATAAAAGATGCCTCAGCGCAAGTGTTAATGTTAGTAAAAGAGCCCAAATTTCCAAAAATATTGCGAAAAACAACAATCTTCCAAAATAGAGTGAATGTTTGAGGTGTATAGAAGGCATTTATTTCATTTTTAGAAATTTTAATTTTACACATTTTTCCATGAAAAGTGCCAATACCCCCCCTTTGGGTTATAGGTGAAAATCTCACTCGACACAAATCAAACAAAAATGTTTCCATGGTGTGTATTGTTGTTCATTTTCATAAAATAAACAAAATAAAGCCCAGAATAAATTATTAAAGACAAGAAATGAGCATAAAAGATGCCTCAGCGCAAGTGTAAATGTTAGTAAAAGAGCCCAAATTTCCAAAAATATTGCGAAAAACAACAATCTTCCATTATAGAGTGAATGTTTGAGGTGTATAGAAGGCATTTATTTCATTTTTAGAAATTTTAATTTTTCACATTTTTCCATGAAAACTGCCAATACCCCCCTTTTGGGTTCTAGGTGAAAATCTCACTCGACACGAATCAAACAAAAATGTTTTACTAGTGTGTATTGTATTTCATTTTCATCAAATTAACAAAATAAAACCCAGAATAAATCATTAAAGACAAGAAATGAGCATAAAAGATGCCTCAGCGCAAGTGTTTATGTTAGTAAAAGAGCCCAAATTTCCAAAAATATTGCGAAAAAAAACAATCTTCCATAATAGAGTGAATATTTAAGGTATATAGAAGGCATTTATTTCATTTTTAGAAATTTTAATTTTTCACATTTTTCCATGAAAAGTGCCAATACCCCCCCCTCTTGGTTCAAAGTGAAAATCTCACTCGACCCGAATCAAACAAAAATGTTTCCATGGTGTGTATTGTTGTTCATTTTCATCAAATAAACAAAAGAAAGCCCAGAATAAATTATTAGAGACAAGAAATGAGCATAAAAGATGCCTCAGCGCAAGTGTTATTGTTAGTAAAAGAGCCCAAATTTCCAAAAATATTGCGAAAAACAACAATCTTCCATTATAGAGTGAATGTTTGAGGTGTATAGAAGGCATTTATTTCATTTTTAGAAATTTTAATTTTTCACATTTTTTAATGAAAACTGCCAATACCCCCCCTTTGGGTTCTAGGTGAAAATCTCACTCGCCACGAATCAAACAAAAATGTTATACTAGTGTGTATTGTATTTCATTTTCATCAAATTAACAAAAGAAAACCCAGAATAAATCATTAAAGACAAGAAATGAGCATAAAAGATGCCTCAACGCGAGTGTTAATGTTAGTAAAAGAGCCCAAATTTCCAAAAATATTGCGAAAAACAACAATCTTCCATAATAGAGTGAATGTTTGAGGTGTATAGAAGGCATTTATTTCATTTTTAGAATTTTTAATTTTCACATTTTTTAATGAAAAGTGCCAATACCGCCCCTTTGGGTTCTAGGTGAAAATCTGACTCGACCCGAATCAAACAAAAATGTTTCCATGGTGTGTATTGTTGTTCATTTTCTTCAAAAAAACAAAATAAAACCCAGAATAAATCATTAAAGACAAGAAATGAGCATAAAAGATGTCTCAGCGCAAGTGTTAATGTTAGTAAAAGAGCCCAAATTTCCAAAAATATTGCGAAAAACAACAATCTTCCATAATAGAGTGAATGTTTGAGGTGTATAGAAGGCATTTATTTCATTTTTAGTAATTTTAATTTTTCACATTTTTCCATGAAAAGAGCCTTTGGGTTCCAGGTGAAAGTCTCACTCGAAACGAATCAAACAAAAATGTTTCCATGGTGTGTATAGTTGTTCATTTTCATCAAATAAACAAAATAAAACCCAGAATAAATCATGAAAGACAAGAAATGAGCATAAAAGATGCCTCAGCGCAAGTGTTAATGTTAGTAAAAGAGCCCAAATTTCCAAAAATATTGCGGAAAACAACAATCTACCATTATAGAGTGAATGTTTGAGGTGTATAGAAGGCATTTATTTCATTTTTAGAAATTTTAATTTTTCACATTTTTCCATGAAAAGTGCCAATACCCCCCCCCTCTTGGTTCAAAGTGAAAATCTCACTCGACCCGAATCAAACAAAAATGTTTCCATGGTGTCTATTGTTGTTCATTTTCATCAAATAAACAAAAGAAAGCCCAGAATAAATTATTAAAGACAAGAAATGAGCATAAAAGATGCCTCAGCGCAAGTGTTAATGTTAGTAAAAGAGCCCAAATTTCCAAAAATATTGCGAAAAACAACAATCTTCCATTATAGAGTGAATGTTTGAGGTGTATAGAAGGCATTTATTTCATTTTTAGAAATTTTAATTTTTCACATTTTTTAATGAAAACTGCCAATACCCCCCCTTTGGGTTCTAGGTGAAAATCTCACTCGACACGAATCAAACAAAAATGTTTTACTAGTGTGTATAGTATTTCATTTTCATCAAATTAACAAAATAAAACCCAGAATAAATCATTAAAGACAAGAAATGAGCATAAAAGATGCCTCAGCGAAAGTGTTAATGTTAGTAAAAGAGCCCAAATTTCCAAAAATATTGCGAAAAACAACAATCTTCCAAAATAGAGTGAATGTTTGAGGTGTATAGAAGGCATTTATTTCATTTTTAGAAATTTTAATTTTACACATTTTTCCATGAAAAGTGCCAATACCCCCCCTTTGGGTTATAGGTGAAAATCTCACTCGACACAAATCAAACAAAAATGTTTCCATGGTGTGTATTGTTGTTCATTTTCATCAAATAAACATAATAAAGCCCAGAATAAATTATTAAAGACAAGAAATGAGCATAAAAGATGCCTCAGCGCAAGTGTTAATGTTAGTAAAAGAGCCCAAATTTCCAAAAATATTGCGAAAAAACAACAATCTTCCATTATAGAGTGAATGTTTGAGGTGTATAGAAGGCATTTATTTCATTTTTAGAAATTTTAATTTTTCACATTTTTCCATGAAAACTGCCAATACAACCCCTTTGGGTTCTAGGTGAAAATCTCACTCCACACGAATCAAACAAAAATGTTTCCATGGGGTGTATTGTTGTTCATTTTCATCAAATACACAAAATAAAACCCAGAATAAATCATAAAGACAAGAAATGAGCATAAAAGATGCCTCAGCGCAAGTGTTTATGTTAGTAAAAGAGCCCAAATTTCCAAAAATATTGCGAAAAACAACAATCTTCCATAATAGAGTGAATGTTTAAGGTGTATAGAAGGCATTTATTTCATTTTTAGAAATTTTAATTTTACACATTTTACCATGAAAAGTGCCAATACCCCCCCCTTTGGGTTCTAGGTGAAAATCTCACTCGACACGAATCAAACAAAAATGTATCCAAGGTGTGTATTGTTGTTCATTTTCATCAAATAAACAAAATAAAACCCAGAATGAATCCTGAAAGACAATAAAAGATCATAAAAGATTCCTTAGCGCAAGTGTTAATGTTAGTAAAAGAGCCAAAATTTCCAAAAATATTGCGAAAAACAACAATCTTCCATTATAGAGTGAATGTTTGAGGTGTATAGAAAGCATTTATTTCATTTTTAGAAATTTAATTTTTCACATTTTTCCATGAAAAGGCATTTATTTCATTTTTAGAAATTTTAATTTTCACATTTTTCCATGAAAAGTGCCAATACCCTTTGGGTTCTAGGTGAAAATCTGACTCGACCCGAATCAAAATAAAAAGGTTTCCATGGTGTGTATTGTTGTTCATTTTCTTCAAAAAAACAAAATAAAACCCAGAATAAATAATTAAAGACAAGAAATGAGCATAAAAGATGCCTCAGCGCAAGTGTTAATGTTAGTAAAAGAGCCCAAATTTCCAAAAATATTGCGAAAAACAACAATTTTCCATTATAGAGTGAATGTTTGAGGTGTATAGAAGGAACTTATTTCATTTTTAGAAATTTTAATTTTTCACATTTTTCCATGAAAAGTGCCAATACCCCCCCCCTTTGGGTTCTAGGTGAAAATCTCACTCGACACGAATCAAACAAAAATGTTTCCATGGTGTGTATTGTTGTTCATTTTCATCAAATAAACAAAATAAAACCCAGAATAAATCATTAAAGACAAGAAATGAGCATAAAAGATGCCTCAACGCGAGTGTTAATGTTAGTAAAAGAGCCCAAATTTCCAAAAATATTGCGAAAAACAACAATCTTCCATAATAGAGTGAATATTTGAGGTGTATAGAAGGCATTTATTTCATTTTTAGAATTTTTAATTTTCACATTTTTCCATGAAAAGTGCCAATACCCTTTGGGTTCTAGGTGAAAATCTGACTCGACCCGAATCAAACAAAAATGTTTCCATGGTGTGTATTGTTGTTCATTTTCTTCAAAAAAACAAAATAAAACCCAGAATAAATCATTAAAGACAAGAAATGAGCATAAAAGATGTCTCAGCGCAAGTGTTAATGTTAGTAAAAGAGCCCAAATTTCCAAAAAATTGCGAAAAACAACAATCTTCCATAATAGAGTGAATGTTTGCGGTGTATAAAAGGCATTTATTTCATTTTTAGTAATTTTAATTTTTCACATTTTTCCATGAAAAGTGCCAATACCCCCTATGGGTTCCAGGTGAAAGTCTCACTCGACACGAATCAAACAAAAATGTTTCCATGGTGTGTATAGTTGTTCATTTTCATCAAATAAACAAAATAAAACCCAGAATAAATCATTAAAGACAAGAAATGAGCATAAAAGATGCCTCAGCGCAAGTGTTAATGTTAGTAAAAGAGCCCAAATTTCCAAAAATATTGCGGAAAACAACAATCTACCATTATAGAGTGAATGTTTGAGGTGTATAGAAGGCATTTATTTCATTTTTAGAAATTTTAATTTTTCACATTTTTCCATGAAAAGTGCCATTACCCCCCCCTCTTGGTTCAAAGTGAAAATCTCACTCGACCCGAATCAAACAAAAATGTTTCCATGGTGTGTATTGTTGTTCATTTTCATCAAATAAACAAAAGAAAGCCCAGAATAAATTATTAAAGACAAGAAATGAGCATAAAAGATACCTCAGCGCAAGTGTTAATGTTAGTAAAAGAGCCCAAATTTCCAAAAATATTGCGAAAAACAACAATCTTCCATTATAGAGTGAATGTTTGAGGTGTATAGAAGGCATTTATTTCATTTTTAGAAATTTTAATTTTTCACATTTTTTAATGAAAACTGCCAATACCCCCCCTTTGGGTTCTAGGTGAAAATCTCACTCCACGCGAATCAAACAAAAATGTTTCAATGGGGTGTATTGTTGTTCATTTTCATCAAATAAACAAAATAAAACCCAGAATAAATCATTAAAGACAAGAAATGAGCATAAAAGATGCCTCAGCGCAAGTGTTAATGTTAGTAAAAGAGCCCAAATTTCCAAAAATATTGCAAAAAAAACAAATCTTCCAAAATAGAGTGAATGTTTGAGGTGTATAGAAGGCATTTATTTCATTTTTAGAAATTTTAATTTTTCACATTTTTCCATGAAAAGTGCAAATACTTTGTACACGGAGGTGTATATAAGGCATTTATTTCATTTTTAGAAATTTTAATTTTTCACATTTTTCCATGAAAAGTGCCAATACCCCCCCTTTGGGTTCTAGGTGAAAATCTCACTCGACACGAATCAAACAAAAATGTTTCCATGGTGTGTATTGTTGTTCATTTTCTTCAAAAAAACAAAATAAAACCCAGAATAAATCATTAAAGACAAGAAATGAGCATAAAAGATGTCTCAGCGCAAGTGTTAATGTTAGTAAAAGAGCCCAAATTTCCAAAAATATTGCGAAAAACAACAATCTTCCATAATAGAGTGAATGTTTGAGGTGTATAGAAGGCATTTATTTCATTTTTAGTAATTTTAATTTTTCACATTTTTCCATGAAAAGTGCAAATCCCCCCTTTGGGTTCCAGGTGAAAGTCTCACTCGAAACGAATCAAACAAAAATGTTTCCATGGTGTGTATAGTTGTTCATTTTCATCAAATAAACAAAATAAAACCCAGAATAAATCATTAAAGACAAGAAATGAGCATAAAAGATGCCTCAGCGCAAGTGTTAATGTTAGTAAAAGAGCCCAAATTTCCAAAAATATTGCGGAAAACAACAATCTACCATTATAGAGTGAATGTTTGAGGTGTATAGAAGGCATTTATTTCATTTTAGAAATTTTAATTTTTCACATTTTTCCATGAAAAGTGCCAATACCCCCCCCTCTTGGTTCAAAGTGAAAATCTCACTCGACCCGAATCAAACAAAAATGTTTCCATGGTGTGTATTGTTGTTCATTTTCATCAAATAAACAAAAGAAAGCCCAGAATAAATTATTAGAGACAAGAAATGAGCATAAAAGATGCCTCAGCGCAAGTGTTATTGTTAGTAAAAGAGCCCAAATTTCCAAAAATATTGCGAAAAACAACAATCTTCCATTATAGAGTGAATGTTTGAGGTGTATAGAAGGCATTTATTTCATTTTTAGAAATTTTAATTTTTCACATTTTTAATGAAAACTGCCAATACCCCCCCTTTGGGTTCTAGGTGAAAATCTCACTCGCCACGAATCAAACAAAAATGTTTTACTAGTGGGTAATGTATTTCATTTTCATCAAATTAACAAAATAAAACCCAGAATAAATCATTAAAGACAAGAAATGAGCATAAAAGATGCCTCAACGCGAGTGTTAATGTTAGTAAAAGAGCCCAAATTTCCAAAAATATTGCGAAAAACAACAATCTTCCATAATAGAGTGAATGTTTGAGGTATATAGAAGGCATTTATTTCATTTTTAGAATTTTTAATTTTCACATTTTTCCAGGGAAAGTGCCAATACCCCCCCCTTTGGGTTCTAGGTGAAAATCTGACTCGACCCGAATCAAACAAAAATGTTTCCATGGTGTGTATTGTTGTTCATTTTCTTCAAAAAAACAAAATAAAACCCAGAATAAATCATTAAAGACAAGAAATGAGCATAAAAGATGTCTCAGCGCAAGTGTTAATGTTAGTAAAAGAGCCCAAATTTCCAAAAATATTGCGAAAAACAACAATCTTCCATAATAGAGTGAATGTTTGAGGTGTATAGAAGGCATTTATTTCATTTTTAGTAATTTTAATTTTTCACATTTTTCCATGAAAAGAGCCTTTGGGTTCCAGGTGAAAGTCTCACTCGAAACGAATCAAACAAAAATGTTTCCATGGTGTGTATAGTTGTTCATTTTCATCAAATAAACAAAATAAAACCCAGAATAAATCATGAAAGACAAGAAATGAGCATAAAAGATGCCTCAGCGCAAGTGTTAATGTTAGTAAAAGAGCCCAAATTTCCAAAAATATTGCGAAAAACAACAATCTTCCAAAATAGAGTGAATGTTTGAGGTGTATAGAAGGCATTTATTTCATTTTTAGAAATTTTAATTTTTCACATTTTTCCATGAAAAGTGCCAATACCTCCCCCTTTGGGTTATAGGTGAAAATCTCACTCGACACGAATCAAACACAAATGTTGCCATGGTGTGCATTAATGTTCATTTTCTTCAAAAAAACAAAATAAAGCCCAGAATAAATCATTAAAGACAAGAAATGAGCATAAAAGATTCCTTAGCGCAAGAGTTAATGTTAGTAAAAGAGCCCAAATTTCCAAAAATATTGCGAAAAACAACAATCTTCCATTATAGAGTGAATGTTTGAGGTGTATAGAAAGCATTTATTTCATTTTTAGAAATTTAATTTTTCACATTTTTCCATGAAAAGGCATTTATTTCATTTTTAGAAATTTTAATTTCCACATTTTTCCATGAAAAGTGCCAATACCCTTTGGGTTCTAGGTGAAAATCTGACTCGACCCGAATCAAACAAAAATGTTTCCATGGTGTGTATTGTTGTTCATTTTCTTCAAAAAAACAAAATAAAACCCAGAATAAATAATTAAAGACAAGAAATGAGCATAAAAGATGCCTCAGCGCAAGTGTTAATGTTAGTAAAAGAGCCCAAATTTCCAAAAATATTGCGAAAAACAACAATTTTCCATTATAGAGTGAATGTTTGAGGTGTATAGAAGGAACTTATTTCATTTTTAGAAATTTTAATTTTTCACATTTTTCCATGAAAAGTGCCAATACCCCCCCCTTTGGGTTCTAGGTGAAAATCTCACTCGACCCGAATCAAACAAAAATGTTTCCATGGTGTGTATTGTTGTTCATTTTCTTCAAAAAAACAAAATAAAACCCAGGATAAATCATTAAAGACAAGAAATGAGCATAAAAGATGTCTCAGCGCAAGTGTTAATGTTAGTAAAAGAGCCCAAATTTCCAAAAAATTGCGAAAAACAACAATCTTCCATAATAGAGTGAATGTTTGAGGTGTATAAAAGGCATTTATTTCATTTTTAGTAATTTTAATTTTTCACATTTTTCCATGAAAAGAGCCTTTGGGTTCCAGGTGAAAGTCTCACTCGAAACGAATCAAACAAAAATGTTTCCATGGTGTGTATAGTTGTTCATTTTCATCAAATAAACAAAATAAAACCCAGAATAAATCATGAAAGACAAGAAATGAGCATAAAAGATGCCTCAGCGCAAGTGTTAATGTTAGTAAAAGAGCCCAAATTTCCAAAAATATTGCGGAAAACAACAATCTACCATTATAGAGTGAATGTTTGAGGTGTATAGAAGGCATTTATTTCATTTATAGAAATTTTAATTTTTCACATTTTTCCATGAAAAGTGCCAATACCCCCCCCTCTTGGTTCAAAGTGAAAATCTCACACGACCCGAATCAAACAAAAATGTTTCCATGGTGTCTATTGTTGTTCATTTTCATCAAATAAACAAAAGAAAGCCCAGAATAAATTATTAAAGACAAGAAATGAGCATAAAAGATGCCTCAGCGCAAGTGTTAATGTTAGTAAAAGAGCCCAAATTTCCAAAAATATTGCGAAAAACAACAATCTTCCAAAATAGAGTAAATGTTTGAGGTGTATAGAAGGCATTTATTTCATTTTTAGAAATTTTAATTTTTCACATTTTTCCATGAAAAGTGCCAATACCTCCCCCTTTGGGTTATAGGTGAAAATCTCACTCGACACGAATCAAACACAAATGTTGCCATGGTGTGCATTAATGTTCATTTTCTTCAAAAAAACAAAATAAAGCCCAGAATAAATCATTAAAGACAAGAAATGAGCATAAAAGATTCCTTAGCGCAAGAGTTAATGTTAGTAAAAGAGCCCAAATTTCCAAAAATATTGCGAAAAACAACAATCTTCCATTATAGAGTGAATGTTTGAGGTGTATAGAAAGCATTTATTTCATTTTTAGAAATTTAATTTTTCACATTTTTCCATGAAAAGGCATTTATTTCATTTTTAGAAATTTTAATTTTCACATTTTTCCATGAAAAGTGCCAATACCCTTTGGGTTCTAGGTGAAAATCTGACTCGACCCGAATCAAACAAAAATGTTTCCATGGTGTGTATTGTTGTTCATTTTCTTCAAAAAAACAAAATAAAACCCAGAATAAATAATTAAAGACAAGAAATGAGCATAAAAGATGCCTCAGCGCAAGTGTTAATGTTAGTAAAAGAGCCCAAATTTCCAAAAATATTGCGAAAAACAACAATTTTCCATTATAGAGTGAATGTTTGAGGTGTATAGAAGGAACTTATTTCATTTTTAGAAATTTTAATTTTTCACATTTTTCCATGAAAAGTGCCAATACCCCCCCCTTTGGGTTCTAGGTGAAAATCTCACTCGACACGAATCAAACAAAAATGTTTCCATGGTGTGTATTGTTGTTCATTTTCATCAAATAAACAAAATAAAACCCAGAATAAATCATTAAAGACAAGAAATGAGCATAAAAGATGCCTCAACGCGAGTGTTAATGTTAGTAAAAGAGCCCAAATTTCCAAAAATATTGCGAAAAACAACAATCTTCCATAATAGAGTGAATATTTGAGGTGTATAGAAGGCATTTATTTCATTTTTAGAATTTTTAATTTTCACATTTTTCCATGAAAAGTGCCAATACCCTTTGGGTTCTAGGTGAAAATCTGACTCGACCCGAATCAAACAAAAATGTTTCCATGGTGTGTATTGTTGTTCATTTTCTTCAAAAAAACAAAATAAAACCCAGAATAAATCATTAAAGACAAGAAATGAGCATAAAAGATGTCTCAGCGCAAGTGTTAATGTTAGTAAAAGAGCCCAAATTTCCAAAAAATTGCGAAAAACAACAATCTTCCATAATAGAGTGAATGTTTGAGGTGTATAAAAGGCATTTATTTCATTTTTAGAAATTTTAATTTTTCACATTTTTCCATGAAAAGTGCCAATACCCCCCCCTCTTGGTTCAAAGTGAAAATCTCACTCGACCCGAATCAAACAAAAATGTTTCCATGGTGTGTATTGTTGTTCATTTTCATCAAATAAACAAAAGAAAGCCCAGAATAAATTATTAAAGACTAGAAATGAGCATAAAAGATGCCTCAGCGCAAGTGTTAATGTTAGTAAAAGAGCCCAAATTTCCAAAAATATTGCGAAAAACAACAATCTTCCATTATAGAGTGAATGTTTGAGGTGTATAGAAGGCATTTATTTCATTTTTAGAAATTTTAATTTTTCACATTTTTTAATGAAAACTGCCAAAACCCACCCTTTGGGTTCTAGGTGAAAATCTCACTCCACACGAATCAAACAAAAATGTTTCAATGGGGTGTATTGTTGTTCATTTTCATCAAATAAACAAAATAAAACCCAGAATAAATCATTAAAGACAAGAAATGAGCATAAAAGATGCCTCAGCGCAAGTGTTAATGTTAGTAAAAGAGCCCAAATTTCCAAAAATATTGCAAAAAACAACAATCTTCCAAAATAGAGTGAATGTTTGAGGTGTATAGAAGGCATTTTTTTCATTTTTAGAAATTTTAATTTTACACATTTTTCAATGAAAAGTGCCAATACCCCCCCTTTGGGTTCTAGGTGAAAATCTCACTCGACACGAATCAAACAAAAATGTTTCCATGGTGTGTATTGTATTTCATTTTCATCAAATTAACAAAATAAAACCCAGAATAAATCATTAAAGACAAGAAATGAGCATAAAAGATGCCTCAGCGCGTGTTAATGTTAGTAAAAGAGCCCAAATTTCCAAAAGTATTGCGAAAAACAACAATCTTCCATTATAGAGTGAATGTTTGAGGTGTATAGAAGGCATTTATTTCATTTTTAGAAATTTTAATTTTTCACATTTTTCCATGAAAAGTGCCAATACCCCCCCTTTGGGTTCTAGGTGAAAATCTCACTCCACACGAATCAAACAAAAATGTTTCCATGGTGTGTATTGTTGTTCATTTTCATCAAATAAACAAAATAAAACCCAGAATAAATCATTAAAGACAAGAAATGAGCATAAAAGATGCCTCAGCGCAAGTGTTTATGTTAGTAAAAGAGCCCAAATTTCCAAAAATATTGCGAAAAACAACAATCTTCCATAATAGAGTGAATATTTGAGGTGTATAGAAGGCATTTATTTCATTTTTAGAATTTTTAATTTTCACATTTTTCCATGAAAAGTGCCAATACCCTTTGGGTTCTAGGTGAAAATCTGACTCGACCCGAATCAAACAAAAATGTTTCCATGGTGTGTATTGTTGTTCATTTTCTTCAAAAAAACAAAATAAAACCCAGAATAAATCATTAAAGACAAGAAATGAGCATAAAAGATGTCTCAGCGCAAGTGTTAATGTTAGTAAAAGAGCCCAAATTTCCAAAAAATTGCGAAAAACAACAATCTTCCATAATAGAGTGAATGTTTGAGGTGTATAAAAGGCATTTATTTCATTTTTAGAAATTTTAATTTTTCACATTTTTCCATGAAAAGTGCCAATACCCCCCCCTCTTGGTTCAAAGTGAAAATCTCACTCGACCCGAATCAAACAAAAATGTTTCCATGGTGTGTATTGTTGTTCATTTTCATCAAATAAACAAAAGAAAGCCCAGAATAAATTATTAAAGACTAGAAATGAGCATAAAAGATGCCTCAGCGCAAGTGTTAATGTTAGTAAAAGAGCCCAAATTTCCAAAAATATTGCGAAAAACAACAATCTTCCATTATAGAGTGAATGTTTGAGGTGTATATAAGGCATTTATTTCATTTTTAGAAATTTTAATTTTTCACATTTTTTAATGAAAACTGCCAAAACCCACCCTTTGGGTTCTAGGTGAAAATCTCACTCCACACGAATCAAACAAAAATGTTTCAATGGGGTGTATTGTTGTTCATTTTCATCAAATAAACAAAATAAAACCCAGAATAAATCATTAAAGACAAGAAATGAGCATAAAAGATGCCTCAGCGCAAGTGTTAATGTTAGTAAAAGAGCCCAAATTTCCAAAAATATTGCAAAAAACAACAATCTTCCAAAATAGAGTGAATGTTTGAGGTGTATAGAAGGCATTTTTTTCATTTTTAGAAATTTTAATTTTACACATTTTTCAATGAAAAGTGCCAATACCCCCCCTTTGGGTTCTAGGTGAAAATCTCACTCGACACGAATCAAACAAAAATGTTTCACTAGTGTGTATTGTATTTCATTTTCATCAAATTAACAAAATAAAACCCAGAATAAATCATTAAAGACAAGAAATGAGCATAAAAGATGCCTCAGCGCGTGTTAATGTTAGTAAAAGAGCCCAAATTTCCAAAAGTATTGCGAAAAACAACAATCTTCCATTATAGAGTGAATGTTTGAGGTGTATAGAAGGCATTTATTTCATTTTTAGAAATTTTAATTTTTCACATTTTTCCATGAAAAGTGCCAATACCCCCCCTTTGGGTTCTAGGTGAAAATCTCACTCCACACGAATCAAACAAAAATGTTTCCATGGGGTGTATTGTTGTTCATTTTCATCAAATAAACAAAATAAAACCCAGAATAAATCATTAAAGACAAGAAATGAGCATAAAAGATGCCTCAGCGCAAGTGTTTATGTTAGTAAAAGAGCCCAAATTTCCAAAAATATTGCGAAAAACAACAATCTTCCATAATAGAGTGAATCTTTAAGGTGTATAGAAGGCATTTATTTCATTTTTAGAAATTTTAATTTTTCACATTTTTCCATGAAAAGTGCCAATACCTCCCCCTTTGGGTTATAGGTGAAAATCTCACTCGACACGAATCAAACACAAATGTTGCCATTGTGTGTATTGTTGTTCATTTTCATCAAATAAACAAAATAAAGCCCAGAATAAATCATTAAAGACAAGAAATGAGCATTAAAGATGCCTCAGCGCAAGTGTTAATGTTAGTAAAAGAGCCCAAATTTCCAAAAATATTGCGAAAAACAACAATCTTCCATTATAGAGTGAATGTTTGAGGTGTATAGAAGGCATTTATTTCATTTTTAGAAATTTTAATTTTTCACATTTTTCCATGAAAAGTGCCAATACCCCCCCCTTTGGGTTATAGGTGAAAATCTAACTCGACACGAATCAAACTAAAATGTTGCCATGTTGTGTATTGTTGTTGATTTTCATCAAATAAACAAAATAAAGCCCAGAATAAATCATTAAAGACAAGAAATGAGCATAAAAGATGCCTCAGCGCAAGTGTTAATGTTAGTAAAAGAGCCCAAATTTCCAAAAATATTGCGAAAAACAACAATTTTCTATTATAGAGTGAATGTTTGAGGTGTTTAGAAGACATTTATTTCATTTTTAGAAATTTTAATTTTTCACATTTTTCCATGAAAAGTGCCAATACCCCCCCCTTTGGGTTCTAGGTGAAAATTTCACTCGACACGAATCAAACAAAAATGTTTCCATGGTGTGTATTGTTGTTCATTTTCATCAAACAAACAAAATAAAACCCAGAATAAATCATTAAAGACAAGAAATGAGCATAAAAGATGCCTCAACGCGAGTGTTAATGTTAGTAAAAGAGCCCAAATTTCCAAAACTATTGCGAAAAACAACAATCTTCCATAATAGAGTGAATGTTTGAGGTGTATAGAAGGCATTTATTTCATTTTTAGAATTTTTAATTTTCACATTTTTCCATGAAAAGTGCCAATACCCTTTGGGTTCTAGGTGAAAATCTGACTGGACCCGAATCAAACAAAAATGTTTCCATGGTGTGTATTGTTGTTCATTTTCTTCAAAAAAACAAAATAAAACCCAGAATAAATCATTAAAGACAAGAAATGAGCATAAAAGATGTCTCAGCGCAAGTGTTAATGTTAGTAAAAGAGCCCAAATTTCCAAAAATATTGCGAAAAACAACAATTTTCCATTATAGAGTGAATGTTTGAGGTGTATAGAAGGCATTTATTTCATTTTTAGAAATTTTAATTTTTCACATTTTTCCATGAAAAGTGCCAATACCCCCCCCTTTGGGTTCTAGGTGAAAATCTCACTCGACACGAATCAAACAAAAATGTTTCCATGGTGTGTATTGTTGTTCATTTTCATCAAATAAACAAAATAAAACCCAGAATAAATCATTAAAGACAAGAAATGAGCATAAAAGATGCCTCAGAGCAAGTGTTAATGTTAGTAAAAGAACCCAAAGTTCCAAAAATATTGCGAAAAATATCAATCTTCCATTATAGAGTGAATGTTTGAGGTGTATATAAGGCATTTATTTCATTTTTAGAAATTTTAATTTTTCACATTTTTCCATGAAAAGTGCCAATACCCCCCCTTTGGGTTCTAGGTGAAAATCTCACTCGACACGAATCAAACAAAAATGTTTCCATGGTGTGTATTGTTGTTCATTTTCTTCAAAAAAACAAAATAAAACCCAGAATAAATCATTAAAGACAAGAAATGAGCATAAAAGATGTCTCAGAGCAAGTGTTAATGTTAGTAAAAGAGCCCAAATTTCCAAAAAATTGCGAAAAACAACAATCTTCCATAATAGAGTGAATGTTTGAGGTGTATAGAAGGCATTTATTTCATTTTTAGTAATTTTAATTTTTCACATTTTTCCATGAAAAGTGCCAATACCCCCTATGGGTTCCAGGTGAGAGTCTCACTCGACACGAATCAAACAAAAATGTTTCCATGGTGTGTATAGTTGTTCATTTTCATCAAATAAACAAAATAAAACCCAGAATAAATCATTAAAGACAAGAAATGAGCATAAAAGATGCCTCAGCGCAAGTGTTAATGTTAGTAAAAGAGCCCAAATTTCCAAAAATATTGCGAAAAACAACAATCTTCCATAATAGAGTGAATGTTTGAGGTGTATAGAAGGCATTTATTTCATTTTTAGAATTTTTAATTTTCACATTTTTCCATGAAAAGTGCCAATACCCCCCCCCTTTGGGTTATTGGTGAAAGTCTCACTTGACACGAATCAAACAAAAATGATTCAATGGTGTGTATTGTTGTTCATTTTCATCAGATTAACAATATTAAACCCAGAATAAATCATTAAAGACAAGAAATGAGCATAAAAGATGCCTCAGTGCGTGTTAATGTTAGTAAAAGAGCCCAAATTTCCAAAAGTATGGCGAAAAACAACAATCTTCCATTATAGAGTGAATGTTTGAGGTGTATAGAAGGCATTTATTTCATTTTAAAAATTTTAATTTTTCACATTTTTCCATGAAAAGTGCCAATACCCCCCCTTTGGGTTCTAGGTGAAAATCTCACTCCACACGAATCAAACAAAAATGTTTCCATGGGGTGTATTGTTGTTCATTTTCATCAAATAAACAAAATAAAACCCAGAATAAATCATTAAAGACAAGAAATGAGCATAAAAGATGCCTCAGCGCAAGTGTTAATGTTAGTAAAAGAGCCCAAATTTCCAAAAATATTGCGAAAAACAACAATCTTCCATTATAGAGTGAATGTTTAATGTGTATAGAAGGCATTTATTTCATTTTTAGAAATTTTAATTTTTCACATTTTTCCATGAAAAGTGCCAATACCCCCCCCTTTGGGTTCTAGGTGAAAATCTCACTCGACACGAATCAAACAAATATGTTTCACTAGTGAGTATTGTTGCTCATTTTCATCAAATAAACAAAATAAAACCCAAAATAAATCATTAAAGACAAGAAATGAGCATAAAAGATGCCTCAGCGCAAGTGTTAATGTTAGTAAAAGAGCCCAAATTTCCAAAAATTTGGCGAAAAACAACAATCTTCCATTTTAGAGTGAATGTTTGAGGTGTATAGAAGGCATTTATTTCATTTTTAGAAATTTTAATTTTTCACATTTTTCCATGAAAAGTGCCAATACCCCCCCCTTTGTGTTCTAGGTGAAAATCTCACTCGACACGAAACAAACAAAAATGTTTCACTAGTGAGTATTGTTGTTCATTTTCATCAAATAAACAAAATAAAACCCAGAATAAATCATTAAAGTAAAGAAATGAGCATAAAAGATGCCTCAGCGAAGTGTTAATGTTAGTTAAATAGCCCAAATTTCAAAAAATATTGCGAAAAACAACAATCTTCAATGATAGAGTGAATGTTTGAGATGTATAGAAGGCATTTATTTCATTTTTAGAAATTTTAATTTTTCACATTTTTCCATGAAAAGTGCCAATACCCCCCCTTTGGGTTATAGGTGAAAATCTCACTCGACACAAATCAAACAAAAATGTTTCCATGGTGTGTATTGCTGTACATTTTCATCAAATAAACAAAATAAAGCCCAGAATAAATTATTAAAGACAAGAAATGAGCATAAAAGATCCCTCAGCGCAAGTGTTAATGTTAGTACAAGAGCCCAAATTTCCAAAAATATTGCGAAAAACAACAATCTTCCATTATAGAGTGAATGTTTGAGGTGTATAGAAGGCATTTATTTCATTTTTAGAAATTTTATTTTTCACATTTTTTCATGAAAACTGCCAATACTTTCGGTTCTAAGTGAAAATCTCACTCGACACGAATCAAACAAAAATGTTTCACTAGTGTGTATTGTATTTCATTTTCATCAAATTAACAAAATAAAACCCAGAATAAATCATTAAAAACAAGAAATGAGCATAAAAGATGCCTCAGCCCAAGTGTTAATGTTAGTAAAAGAGCCCAAATTTCCAAAAATATTGCGAAAAACAACAATCTTCCATTATAGAGTGAATGTTTGAGGTGTATAGAAGGCATTTATTTCATTTTTTGAAATTTTAATTTTACACATTTTTCCATGAAAAGTGCCAATACCCCCCCTTTGGGTTATAGGTGAAAATCTTACTCGACACAAATCAAACAAAAATGTTTCCATGGTGTGTATTGTTGTTCATTTTCGTCAAATTAACAAAATAAAACCCAGAATAAATCATTAAACACAAGAAATGAGCATAAAAGATGCCTCAGCGCAAGTGTTAATGTTAGTAAAAGAGCCCAAATTTCCAAAAATATTGCGAAAAACAACAATCTTCCATTATAGAGTGAATGTTTGAGGTGTATAGAAGGCATTTATTTCATTTTTAGAAATTTTAATTTTTCACATTTTTCCATGAAAAGTGCCAATACCCCCCCTTTGGGTTCCAGGTGAAAGTTTCACTCGACACGAATCAAACAAAAATGTTTCCATAATGTGTATTTTTGTTCATTTTCATCAAATAAACAAAATAAAGCCCAGAATAAATCATTAAAGACAAGAAATGAGCATAAAAGATGCCTCCGTGCAAGTGTTAATGTTAGTTAAAGAGCCCAAATTTCCAAAAATATTGCGAAAAACAACAATCTTCCATTATAGAGTGAATGGTTGAGGTGTATAGAAGGCATTTATTTCATTTTTAGAAATTTTAATTTTTCACATTTTTCCATGAAAACTGCCAATACCCCCCCCTTTGGGTTCTAGGTGAAAATCTAACTCGACACGAATCAAACAAAAATGTTTCCATGGTGTGTATTGTTGTTCATTTTCATCAAATAAACAAAATAAAACCCAGAATAAATCATTAAAGACAAGAAATGAGCATAAAAGATGCCTCAGAGCAAGTGTTAATGTTAGTAAAAGAACCCAAAGTTCCAAAAATATTGCGAAAAATATCAATCTTCCATTATAGAGTGAATGTTTGAGGTGTATATAAGGCATTTATTTCATTTTTAGAAATTTTAATTTTTCACATTTTTCCATGAAAAGTGCCAATACCCCCCCTTTGGGTTCTAGGTGAAAATCTCACTCGACACGAATCAAACAAAAATGTTTCCATGGTGTGTATTGTTGTTCATTTTCTTCAAAAAAACAAAATAAAACCCAGAATAAATCATTAAAGACAAGAAATGAGCATAAAAGATGTCTCAGCGCAAGTGTTAATGTTAGTAAAAGAGCTCAAATTTCCAAAAATATTGCGAAAAACAACAATCTTCCATAATAGAGTGAATGTTTGAGGTGTATAGAAGGCATTTATTTCATTTTTAGTAATTTTAATTTTTCAAATTTTTCCATGAAAAGTGCCAATACCCCCTTTGGGTTCCAGGTGAAAGTCTCACTCGACACGAATCAAACAAAAATGTTTCCATGGTGTGTATAGTTGTTCATTTTCATCAAATAAACAAAATAAAACCCAGAATAAATCATTAGAGACAAGAAATGAGCATAAAAGATGCCTCAGCGCAAGTGTTAATGTTAGTAAAAGAGCCCAAATTTCCAAAAATATTGCGGAAAACAACAATCTTCCATTATAGAGTGAATGTTTGAGGTGTATGGAAGGCATTTATTTCATTTTTAGAAATTTTAATTTTTCACATTTTTCCATGAAAAGTGCCAATACCCCCCCCTCTTGGTTCAAAGTGAAAATCTCACTCGACCCGAATCAAACAAAAATGTTTCCATGGTGTGTATTGTTGTTCATTTTCATCAAATAAACAAAATAAAACCCAGAATAAATCATTAAAGACAAGAAATGAGCATAAAAGATGCCTCAGCGCAAGTGTTTATGTTAGTAAAAGAGCTCAAATTTCCAAAAATATTGCGAAAAACAACAATCTTCCAAAATAGAGTGAATGTTTGAGGTGTATAGAAGGCATTTATTTCATTTTTAGAAATTTTAATTTTACACATTTTACCATGAAAAGTGCCAATACCCCCCCCTTTGGGTTCTAGGTGAAAATCTCACTCGACACGAATCAAACAAAAATGTTTCCATGGTGTGTATTGTTGTTCATTTTCTTCAAAAAAACAAAATAAAACCCAGAATAAATCATTAAAGACAAGAAATGAGCATAAAAGATGTCTCAGCGCAAGTGTTAATGTTAGTAAAAGAGCTCAAATTTCCAAAAATATTGCGAAAAACAACAATCTTCCATAATAGAGTGAATGTTTGAGGTGTATAGAAGGCATTTATTTCATTTTTAGTAATTTTAATTTTTCACATTTTTCCATGAAAAGTGCCAATACCCCCTTTGGGTTCCAGGTGAAAGTCTCACTCGACACGAATCAAACAAAAATGTTTCCATGGTGTGTATAGTTGTTCATTTTCATCAAATAAATAAAATAAAACCCAGAATAAATCATTAGAGACAAGAAATGAGCATAAAAGATGCCTCAGCGCAAGTGTTAATGTTAGTAAAAGAGCCCAAATTTCCAAAAATATTGCGGAAAACAACAATCTTCCATTATAGAGTGAATGTTTGAGGTTTATGGAAGACATTTATTTCATTTTTAGAAATTTTAATTTTTCACATTTTTCCATGAAAAGTGCCAATACCCCCCCTTTGGGTTCTAGGTGAAAATCTCACTCCACACGAATCAAACAAATATGTTTCACTAGTGAGTATTGTTGCTCATTTTCATCAAATAAACAAAATAAAACCCAGAATAAATAATTAAAGACAAGAAATGAGCATAAAAGATGCCTCAGCGCAAGTGTTTATGTTAGTAAAAGAGCCCAAATTTCCAAAAATATTGCGAAAAACAACAATCTTCCATAATAGAGTGAATGTTTAAGGTGTATAGAAGGCATTTATTTCATTTTTAGAAATTTTAATTTTTCACATTTTTCCATGAAAACTGCCAATACTTTCGGTTCTAAGTGAAAATCTCACTCGACACGAATCAAACAAAAATGTTTCACTAGTGTGTATTGTATTTCATTTTCATCAAATTAACAAAATAAAACCCAGAATAAATCATTAAAAACAAGAAATGAGCATAAAAGATGCCTCAGCCCAAGTGTTAATGTTAGTAAAAGAGCCCAAATTTCCAAAAATATTGCGAAAAACAACAATCTTCCATTATAGAGTGAATGTTTGAGGTGTATAGAAGGCATTTATTTCATTTTTTGAAATTTTAATTTTACACATTTTTCCATGAAAAGTGCCAATACCCCCCCTTTGGGTTATAGGTGAAAATCTTACTCGACACAAATCAAACAAAAATGTTTCCATGGTGTGTATTGTTGTTCATTTTCGTCAAATTAACAAAATAAAACCCAGAATAAATCATTAAACACAAGAAATGAGCATAAAAGATGCCTCAGCGCAAGTGTTAATGTTAGTAAAAGAGCCCAAATTTCCAAAAATATTGCGAAAAACAACAATCTTCCATTATAGAGTGAATGTTTGAGGTGTATAGAAGGCATTTATTTCATTTTTAGAAATTTTAATTTTTCACATTTTTCCATGAAAAGTGCCAATACCCCCCCTTTGGGTTCCAGGTGAAAGTTTCACTCGACACGAATCAAACAAAAATGTTGCCATGGTGTGTATTGTTGTTCATTTTCATCAAATAAACAAAATAAAACCCAGAATAAATCATTAAAAACAAGAAATGAGCATAAAAGATGCCTCAGCGCAAGTGTTAATGTTAGTAAAAGAGCCCAAATTTCCAAAAATTTGGCGAAAAACAACAATCTTCCATTTTAGAGTGAATGTTTGAGGTGTATAGAAGGCATTTATTTCATTTTTAGAAATTTTAATTTTTCACATTTTTTCATGAAAACTGCCAATACTTTCGGTTCTAGGTGAAAATCTCACTCGACACGAATCAAACAAAAATGTTTCACTAGTGTGTATTGTATTTCATTTTCATCAAATTAACAAAATAAAACCCAGAATAAATCATTAAAAACAGGAAATGAGCATAAAAGATGCCTCAGCCCAATTGTTAATGTTAGTAAAAGAGCCCAAATTTCCAAAAATATTGCGAAAAACAACAATCTTCCATTATAGAGTGAATGTTTGAGGTGTATAGAAGGCATTTATTTCATTTTTTGAAATTTTAATTTTTCACATTTTTCCATGAAAAGTGCCAATACCCCCCCTTTGGGTTCCAGGTGAAAGTCTCACTCGACACGAATCAAACAAAAATGTTTCCATGGTGTGTATTGTTGTTCATTTTCTTCAAAAAAACAAAATAAAACCCAGAATAAATCATTAAAGACAAGAAATGAGCATAAAAGATGTCTCAGCGCAAGTGTTAATGTTAGTAAAAGAGCTCAAATTTCCAAAAATATTGCGAAAAACAACAATCTTCCATAATAGAGTGAATGTTTGAGGTGTATAGAAGGCATTTATTTCATTTTTAGTAATTTTAATTTTTCACATTTTTCCATGAAAAGTGCCAATACCCCCTTTGGGTTCCAGGTGAAAGTCTCACTCGACACGAATCAAACAAAAATGTTTCCATGGTGTGTATAGTTGTTCATTTTCATCAAATAAATAAAATAAAACCCAGAATAAATCATTAGAGACAAGAAATGAGCATAAAAGATGCCTCAGCGCAAGTGTTAATGTTAGTAAAAGAGCCCAAATTTCCAAAAATATTGCGGAAAACAACAATCTTCCATTATAGAGTGAATGTTTGAGGTTTATGGAAGACATTTATTTCATTTTTAGAAATTTTAATTTTTCACATTTTTCCATGAAAAGTGCCAATACCCCCCCTTTGGGTTCTAGGTGAAAATCTCACTCCACACGAATCAAACAAATATGTTTCACTAGTGAGTATTGTTGCTCATTTTCATCAAATAAACAAAATAAAACCCAGAATAAATAATTAAAGACAAGAAATGAGCATAAAAGATGCCTCAGCGCAAGTGTTTATGTTAGTAAAAGAGCCCAAATTTCCAAAAATATTGCGAAAAACAACAATCTTCCATAATAGAGTGAATGTTTAAGGTGTATAGAAGGCATTTATTTCATTTTTAGAAATTTTAATTTTTCACATTTTTCCATGAAAAGTGCCAATACCTCCCCCTTTGGGTTATAGGTGAAAATCTCACTCGACACGAATCAAACACAAATGTTGCCATGGTGTGTATTGTTGTTCATTTTCATCAAATAAACAAAATAAAACCCAGAATAAATCATTAAAAACAAGAAATGAGCATAAAAGATGCCTCAGCGCAAGTGTTAATGTTAGTAAAAGAGCCCAAATTTCCAAAAATTTGGCGAAAAACAACAATCTTCCATTTTAGAGTGAATGTTTGAGGTGTATAGAAGGCATTTATTTCATTTTTAGAAATTTTAATTTTTCACATTTTTCATGAAAACTGCCAATACTTTCGGTTCTAGGTGAAAATCTCACTCGACACGAATCAAACAAAAATGTTTCACTAGTGTGTATTGTATTTCATTTTCATCAAATTAACAAAATAAAACCCAGAATAAATCATTAAAAACAGGAAATGAGCATAAAAGATGCCTCAGCCCAAGTGTTAATGTTAGTAAAAGAGCCCAAATTTCCAAAAATATTGCGAAAAACAACAATCTTCCATTTTAGAGTCAATGTTTGAGGTGTATAGAAGGCATTTATTTCATTTTTTGAAATTTTAATTTTTCACATTTTTCCATGAAAAGTGCCAATACCCCCCCCTTTGGGTTCTAGGTGAAATTCTCTATCGGCACAAATCAAACAAAAATGTTTCCATGGTGTGTATAGTTGTTCATTTTCATCAAATAAACAAAATAAAACCCAGAATAAATCATTAAAGACAAGAAATGAGCATAAAAGATGCCTCAGCGCAAGTGTTAATGTTAGTAAAAGAGCCCAAATTTCCAAAAATATTGCGAAAAACAACAATCTTCCATTATAGATTGAATGTTTGAGGTGTATAGAAGGCATTTATTTCATTTTTAGAAATTTTAATTTTTCACATTTTTCCATGAAAACTGCCAATACCCCCTCTTTGGGTTCTAGGTGAAAATCTCACTCGACACGAATCAAACAAAAATGTTTCCATGGTGTGTATTGTATTTCATTTTCATCAAATTAACAAAATAAAACCCAATATAAATCATTAAAGACAAGAAATGAGCATAAAAGATGCCTCAGCGCAAGTGTTAATGTTAGTAAAAGAGCCCAAATTTCCAAAAATATTGCGAAAAACAACAATCTTCCATTATAGAGTGAATGTTTGAGGTGTATAGAGGGCATTTATTTCATTTTTAGAAATTTTAATTTTTCACATTTTTCCATGAAAAGTGCTAATCCCCCCCCTTTGGGTTCTAGGTGAAAATCTCACTCCTCACGAATCAAACAAAAATGTTTCCATGGGGTGTATTGTTGTTCATTTTCATCAAATAAACAAAATAAAACCCAGAATAAATCATTAAAGACAAGAAATGAGCATAAAAGATGCCTCAGCGCAAGTGTTTATGTTAGTAAAAGAGCCCAAATTTCCAAAAATATTGCGAAAAACAACAATCTTCCATAGTAGAGTGAATGTTTAAGGTGTATAGAAGGCATTTATTTCATTTTTAGAAATTTTAATTTTACACATTTTTCCATGAAAAGTGCCAATGCCCCCCCCCCTTTGGGTTATAGGTGAAAATCTCACTCGACACGAATCAAACACAAATGTTGCCATGGTGTGTATTGTTGTTCATTTTCATCAAATAAACAAAATAAAACCCAGAATAAATCATTAAAAACAAGAAATGAGCATAAAAGATGCCTCAGCGCAAGTGTTAATGTTAGTAAAAGAGCCCAAATTTCCAAAAATTTGGCGAAAAACAACAATCTTCCATTTTAGAGTGAATGTTTGAGGTGTATAGAAGGCATTTATTTCATTTTTAGAAATTTTAATTTTTCACATTTTTCATGAAAACTGCCAATACTTTCGGTTCTAGGTGAAAATCTCACTCGACACGAATCAAACAAAAATGTTTCACTAGTGTGTATTGTATTTCATTTTCATCAAATTAACAAAATAAAACCCAGAATAAATCATTAAAAACAGGAAATGAGCATAAAAGATGCCTCAGCCCAAGTGTTAATGTTAGTAAAAGAGCCCAAATTTCCAAAAATATTGCGAAAAACAACAATCTTCCATTTTAGAGTCAATGTTTGAGGTGTATAGAAGGCATTTATTTCATTTTTTGAAATTTTAATTTTTCACATTTTTCCATGAAAAGTGCCAATACCCCCCCCTTTGGGTTCTAGGTGAAATTCTCTATCGACACAAATCAAACAAAAATGTTTCCATGGTGTGTATAGTTGTTCATTTTCATCAAATAAACAAAATAAAACCCAGAATAAATCATTAAAGACAAGAAATGAGCATAAAAGATGCCTCAGCGCAAGTGTTAATGTTAGTAAAAGAGCCCAAATTTCCAAAAATATTGCGAAAAACAACAATCTTCCATTATAGATTGAATGTTTGAGGTGTATAGAAGGCATTTATTTCATTTTTAGAAATTTTAATTTTTCACATTTTTCCATGAAAACTGCCAATACCCCCTCTTTGGGTTCTAGGTGAAAATCTCACTCGACACGAATCAAACAAAAATGTTTCCATGGTGTGTATTGTATTTCATTTTCATCAAATTAACAAAATAAAACCCAATATAAATCATTAAAGACAAGAAATGAGCATAAAAGATGCCTCAGCGCAAGTGTTAATGTTAGTAAAAGAGCCCAAATTTCCAAAAATATTGCGAAAAACAACAATCTTCCATTATAGAGTGAATGTTTGAGGTGTATAGAGGGCATTTATTTCATTTTTAGAAATTTTAATTTTTCACATTTTTCCATGAAAAGTGCTAATCCCCCCCCTTTGGGTTCTAGGTGAAAATCTCACTCCTCACGAATCAAACAAAAATGTTTCCATGGGGTGTATTGTTGTTCATTTTCATCAAATAAACAAAATAAAACCCAGAATAAATCATTAAAGACAAGAAATGAGCATAAAAGATGCCTCAGCGCAAGTGTTTAGGTTAGTAAAAGAGCCCAAATTTCCAAAAATATTGCGAAAAACAACAATCTTCCATAGTAGAGTGAATGTTTAAGGTGTATAGAAGGCATTTATTTCATTTTTAGAAATTTTAATTTTACACATTTTTCCATGAAAAGTGCCAATACCCCCCCTTTGGGTTCCAGGTGAAAGTCTCACTCGACACGAATCAAACAAAAATGTTTCCATAATGTGTATTTTTGTTCATTTTCATCAAATAAACAAAATAAAGCCCAGAATAAATCATTAAACACAAGAAATGAGCATAAAAGATGCCTCAGCGCAAGTGTTAATGTTAGTAAAAGAGCCCAAATTTCCAAAAATATTGCGAAAAACAACAATCTTCCATTATTGAGTGAATGTTTGAGGTGTATAGAAGGCATTTATTTCATTTTTAGAAATTTTAATTTTTCACATTTTTCCATGAAAAGTGCTAATCCCCCCCTTTGGGTTCTAGGTGAAAATCTCACTCCACACGAATCAAACAAAAATGTTTCCATGGTGTGTTTAGTTGTTCATTTTCATCACATAAACAAAATAAAACCCAGAATAAATCATTAAAGGCAAGAAATGAGCATAAAAGATGCCTCAGCGCAAGTGTTTATGTTAGTAAAAGAGCCCAAATTTCCAAAAATATTGCGAAAAACAACAATCTTCCATAATAGAGTGAATGTTTAAGGTGTATAGAAGGCATTTATTTCATTTTTAGAAATTTTAATTTTTCACATTTTTCCATGAAAAGTGCCAATACCCCCCCTTTGGGTTCCAGGTGAAAGTCTCACTCGACACGAATCAAACAAAAATGTTTCCATAATGTGTATTTTTGTTCATTTTCATCAAATAAACAAAATAAAGCCCAGAATAAATCATTAAAGACAAGAAATGAGCATAAAAGATGCCTCCGTGCAAGTGTTAATGTTAGTTAAAGAGCCCAAATTTCCAAAAATATTGCGAAAAACAACAATCTTCCATTATAGAGTGAATGGTTGAGGTGTATAGAAGGCATTTATTTCATTTTTAGAAATTTTAATTTTTCACATTTTTCCATGAAAACTGCCAATACCCCCCCCTTTGGGTTCTAGGTGAAAATCTAACTCGACACGAATCAAACAAAAATGTTTCCATGGTGTGTATTGTTGTTCATTTTCATCAAATAAACAAAATAAAACCCAGAATAAATCATTAAAGACAAGAAATGAGCATAAAAGATGCCTCAGAGCAAGTGTTAATGTTAGTAAAAGAACCCAAAGTTCCAAAAATATTGCGAAAAATATCAATCTTCCATTATAGAGTGAATGTTTGAGGTGTATATAAGGCATTTATTTCATTTTTAGAAATTTTAATTTTTCACATTTTTCCATGAAAAGTGCCAATACCCCCCCTTTGGGTTCTAGGTGAAAATCTCACTCGACACGAATCAAACAAAAATGTTTCCATGGTGTGTATTGTTGTTCATTTTCTTCAAAAAAACAAAATAAAACCCAGAATAAATCATTAAAGACAAGAAATGAGCATAAAAGATGTCTCAGCGCAAGTGTTAATGTTAGTAAAAGAGCTCAAATTTCCAAAAATATTGCGAAAAACAACAATCTTCCATAATAGAGTGAATGTTTGAGGTGTATAGAAGGCATTTATTTCATTTTTAGTAATTTTAATTTTTCAAATTTTTCCATGAAAAGTGCCAATACCCCCCCTTTGGGTTCCAGGTGAAAGTCTCACTCGACACGAATCAAACAAAAATGTTTCCATAATGTGTATTTTTGTTCATTTTCATCAAATAAACAAAATAAAGCCCAGAATAAATCATTAGAGACAAGAAATGAGCATAAAAGATGCCTCAGCGCAAGTGTTAATGTTAGTAAAAGAGCCCAAATTTCCAAAAATATTGCGGAAAACAACAATCTTCCATTATAGAGTGAATGTTTGAGGTGTATGGAAGGCATTTATTTCATTTTTAGAAATTTTAATTTTTCACATTTATCCATGAAAAGTGCCAATACCCCCCCCTCTTGGTTCAAAGTGAAAATCTCACTTGACCCGAATCAAACAAAAATGTTTCCATGGTGTGTATTGTTGTTCATTTTCATCAAATAAACAAAATAAAACCCAGAATAAATCATTAAAGACAAGAAATGAGCATAAAAGATGCCTCAGCGCAAGTGTTTATGTTAGTAAAAGAGCTCAAATTTCCAAAAATATTCCGAAAAACAACAATCTTCCAAAATAGAGTGAATGTTTGAGGTGTATAGAAGGCATTTATTTCATTTTTAGAAATTTTAATTTTACACATTTTACCATGAAAAGTGCCAATACCCCCCCCTTTGGGTTCTAGGTGAAAATCTCACTCGACACGAATCAAACAAAAATGTTTCCATGGTGTGTATTGTTGTTCATTTTCTTCAAAAAAACAAAATAAAACCCAGAATAAATCATTAAAGACAAGAAATGAGCATAAAAGATGTCTCAGCGCAAGTGTTAATGTTAGTAAAAGAGCTCAAATTTCCAAAAATATTGCGAAAAACAACAATCTTCCATAATAGAGTGAATGTTTGAGGTGTATAGAAGGCATTTATTTCATTTTTAGTAATTTTAATTTTTCACATTTTTCCATGAAAAGTGCCAATACCCCCTTTGGGTTCCAGGTGAAAGTCTCACTCGACACGAATCAAACAAAAATGTTTCCATGGTGTGTATAGTTGTTCATTTTCATCAAATAAATAAAATAAAACCCAGAATAAATCATTAGAGACAAGAAATGAGCATAAAAGATGCCTCAGCGCAAGTGTTAATGTTAGTAAAAGAGCCCAAATTTCCAAAAATATTGCGGAAAACAACAATCTTCCATTATAGAGTGAATGTTTGAGGTTTATGGAAGACATTTATTTCATTTTTAGAAATTTTAATTTTTCACATTTTTCCATGAAAAGTGCCAATACCCCCCCTTTGGGTTCTAGGTGAAAATCTCACTCCACACGAATCAAACAAATATGTTTCACTAGTGAGTATTGTTGCTCATTTTCATCAAATAAACAAAATAAAACCCAGAATAAATAATTAAAGACAAGAAATGAGCATAAAAGATGCCTCAGCGCAAGTGTTTATGTTAGTAAAAGAGCCCAAATTTCCAAAAATATTGCGAAAAACAACAATCTTCCATAATAGAGTGAATGTTTAAGGTGTATAGAAGGCATTTATTTCATTTTTAGAAATTTTAATTTTTCACATTTTTCCATGAAAAGTGCCAATACCTCCCCCTTTGGGTTATAGGTGAAAATCTCACTCGACACGAATCAAACACAAATGTTGCCATGGTGTGTATTGTTGTTCATTTTCATCAAATAAACAAAATAAAACCCAGAATAAATCATTAAAAACAAGAAATGAGCATAAAAGATGCCTCAGCGCAAGTGTTAATGTTAGTAAAAGAGCCCAAATTTCCAAAAATTTGGCGAAAAACAACAATCTTCCATTTTAGAGTGAATGTTTGAGGTGTATAGAAGGCATTTATTTCATTTTTAGAAATTTTAATTTTTCACATTTTTTCATGAAAACTGCCAATACTTTCGGTTCTAGGTGAAAATCTCACTCGACACGAATCAAACAAAAATGTTTCACTAGTGTGTATTGTATTTCATTTTCATCAAATTAACAAAATAAAACCCAGAATAAATCATTAAAAACAGGAAATGAGCATAAAAGATGCCTCAGCCCAAGTGTTAATGTTAGTAAAAGAGCCCAAATTTCCAAAAATATTGCGAAAAACAACAATCTTCCATTATAGAGTGAATGTTTGAGGTGTATAGAAGGCATTTATTTCATTTTTTGAAATTTTAATTTTTCACATTTTTCCATGAAAAGTGCCAATACCCCCCCCTTTGGGTTCTAGGTGAAATTCTCTATCGACACAAATCAAACAAAAATGTTTCCATGGTGTGTATAGTTGTTCATTTTCATCAAATAAACAAAATAAAACCCAGAATAAATCATTAAAGACAAGAAATGAGCATAAAAGATGCCTCAGCGCAAGTGTTAATGTTAGTAAAAGAGCCCAAATTTCCAAAAATATTGCGAAAAACAACAATCTTCCATTATAGATTGAATGTTTGAGGTGTATAGAAGGCATTTATTTCATTTTTAGAAATTTTAATTTTTCACATTTTTCCATGAAAACTGCCAATACCCCCTCTTTGGGTTCTAGGTGAAAATCTCACTCGACACGAATCAAACAAAAATGTTTCCATGGTGTGTATTGTATTTCATTTTCATCAAATTAACAAAATAAAACCCAATATAAATCATTAAAGACAAGAAATGAGCATAAAAGATGCCTCAGCGCAAGTGTTAATGTTAGTAAAAGAGCCCAAATTTCCAAAAATATTGCGAAAAACAACAATCTTCCATTATAGAGTGAATGTTTGAGGTGTATAGAAGGCATTTATTTCATTTTTAGAAATTTTAATTTTTCACATTTTTCCATGAAAAGTGCTAATCCCCCCCCTTTGGGTTCTAGGTGAAAATCTCACTCGACACGAATCAAACAAAAATGTTTCCATGGGGTGTATTGTTGTTCATTTTCATCAAATAAACAAAATAAAACCCAGAATAAATCATTAAAGACAAGAAATGAGCATAAAAGATGCCTCAGCGCAAGTGTTTATGTTAGTAAAAGAGCCCAAATTTCCAAAAATATTGCGAAAAACAACAATCTTCCATAGTAGAGTGAATGTTTAAGGTGTATAGAAGGCATTTATTTCATTTTTAGAAATTTTAATTTTACACATTTTTCCATGAAAAGTGCCAATACCCCCCCTTTGGGTTCTAGGTGAAAATCTCACTCGACACGAATCAAACAAAAATGTTTCCATGATGTGTATTGTTGTTCATTTTCTTCAAAAAAACAAAATAAAACCCAGAATAAATCATTAAAGACAAGAAATGAGCATAAAAGATGTCTCAGCGCAAGTGTTAATGTTAGTAAAAGAGCTCAAATTTCCAAAAATATTGCGGAAAACAACAATCTTCCATTATAGAGTGAATGTTTGAGGTGTATGGACGACATTTATTTCATTTTTAGAAATTTTAATTTTTCACATTTTTCCATGAAAAGTGCCAATACCCCCCCTTTGGGTTCTAGGTGAAAATCTCACTCCACACGAATCAAACAAATATGTTTCACTAGTGAGTATTGTTGCTCATTTTCATCAAATAAACAAAATAAAACCCAGAATAAATAATTAAAGACAAGAAATGAGCATAAAAGATGCCTCAGCGCAAGTGTTTATGTTAGTAAAAGAGCCCAAATTTCCAAAAATATTGCGAAAAACAACAATCTTCCATAATAGAGTGAATGTTTAAGGTGTATAGAAGGCATTTATTTCATTTTTAGAAATTTTAATTTTTCACATTTTTCCATGAAAAGTGCCAATACCTCCCCCTTTGGGTTATAGGTGAAAATCTCACTCGACACGAATCAAACACAAATGTTGCCATGGTGTGTATTGTTGTTCATTTTCATCAAATAAACAAAATAAAGCCCAGAATAAATCATTAAAGACAAGAAATGAGCATAAAAGATGCCTCAGCGCAAGTGTTAATGTTAGTAAAAGAGCCCAAATTTCCAAAAATTTGGCAAAAAACAACAATCTTCCATTTTAGAGTGAATGTTTGAGGTGTATAGAAGGCATTTATTTCATTTTTAGAAATTTTAATTTTTCACATTTTTTCATGAAAACTGCCAATACTTTCGGTTCTAGGTGAAAATCTCACTCGACACGAATCAAACAAAAATGTTTCACTAGTGTGTATTGTATTTCATTTTCATCAAATTAACAAAATAAAACCCAGAATAAATCATTAAAAACAAGAAATGAGCATAAAAGATGCCTCAGCCCAAGTGTTAATGTTAGTAAAAGAGCCCAAATTTCCAAAAATATTGCGAAAAACAACAATCTTCCATTATAGAGTGAATGTTTGAGGTGTATAGAAGGCATTTATTTCATTTTTTGAAATTTTAATTTTTCACATTTTTCCATGAAAAGTGCCAATACCCCCCCCTTTGGGTTCTAGGTGAAATTCTCTATCGACACAAATCAAACAAAAATGTTTCCATGGTGTGTATAGTTGTTCATTTTCATCAAATAAACAAAATAAAACCCAGAATAAATCATTAAAGACAAGAAATGAGCATAAAAGATGCCTCAGCGCAAGTGTTAATGTTAGTAAAAGAGCCCAAATTTCCAATAATATTGCGAAAAACAACAATCTTCCATAATAGAGTGAATGTTTGAGGTGTATAGAAGGCATTTATTTCATTTTTAGAAATTTTAATTTTACACATTTTTCCATGAAAAGTGCCAAAACCCCCCCTTTGGGTTATAGGTGAAAATCTCACTCGACACGAATCAAACAAAAATTTTTCCATGGTGTGTATTGTTGTTCATTTTCATCAAATAAACAAAATAAAGCCCAGAATAAATTATTTAAGACAAGAAATGAGCATAAAAGATGCCTCAGCGCAAGTGTTAATGTTAGTAAAAGAGCCCAAATTTCCAAAAATATTGCGAAAAACAACAATCTTCCATTATAGATTGAATGTTTGAGGTATATAGAAGGCATTTATTTCATTTTGAGAAATTTTAATTTTTCACATTTTTCCATGAAAACTGCCAATACCCCCTCTTTGGGTTCTAGGTGAAAATCTCACTCGACACGAATCAAACAAAAATGTTTCACTAGTGTGTATTGTATTTCATTTTCGTCAAATTAACAAAATAAAACCCAGAATAAATCATTAAAGACAAGAAATGAGCATAAAAGATGCCTCAGGGCAAGTGTTAATGTTAGTAAAAGAGCCCAAATTTCCAAAAATATTGCGAAAAACAACAATCTTCCATTATAGAGTGAATGTTTGAGGTGTATAGAAGGCATTTATTTCATTTTTAGAAATTTTAATTTTTCACATTTTTCCATGAAAAGTGCTAATCCCCCCCCTTTGGGTTCTAGGTGAAAATCTCACTCCACACGAATCAAACAAAAATGTTTCCATGGGGTGTATTGTTGTTCATTTTCATCAAATAAACAAAATAAAACCCAGAATAAATCATTAAAGACAAGAAATGAGCATAAAAGATGCCTCAGCGCAAGTGTTTATGTTAGTAAAAGAGCCCAAATTTCCAAAAATATTGCGAAAAACAACAATCTTCCATAGTAGAGTGAATGTTTAAGGTGTATAGAAGGCATTTATTTCATTTTTAGAAATTTTAATTTTACACATTTTTCCATGAAAAGTGCCAATACCTCCCCCTTTGGGTTATAGGTGAAAATCTCACTCGACACGAATCAAACACAAATGTTGCCATGGTGTGTATTGTTGTTCATTTTCATCAAATAAACAAAATAAAGCCCAGAATAAATCATTAAAGACAAGAAATGAGCATAAAAGATGCCTCCGTGCAAGTGTTAAAGTTAGTTAAAGAGCCCAAATTTCCAAAAATATTGCGAAAAACAACAATCTTCCATTATAGAGTGAATGTTTAAGGTGTATAGAAGGCATTTATTTCATTTTTAGAAATTTTAATTTTTCACATTTTTCCATGAAAAGTGCCAATACCTCCCCCTTTGGGTTATAGGTGAAAATCTCACTCGACACGAATCAAACACAAATGTTGCCATGGTGTGTATTGTTGTTCATTTTCATCAAATAAACAAAAAAAAGCCCAGAATAAATCATTAAAGTCAAGAAATGAGCATAAAAGATGCCTCAGCGCAAGTGTTAATGTTAGTAAAAGAGCCCAAATTTCCAAAAATTTGGCGAAAAACAACAATCTTCCATTTTAGAGTGAATGTTTGAGGTGTATAGAAGGCATTTATTTCATTTTTAGAAATTTTAATTTTTCACATTTTTCCATGAAAAGTGCCAATACCCCCCCCTTTGGGTTCTAGGTGAAAATCTCACTCGACACGAAACAAACAAAAATGTTTCACTAGTGAGTATTGTTGTTCATTTTCATCAAATAAACAAAATAAAACCCAGAATAAATCATTAAAGTAAAGAAATGAGCATAAAAGATGCCTCAGCGAAGTGTTAATGTTAGTTAAATAGCCCAAATTTCCAAAAATATTGCGAAAAACAACAATCTTCAATTATAGAGTGAATGTTTGAGATGTATAGAAGGCATTTATTTCATTTTTAGAAATTTTAATTTTTCACATTTTTCCATGAAAACTGCCAATACCCCCCCTTTGGGTTCTAAGTGAAAATCTCACTCGACACGAATCAAACAAAAATGTTTCACTAGTGAGTATTGTTGTTCATTTTCATCAAATAAACAAAATAAAACCCAGAATAAATCATTAAAGACAAGAAATGAGCATAAAAGATGCCTCAGCGCAAGTGTTTATGTTAGTAAAAGAGCTCAAATTTCCAAAAATATTGCGAAAAACAACAATCTTCCAAAATAGAGTGAATGTTTGAGGTGTATAGAAGGCATTTATTTCATTTTTAGAAATTTTAATTTTACACATTTTACCATGAAAAGTGCCAATACCCCCCCCTTTGGGTTCTAGGTGAAAATCTAACTCGACACGAATCAAACAAAAATGTTTCCATGGTGTGTATTGTTGTTCATTTTCATCAAATAAACAAAATAAAACCCAGAATAAATCATTAAAGACAAGAAATGAGCATAAAAGATGCCTCAGAGCAAGTGTTAATGTTAGTAAAAGAACCCAAAGTTCCAAAAATATTGCGAAAAATATCAATCTTCCATTATAGAGTGAATGTTTGAGGTGTATATAAGGCATTTATTTCATTTTTAGAAATTTTAATTTTTCACATTTTTCCATGAAAAGTGCAAATACCCCCCCTTTGGGTTCTAGGTGAAAATCTCACTCGACACGAATCAAACAAAATTGTTTCCATGGTGTGTATTGTTGTTCATTTTCTTCAAAAAAACAAAATAAAACCCAGAATAAATCATTAAAGACAAGAAATGAGCATAAAAGATGCCTCAGCGCAAGTGTTTATGTTAGTAAAAGAGCCCAAATTTCCAAAAATATTACGTAAAACAACAATCTTCCATTATAGAGTGAATGTTTGAGGTGTATGGAAGGCATTTATTTCATTTTTAGAAATTTTAATTTTTCACATTTTTCCATGAAAAGTGCCAATACCCCCCCTTTGGGTTCTAGGTGAAAATCTCACTCGACACGAATCAAACAAAAATGTTTCCATGGTGTGTATTGTTGTTCATTTTCTTCAAAAAAACAAAATAAAACCCAGAATAAATCATTAAAGACAAGAAATGAGCATAAAAGATGTCTAAGCGCAAGTGTTAATGTTAGTAAAAGAGCTCAAATTTCCAAAAATATTGCGAAAAACAACAATCTTCCATAATAGAGTGAATGTTCGAGGTGTATAGAAGGCATTTATTTCATTTTTAGTAATTTTAATTTTTCACATTTTTCCATGAAAAGTGCCAATACCCCCTTTGGGTTCCAGGTGAAAGTCTCACTCGACACGAATCAAACAAAAATGTTTCCATGGTGTGTATAGTTGTTCATTTTCATCAAATAAACAAAATAAAACCCAGAATAAATCATTAGAGACAAGAAATGAGCATAAAAGATGCCTCAGCGCAAGTGTTAATGTTAGTAAAAGAGCCCAAATTTCCAAAAATATTGCGGAAAACGACAATCTTCCATTATAGAGTGAATGTTTGAGGTGTATGGAAGACATTTATTTCATTTTTAGAAATTTTAATTTTTCACATTTTTCCATGAAAAGTGCCAATACCCCCCCTTTGGGTTCTAGGTGAAAATCTCACTCCACACGAATCAAACAAATATGTTTCACTAGTGAGTATTGTTGCTCATTTTCATCAAATAAACAAAATAAAACCCAGAATAAATAATTAAAGACAAGAAATGAGCATAAAAGATGCCTCAGCGCAAGTGTTTATGTTAGTAAAAGAGCCCAAATTTCCAAAAATATTGCGAAAAACAACAATCTTCCATAATAGAGTGAATGTTTAAGGTGTATAGAAGGCATTTATTTCATTTTTAGAAATTTTAATTTTTCACATTTTTCCATGAAAAGTGCCAATACCTCCCCCTTTGGGTTATAGGTGAAAATCTCACTCGACACGAATCAAACACAAATGTTGCCATGGTGTGTATTGTTGTTCATTTTCATCAAATAAACAAAATAAAACCCAGAATAAATCATTAAAGACAAGAAATGAGCATAAAAGATGCCTCCGTGCAAGTGTTAATGTTAGTTAAAGAGCCCAAATTTCCAAAAATATTGCGAAAAACAACAATCTTCCATTATAGATGGAATGTTTAAGGTGTATAGAAGGCATTTATTTCATTTTTAGAAATTTTAATTTTTCACATTTTTCCATGAATGTGCCAATACCTCCCCCTTTGGGTTATAGGTGAAAATCTCACTCGACACGAATCAAACACAAATGTTGCCATGGTGTGTATTGTTGTTCATTTTCATCAAATAAACAAAATAAAGCCCAGAATAAATCATTAAAGACAAGAAATGAGCATAAAAGATGCCTCAGCGCAAGTGTTAATGTTAGTAAAAGAGCCCAAATTTCCAAAAATTTGGCGAAAAACAACAATCTTCCATTTTAGAGTGAATGTTTGAGGTGTATAGAAGGCATTTATTTCAATTTTAGAAATTTTAATTTTTCACATTTTTCCATGAAAAGTGCCAATACCCCCCCCTTTGGGTTCTAGGTGAAAATCTCACTCGACACGAAACAAACAAAAATGTTTCACTAGTGAGTATTGTTGTCCATTTTCATCAAATAAACAAAATAAAACCCAGAATAAATCATTAAAGTAAAGAAATGAGCATAAAAGATGCCTCAGCGAAGTGTTAATGTTAGTTAAATAGCCCAAATTTCCAAAAATATTGCGAAAAACAACAATCTTCAATTATAGAGTGAATGTTTGAGATGTATAGAAGGCATTTATTTCATTTTTAGAAATTTTAATTTTTCACATTTTTCCATGAAAACTGCCAATACCCCCCCTTTGGGTTCTAAGTGAAAATCTCACTCGACACGAATCAAAACAAAATTTTTCACTAGTGAGTATTGTTGTTCATTTTCATCAAATAAACAAAATAAAACCCAGAATAAATCATTAAAGACAAGAAATGAGCATAAAAGATGCCTCAGCGCAAGTGTTTATGTTAGTAAAAGAGCTCAAATTTCCAAAAATATTGCGAAAAACAACAATCTTCCAAAATAGAGTGAATGTTTGAGGTGTATAGAAGGCATTTATTTCATTTTTAGAAATTTTAATTTTACACATTTTACCATGAAAAGTGCCAATGCCCCCCCCTTTGGGTTCTAGGTGAAAATCTAACTCGACACGAATCAAACAAAAATGTTTCCATGGTGTGTATTGTTGTTCATTTTCATCAAATAAACAAAATAAAACCCAGAATAAATCATTAAAGACAAGAAATGAGCATAAAAGATGCCTCAGAGCAAGTGTTAATGTTAGTAAAAGAACCCAAAGATCCAAAAATATTGCGAAAAATATCAATCTTCCATTATAGAGTGAATGTTTGAGGTGTATATAAGGCATTTATTTCATTTTTAGAAATTTTAATTTTTCACATTTTTCCATGAAAAGTGCCAATACCCCCCCTTTGGGTTCTAGGTGAAAATCTCACTCGACACGAATCAAACAAAAATGTTTCCATGGTGTGTATTGTTGTTCATTTTCTTCAAAAAAACAAAATAAAACCCAGAATAAATCATTAAAGACAAGAAATGAGCATAAAAGATGTCTCAGCGCAAGTGTTAATGTTAGTAAAAGAGCTCAAATTTCCAAAAATATTGCGAAAAACAACAATCTTCCATAATAGAGTGAATGTTTGAGGTGTATAGAAGGCATTTATTTCATTTTTAGTAATTTTAATTTTTCACATTTTTCCATGAAAAGTGCCAATACCCCCTTTGGGTTCCAGGTGAAAGTCTCACTCGACACGAATCAAACAAAAATGTTTCCATGGTGTGTATAGTTGTTCATTTTCATCAAATAAACAAAATAAAACCCAGAATAAATCATTAGAGACAAGAAATGAGCATAAAAGATGCCTCAGCGCAAGTGTTAATGTTAGTAAAAGAGCCCAAATTTCCAAAAATATTGCGGAAAACAACAATCTTCCATTATAGAGTGAATGTTTGAGGTGTATGGAAGGCATTTATTTCATTTTTAGAAATTTTAATTTTTCACATTTTTCCATGAAAAGTGCCAATACCCCCCCCTCTTGGTTCAAAGTGAAAATCTCACTCGACCCGAATCAAACAAAAATGTTTCCATGGTGTGTATTGTTGTTCATTTTCATCAAATAAACAAAAGAAAGCCCAGAATAAATTATTAAAGACAAGAAATGAGCATAAAAGATGCCTCAGCGCAAGTGTTTATGTTAGTAAAAGAGCCCAAATTTCCAAAAATATTACGTAAAACAACAATCTTCCATTATAGAGTGAATGTTTGAGGTGTATGGAAGGCATTTATTTCATTTTTAGAAATTTTATTTTTCACATTTTTCCATGAAAAGTGCCAATACCCCCCCTTTGGGTTCTAGGTGAAAATCTCACTCGACACGAATCAAAAAAAAATGTTTCCATGGTGTGTATTGTTGTTCATTTTCTTCAAAAAAACAAAATAAAACCCAGAATAAATCATTAAAGACAAGAAATGAGCATAAAAGATGTCTCAGCGCAAGGGGTAATGTTTGTAAAAGAGCTCAAATTTCCAAAAATATTGCGAAAAACAACAATCTTCCATAATAGAGTGAATGTTCGAGGTGTATAGAAGGCATTTATTTCATTTTTAGTAATTTTAATTTTTCACATTTTTCCATGAAAAGTGCCAATACCCCCTTTGGGTTCCAGGTGAAAGTCTCACTCGACACGAATCAAACAAAAATGTTTCCATGGTGTGTATAGTTGTTCATTTTCATCAAATAAACAAAATAAAACCCAGAATAAATCATTAGAGACAAGAAATGAGCTTAAGATGCCTCAGCGCAAGTGTTAATGTTAGTAAAAGAGCCCAAATTTCCAAAAATATTGCGGAAAACAACAATCTTCCATTATAGAGTGAATGTTTGAGGTGTATGGAAGACATTTATTTCATTTTTAGAAATTTTAATTTTTCACATTTTTCCATGAAAAGTGCCAATACCCCCCCTTTGGGTTCTAGGTGAAAATCTCACTCGACACGAATCAAACAAAAATGTTTCCATGGTGTGTATTGTTGTTCATTTTCTTCAAAAAAACAAAATAAAACCCAGAATAAATCATTAAAGACAAGAAATGAGCATAAAAGATGTCTCAGCGCAAGTGTTAATGTTAGTAAAAGAGCTCAAATTTCCAAAAATATTGCGAAAAACAACAATCTTCCATAATAGAGTGAATGTTTGAGGTGTATAGAAGGCATTTATTTCATTTTTAGTAATTTTAATTTTTCACATTTTTCCATGAAAAGTGCCAATACCCCCTTTGGGTTCCAGGTGAAAGTCTCACTCGACACGAATCAAACAAAAATGTTTCCATGGTGTGTATAGTTGTTCATTTTCATCAAATAAACAAAATAAAACCCAGAATAAATCATTAGAGACAAGAAATGAGCATAAAAGATGCCTCAGCGCAAGTGTTAATGTTAGTAAAAGAGCCCAAATTTCCAAAAATATTGCGGAAAACAAAAATCTTCCATTATAGAGTGAATGTTTGAGGTGTATGGAAGGCATTTATTTCATTTTTAGAAATTTTAATTTTTCACATTTTTCCATTAAAAGTGCCAATACCCCCCCCTCTTGGTTCAAAGTGAAAATCTCACTCGACCCGAATCAAACAAAAATGTTTCCATGGTGTGTATTGTTGTTCATTTTCATCAAATAAACAAAAGAAAGCCCAGAATAAATTATTAAAGACAAGAAATGAGCATAAAAGATGCCTCAGCGCAAGTGTTTATGTTAGTAAAAGAGCCCAAATTTCCAAAAATATTACGTAAAACAACAATCTTCCATTATAGAGTGAATGTTTGAGGTGTATGGAAGGCATTTATTTCATTTTTAGAAATTTTATTTTTCACATTTTTCCATGAAAAGTGCCAATACCCCCCCTTTGGGTTCTAGGTGAAAATCTCACTCGACACGAATCAAAAAAAAATGTTTCCATGGTGTGTATTGTTGTTCATTTTCTTCAAAAAAACAAAATAAAACCCAGAATAAATCATTAAAGACAAGAAATGAGCATAAAAGATGTCTCAGCGCAAGGGGTAATGTTTGTAAAAGAGCTCAAATTTCCAAAAATATTGCGAAAAACAACAATCTTCCATAATAGAGTGAATGTTCGAGGTGTATAGAAGGCATTTATTTCATTTTTAGTAATTTTAATTTTTCACATTTTTCCATGAAAAGTGCCAATACCCCCTTTGGGTTCCAGGTGAAAGTCTCACTCGACACGAATCAAACAAAAATGTTTCCATGGTGTGTATAGTTGTTCATTTTCATCAAATAAACAAAATAAAACCCAGAATAAATCATTAGAGACAAGAAATGAGCTTAAGATGCCTCAGCGCAAGTGTTAATGTTAGTAAAAGAGCCCAAATTTCCAAAAATATTGCGGAAAACAACAATCTTCCATTATAGAGTGAATGTTTGAGGTGTATGGAAGACATTTATTTCATTTTTAGAAATTTTAATTTTTCACATTTTTCCATGAAAAGTGCCAATACCCCCCCTTTGGGTTCTAGGTGAAAATCTCACTCCACACGAATCAAACAAATATGTTTCACTAGTGAGTATTGTTGCTCATTTTCATCAAATAAACAAAATAAAACCCAGAATAAATAATTAAAGACAAGAAATGAGCATAAAAGATGCCTCAGCGCAAGTGTTTATGTTAGTAAAAGAGCCCAAATTTCCAAAAATATTGCGAAAAACAACAATCTTCCATAATAGAGTGAATGTTTAAGGTGTATAGAAGGCATTTATTTCATTTTTAGAAATTTTAATTTTTCACATTTTTCCATGAAAAGTGCCAATACCTCCCCCTTTGGGTTATAGGTGAAAATCTCACTCGACACGAATCAAACACAAATGTTGCCATGGTGTGTATTGTTGTTCATTTTCATCAAATAAACAAAATAAAACCCAGAATAAATCATTAAAGACAAGAAATGAGCATAAAAGATGCCTCCGTGCAAGTGTTAATGTTAGTTAAAGAGCCCAAATTTCCAAAAATATTGCGAAAAACAACAATCTTCCATTATAGAGTGAATGTTTAAGGTGTATAGAAGGCATTTATTTTATTTTTAGAAATTTTAATTTTTCACATTTTTCCATGAAAAGTGCCAATACCTCCCCCTTTGGGTTATAGGTGAAAATCTCACTCGACACGAATCAAACACAAATGTTGCCATGGTGTGTATTGTTGTTCATTTTCATCAAATTAACAAAATAAAACCCAGAATAAATCATTAAAAACAAGAAATGAGCATAAAAGATGCCTCAGCCCGAGTGTTAATGTTAGTAAAAGAGCCCAAATTTCCTAAAATATTGCGAAAAACAACAATCTTCCATTATAGAGTGAATGTTTGAGGTGTATAGAAGGCATTTATTTCATTTTTTGAAATTTTAATTTTTCACATATTTCCATGAAAAGTGCCAATACCCCCCCCTTTGGGTTCTAGGTGAAATTCTCTATCGACACAAATCAAACAAAAATGTTTCCATGGTGTGTATAGTTGTTCATTTTCATCAAATAAACAAAATAAAACCCAGAATAAATCATTAAAGACAAGAAATGAGCATAAAAGATGCCTCAGCGCAAGTGTTAATGTTAGTAAAAGAGCCCAAATTTCCAATAATATTGCGAAAAACAACAATCTTCCATAATAGAGTGAATGTTTGAGGTGTATAGAAGGCATTTATTTCATTTTTAGAAATTTTAATTTTACACATTTTTCCATGAAAAGTGCCAAAACCCCCCCTTTGGGTTATAGGTGAAAATCTCACTCGACACGAATCAAACAAAAATGTTTCCATGGTGTGTATTGTTGTTCATTTTCATCAAATAAACAAAATAAAGCCCAGAATAAATTATTTAAGACAAGAAATGAGCATAAAAGATGCCTCAGCGCTAGTGTTAATGTTAGTAAAAGAGCCCAAATTTCCAAAAATATTGCGAAAAACAACAATCTTCCATTATAGATGGAATGTTTAAGGTGTATAGAAGGCATTTATTTCATTTTTAGAAATTTTAATTTTTCACATTTTTCCATGAATGTGCCAATACCTCCCCCTTTGGGTTATAGGTGAAAATCTCACTCGACACGAATCAAACACAAATGTTGCCATGGTGTGTATTGTTGTTCATTTTCATCAAATAAACAAAATAAAGCCCAGAATAAATCATTAAAGACAAGAAATGAGCATAAAAGATGCCTCAGCGCAAGTGTTAATGTTAGTAAAAGAGCCCAAATTTCCAAAAATTTGGCGAAAAACAACAATCTTCCATTTTAGAGTGAATGTTTGAGGTGTATAGAAGGCATTTATTTCATTTTTAGAAATTTTAATTTTTCACATTTTTCCATGAAAAGTGCCAATACCCCCCCCTTTGGGTTCTAGGTGAAAATCTCACTCGACACGAAACAAACAAAAATGTTTCACTAGTGAGTATTGTTATTCATTTTCATCAAATAAACAAAATAAAACCCAGAATAAATCATTAAAGTAAAGAAATGAGCATAAAAGATGCCTCAGCGAAGTGTTAATGTTAGTTAAATAGCCCAAATTTCCAAAAATATTGCGAAAAACAACAATCTTCAATTATAGAGTGAATGTTTGAGATGTATAGAAGGCATTTATTTCATTTTTAGAAATTTTAATTTTTCACATTTTTCCATGAAAACTGCCAAAACCCCCCCTTTGGGTTCTAAGTGAAAATCTCACTCGACACGAATCAAACAAAAATGTTTCACTAGTGAGTATTGTTGTTCATTTTCATCAAATAAACAAAATAAAACCCAGAATAAATCATTAAAGACAAGAAATGAGCATAAAAGATGCCTCAGCGCAAGTGTTTATGTTAGTAAAAGAGCTCAAATTTCCAAAAATATTGCGAAAAACAACAATCTTCCAAAATAGAGTGAATGTTTGAGGTGTATAGAAGGCATTTATTTCATTTTTAGAAATTTTAATTTTACACATTTTACCATGAAAAGTGCCAATGCCCCCCCCTTTGGGTTCTAGGTGAAAATCTAACTCGACACGAATCAAACAAAAATGTTTCCATGGTGTGTATTGTTGTTCATTTTCATCAAATAAACAAAATAAAACCCAGAATAAATCATTAAAGACAAGAAATGAGCATAAAAGATGCCTCAGAGCAAGTGTTAATGTTAGTAAAAGAACCCAAAGTTCCAAAAATATTGCGAAAAATATCAATCTTCCATTATAGAGTGAATGTTTGAGGTGTATATAAGGCATTTATTTCATTTTTAGAAATTTTAATTTTTCACATTTTTCCATGAAAAGTGCCAATACCCCCCTTTGGGTTCTAGGTGAAAATCTCACTCGACACGAATCAAACAAAAATGTTTCCATGGTGTGTATTGTTGTTCATTTTCTTCAAAAAAACAAAATAAAACCCAGAATAAATCATTAAAGACAAGAAATGAGCATAAAAGATGTCTCAGCGCAAGTGTTAATGTTAGTAAAAGAGCTGAAATTTCCAAAAATATTGCGAAAAACAACAATCTTCCATAATAGAGTGAATGTTTGAGGTGTATAGAAGGCATTTATTTCATTTTTAGTAATTTAAATTTTTCACATTTTTCCATGAAAAGTGCCAATACCCCCTTTGGGTTCCAGGTGAAAGTCTCACTCGACACGAATCAAACAAAAATGTTTCCATGGTGTGTATAGTTGTTCATTTTCATCAAATAAACAAAATAAAACCCAGAATAAATCATTAGAGACAAGAAATGAGCATAAAAGATGCCTCAGCGCAAGTGTTAATGTTAGTAAAAGAGCCCAAATTTCCAAAAATATTGCGGAAAACAACAATCTTCCATTATAGAGTGAATGTTTGAGGTGTATGGAAGGCATTTATTTCATTTTTAGAAATTTTAATTTTTCACATTTTTCCATGAAAAGTGCCAATACCCCCCCTACCTCTTGGTTCAAAGTGAAAATCTCACTCGACCCGAATCAAACAAAAATGTTTCCATGGTGTGTATTGTTGTTCATTTTCATCAAATAAACAAAAGAAAGCCCAGAATAAATTATTAAAGACAAGAAATGAGCATAAAAGATGCCTCAGCGCAAGTGTTTATGTTAGTAAAAGAGCCCAAATTTCCAAAAATATTACGTAAAACAACAATCTTCCATTATAGAGTGAATGTTTGAGGTGTATGGAAGGCATTTATTTCATTTTTAGAAATTTTAATTTTTCACATTTTTCCATGAAAAGTGCCAATACCCCCCCTTTGGGTTCTAGGTGAAAATCTCACTCGACACGAATCAAACAAAAATGTTTCCATGGTGTGTATTGTTGTTCATTTTCTTCAAAAAAACAAAATAAAACCCAGAATAAATCATTAAAGACAAGAAATGAGCATAAAAGATGTCTCAGCGCAAGGGGTAATGTTTGTAAAAGAGCTCAAATTTCCAAAAATATTGCGAAAAACAACAATCTTCCATAATAGAGTGAATGTTCGAGGTGTATAGAAGGCATTTATTTCATTTTTAGTAATTTTAATTTTTCACATTTTTCCATGAAAAGTGCCAATACCCCCTTTGGGTTCCAGGTGAAAGTCTCACTCGACACGAATCAAACAAAAATGTTTCCATGGTGTGTATAGTTGTTCATTTTCATCAAATAAACAAAATAAAACCCAGAATAAATCATTAGAGACAAGAAATGAGCATAAAAGATGCCTCAGCGCAAGTGTTAATGTTAGTAAAAGAGCCCAAATTTCCAAAAATATTGCGAAAAACAACAATCTTCCATTATAGAGTGAATGTTTGAGGTGTATAGAAGGCATTTATTTCATTTTTAGAAATTTTAATTTTACACATTTTACCATGAAAAGTGCCAATGCCCCCCCCTTTGGGTTCTAGGTGAAAATCTAACTCGACACGAATCAAACAAAAATGTTTCCATGGTGTGTATTGTTGTTCATTTTCATCAAATAAACAAAATAAAACCCAGAATAAATCATTAAAGACAAGAAATGAGCATAAAAGATGCCTCAGAGCAAGTGTTAATGTTAGTAAAAGAACCCAAAGTTCCAAAAATATTGCGAAAAATATCAATCTTCCATTATAGAGTGAATGTTTGAGGTGTATATAAGGCATTTATTTCATTTTTAGAAATTTTAATTTTTCACATTTTTCCATGAAAAGTGCCAATACCCCCCTTTGGGTTCTAGGTGAAAATCTCACTCGACACGAATCAAACAAAAATGTTTCCATGGTGTGTATTGTTGTTCATTTTCTTCAAAAAAACAAAATAAAACCCAGAATAAATCATTAAAGACAAGAAATGAGCATAAAAGATGTCTCAGCGCAAGTGTTAATGTTAGTAAAAGAGCTGAAATTTCCAAAAATATTGCGAAAAACAACAATCTTCCATAATAGAGTGAATGTTTGAGGTGTATAGAAGGCATTTATTTCATTTTTAGTAATTTAAATTTTTCACATTTTTCCATGAAAAGTGCCAATACCCCCTTTGGGTTCCAGGTGAAAGTCTCACTCGACACGAATCAAACAAAAATGTTTCCATGGTGTGTATAGTTGTTCATTTTCATCAAATAAACAAAATAAAACCCAGAATAAATCATTAGAGACAAGAAATGAGCATAAAAGATGCCTCAGCGCAAGTGTTAATGTTAGTAAAAGAGCCCAAATTTCCAAAAATATTGCGGAAAACAACAATCTTCCATTATAGAGTGAATGTTTGAGGTGTATGGAAGGCATTTATTTCATTTTTAGAAATTTTAATTTTTCACATTTTTCCATGAAAAGTGCCAATACCCCCCCTACCTCTTGGTTCAAAGTGAAAATCTCACTCGACCCGAATCAAACAAAAATGTTTCCATGGTGTGTATTGTTGTTCATTTTCATCAAATAAACAAAAGAAAGCCCAGAATAAATTATTAAAGACAAGAAATGAGCATAAAAGATGCCTCAGCGCAAGTGTTTATGTTAGTAAAAGAGCCCAAATTTCCAAAAATATTACGTAAAACAACAATCTTCCATTATAGAGTGAATGTTTGAGGTGTATGGAAGGCATTTATTTCATTTTTAGAAATTTTAATTTTTCACATTTTTCCATGAAAAGTGCCAATACCCCCCCTTTGGGTTCTAGGTGAAAATCTCACTCGACACGAATCAAACAAAAATGTTTCCATGGTGTGTATTGTTGTTCATTTTCTTCAAAAAAACAAAATAAAACCCAGAATAAATCATTAAAGACAAGAAATGAGCATAAAAGATGTCTCAGCGCAAGGGGTAATGTTTGTAAAAGAGCTCAAATTTCCAAAAATATTGCGAAAAACAACAATCTTCCATAATAGAGTGAATGTTCGAGGTGTATAGAAGGCATTTATTTCATTTTTAGTAATTTTAATTTTTCACATTTTTCCATGAAAAGTGCCAATACCCCCTTTGGGTTCCAGGTGAAAGTCTCACTCGACACGAATCAAACAAAAATGTTTCCATGGTGTGTATAGTTGTTCATTTTCATCAAATAAACAAAATAAAACCCAGAATAAATCATTAGAGACAAGAAATGAGCATAAAAGATGCCTCAGCGCAAGTGTTAATGTTAGTAAAAGAGCCCAAATTTCCAAAAATATTGCGGAAAACAACAATCTTCCATTATAGAGTGAATGTTTGAAGTGTATGGAAGACATTTATTTCATTTTTAGAAATTTTAATTTTTCACATTTTTCCATGAAAAGTGCCAATACCCCCCCTTTGGGTTCTAGGTGAAAATCTCACTCCACACGAATCAAACAAATATGTTTCACTAGTGAGTATTGTTGCTCATTTTCATCAAATAAACAAAATAAAACCCAGAATAAATAATTAAAGACAAGAAATGAGCATAAAAGATGCCTCAGCGCAAGTGTTTATGTTAGTAAAAGAGCCCAAATTTCCAAAAATATTGCGAAAAACAACAATCTTCCATTATAGAGTGAATGTTTGAGGTGTATAGAAGGCATTTATTTCATTTTTAGAAATTTTAATTTTTCACATTTTTCCATGAAAAGTGCCAATACCCCCCCCTTTGGGTTATAGGTGAAAATCTAACTCGACACGAATCAAACTAAAATGTTGCCATGTTGTGTATTGTTGTTGATTTTCATCAAATAAACAAAATAAAGCCCAGAATAAATCATTAAAGACAAGAAATGAGCATAAAAGATGCCTCAGCGCAAGTGTTAATGTTAGTAAAAGAGCCCAAATTTCCAAAAATATTGCGAAAAACAACAATTTTCTGTTTAAGAGTGAATGTTTGAGGTGTATAGAAGGCATTTATTAAATTTTTAGTAATTTTAATTTTTCACATTTTTCCATGGAAAGTGCCAATACCTCCCCCTTTGGGTTATAGGTGAAAATCTCACTCGACACGAATCAAACACAAATGTTGCCATGGTGTGTATTGTTGTTCATTTTCATCAAATTAACAAAATAAAACCCAGAATAAATCATTAAAAACAAGAAATGAGAATAAAAGATGCCTCAAACCAAGTGTTAATGTTAGTAAAAGAGCCCAAATTTCCAAAAATATTGCGAAAAACAACAATCTTCCATTATAGAGTGAATGTTTGAGGTGTATAGAAGGCATTTATTTCATTTTTTGAAATTTTAATTTTTCACATTTTTCCATGAAAAGTGCCAATACCCCCCCCTTTGGGTTCTAGGTGAAATTCTCTATCGACACAAATCAAACAAAAATGTTTCCATGGTGTGTATAGTTGTTCATTTTCATCAAATAAACAAAATAAAACCCAGAATAAATCATTAAAGACAAGAAATGAGCATAAAAGATGCCTCAGCGCAAGTGTTAATGTTAGTAAAAGAGCCCAAATTTCCAATAATATTGCGAAAAACAACAATCTTCCATAATAGAGTGAATGTTTGAGGTGTATAGAAGGCATTTATTTCATTTTAGAAATTTTAATTTTACACATTTTTCCATGAAAAGTGCCAAAACCCCCCCTTTGGGTTATAGGTGAAAATCTCACTCGACACAAATCAAACAAAAATTTTTCCATGGTGTGTATTGTTGTTCATTTTCATCAAATAAACAAAATAAAGCCCAGAATAAATTATTTAAGACAAGAAATGAGCATAAAAGATGCCTCAGCGCAAGTGTTTATGTTAGTAAAAGAGCCCAAATTTCCAAAAATATTGCGAAAAACAACAATCTTCCATTATAGAGTGAATGTTTGAGGTGTATAGAAGGCATTTATTTCATTTTTAGAAATTTTAATTTTTCACATTTTTCCATGAAAAGTGCCAATACCCCCCCCTTTGGGTTATAGGTGAAAATCTAACTCGACACGAATCAAACTAAAATGTTGCCATGTTGTGTATTGTTGTTGATTTTCATCAAATAAACAAAATAAAGCCCAGAATAAATCATTAAAGACAAGAAATGAGCATAAAAGATGCCTCAGCGCAAGTGTTAATGTTAGTAAAAGAGCCCAAATTTCCAAAAATATTGCGAAAAACAACAATTTTCTGTTTAAGAGTGAATGTTTGAGGTGTATAGAAGGCATTTATTAAATTTTTAGTAATTTTAATTTTTCACATTTTTCCATGGAAAGTGCCAATACCTCCCCCTTTGGGTTATAGGTGAAAATCTCACTCGACACGAATCAAACACAAATGTTGCCATGGTGTGTATTGTTGTTCATTTTCATCAAATTAACAAAATAAAACCCAGAATAAATCATTAAAAACAAGAAATGAGAATAAAAGATGCCTCAAACCAAGTGTTAATGTTAGTAAAAGAGCCCAAATTTCCAAAAATATTGCGAAAAACAACAATCTTCCATTATAGAGTGAATGTTTGAGGTGTATAGAAGGCATTTATTTCATTTTTTGAAATTTTAATTTTTCACATTTTTCCATGAAAAGTGCCAATACCCCCCCCTTTGGGTTCTAGGTGAAATTCTCTATCGACACAAATCAAACAAAAATGTTTCCATGGTGTGTATAGTTGTTCATTTTCATCAAATAAACAAAATAAAACCCAGAATAAATCATTAAAGACAAGAAATGAGCATAAAAGATGCCTCAGCGCAAGTGTTAATGTTAGTAAAAGAGCCCAAATTTCCAATAATATTGCGAAAAACAACAATCTTCCATAATAGAGTGAATGTTTGAGGTGTATAGAAGGCATTTATTTCATTTTAGAAATTTTAATTTTACACATTTTTCCATGAAAAGTGCCAAAACCCCCCCTTTGGGTTATAGGTGAAAATCTCACTCGACACAAATCAAACAAAAATTTTTCCATGGTGTGTATTGTTGTTCATTTTCATCAAATAAACAAAATAAAGCCCAGAATAAATTATTTAAGACAAGAAATGAGCATAAAAGATGCCTCAGCGCTAGTGTTAATGTTAGTAAAAGAGCCCAAATTTCCAAAAATATTGCGAAAAACAACAATCTTCCATTATAGATTGAATGTTTGAGGTGTATAGAAGGCATTTATTTCATTTTTAGAAATTTTAATTTTTCACATTTTTCCATGAAAACTGCCAATACCCCCCCCTTTGGGTTCTAGGTGAAAATCTCACTCGACACGAAACAAACAAAAATGTTTCACTAGAGAGTATTGTTGTTCATTTTCATCAAATAAACAAAATAAAACCCAGAATAAATCATTAAAGTAAAGAAATGAGCATAAAAGATGCCTCAGCGAAGTGTTAATGTTAGTTAAATAGCCCAAATTTCCAAAAATATGGCGAAAAACAACAATCTTCAATTATAGAGTGAATGTTTGAGATGTATAGAAGGCATTTATTTCATTTTTAGAAATTTTAATTTTTCACATTTTTCCATGAAAAGTGCCAATACTTTCGGTTCTAGGTGAAAATCTCACTGGACACGAATCAAACAAAAATGTTTCACTAGTGTGTATTGTATTTCATTTTCGTCAAATAAACAAAATAAAACCCAGAATAAATCATTAAAGAGAAGAAATGAGCATAAAAGATGCCTCAGCGCAAGTGTTAATGTTAGTAAAAGAGCCCAAATTTCCAAAAATATTGCGAAAAACAACAATCTTCCATTATAGAGTGAATGTTTGAGGTGTATAGAAGGCATTTATTTCATTTTTAGAAATTTTAATTTTTCACATTTTTCCATGAAAAGTGCTAATCCCCCCCCTTTGGGTTCTAGGTGAAAATCTCACTCGACACGAATCAAACAAAAATGTTTCACTAGTGTGTATTGTATTTCATTTTCGTCAAATTAACAAAATAAAACCCAGAATAAATCATTAAAGACAAGAAATGAGCATAAAAGATGCCTCAGCGCAAGTGTTAATGTTAGAAAAAGAGCCCAAATTTCCAAAAATATTGCGAAAAACAACAATCTTCCATTATAGAGTGAATGTTTAAGGTGTATAGAAGGCATTTATTTCATTTTTAGAAATTTTAATTTTTCACATTTTTCCATGAAAAGTGCCAATACCCCCCCCTTTGGGTTCCAGGTGAAAGTCTCACTCGACACGAATCAAACAAAAATGTTTCCATAATGTGTATTTTTGTTCATTTTCATCAAATAAACAAAATAAAGCCCAGAATAAATCATTAAAGACAAGAAATGAGCATAAAAGATGCCTCCGTGCAAATGTTAGTGTTAGTTAAAGAGCCCAAATTTCCAAAAATTTGGCGAAAAACAACAATCTTCCATTTTAGAGTGAATGTTTGAGGTGTATAGAAGGCATTTATTTCATTTTTAGAAATTTTAATTTTTCACATTTTTCCATGAAAAGTGCCAATACCCCCCCTTTGGGTTCTAGGTGAAAATCTCTCTCCACACGAATCAAACAAAAATGTTTCCATGGTGTGTATTGTTGTTCATTTTCATCAAATAAACAAAATAAAGCCCAGACTAAATTATTAAGGACAAGAAATGAGCATAAAAGATGCCTCAGCGTAAGTGTTAATGTTAGTACAAGAGCCCAAATTTCCAAAAATATTGCGAAAAACAACAATCTTCCATTATAGAGTGAATGTTTGAGGTGTATAGAAGGCATTTATTTCATTTTTAGAAATTTTATTTTTCACATTTTTTCATGAAAACTGCCAATACTTTCGGTTCTAGGTGAAAATCTCACTCGACACGAATCAAACAAAAATGTTTCACTAGTGTGTATTGTAATTCATTTTCATCAAATTAACAAAATAAAACCCAGAATAAATCATTAAAAACAAGAAATGAGCATAAAAGATTCCTCAGCCCAAGTGTTAATGTTAGTAAAAGAGCCCAAATTTCCAAAAATATTGCGAAAAACAACAACCTTCCATTATAGAGTGAATGTTTGAGGTGTATAGAAGGCATTTAATTCATTTTTTGAAATTTTAATTTTTCACATTTTTCCATGAAAAGTGCCAATACCCCCACCTTTGAGTTCTAGGTGAAATTCTCTATCGACACAAATCAAACAAAATTTTTCCATGGTGTGTATAGTTGTTCATTTTCATCAAATAAACAAAATAAAACCCAGAATAAATCATTAAAGACAAGAAATGAGCATAAAAGATGCCTCAGCGCAAGTGTTTATGTTAGTAAAAGAGCCCAAATTTCCAAAAATATTGCGAAAAACAACAATCTTCCATAATAGAGTGAATGTTTGAGGTGTATAGAAGGCATTTATTTCATTTTTAGAAATTTTAATTTTACACATTTTTCCATGAAAAGTGCCAATACCCCCCCTTTGGGTTTTAGGTGAAAATCTTACTCGACACAAATCAAACAAAAATGTTTCCATGGTGTGTATTGTTGTTCATTTTCATCAAATAAACAAAATAAAGCCCAGAATAAATTATTAAAGACAAGAAATGAGCATAATAGATGCCTCAGCGCAAGTGTTAATGTTAGTAAAAGAGCCCAAATTTCCAAAAATATTGCGAAAAAACAACAATCTTCCATTATAGAGTGAATGTTTGAGGTGTATAGAAGGCATTTATTTCATTTTTAATAATTTTAATTTTTCACATTTTTCCATGAAAAGTGCCAATACCCCCTTCTGGTTCCAGGTGAAAGTCTCACTCGACACGAATCAAACAAAAATGTTTCCATGGTGTGTATAGTTGTTCATTTTCATCAAATAAACAAAATAAAACCCAGAAAAAATAATTAAAGACATGAAATGAGCATAAAAGATGCCTCAGCGCAATGTTAATGTTAGTAAAAGAGCCCAAATTTCAAAAAATATTGCGGAAAACAACAATCTACCATTATAGAGTGAATGTTTGAGGTGTATAGAAGGCATTTATTTCATTTTTAGAAATTTTAATTTTTCACATTTTTCCATGAAAAGTGCCAATACCCCCCCCCTTTGGGTTCAAAGTGAAAATCTCACTCGACCCGAATCAAACAAAAATGTTTCCATGGTGTGTATTGTTGTTCATTTTCATCAAATAAACAAAAGAAAGCCCAGAATAAATTATTAAAGACCAGAAATGAGCATAAAAGATGCCTCAGCGCAAGTGTTAATGTTAGTAAAAGAGCCCAAATTTCCAAAAATATTGCGAAAAACAACAATCTTCCGTTATAGAGTGAATGTTTGAGGTGTATAGAAGGCATTTATTTCATTTTTAGAAATTTTAATTTTTCACATTTTTTAATGAAAACTGCCAATACCCCCCCTTTGGGTTCTAGGTGAAAATCTCACTCTACACGAATCAAACAAAAATGTTTTACTAGTGTGTATTGTATTTCATTTTCATCAAATTAACAAAATAAAACCCAGAATAAATCATTAAAGACAAGAAATGAGCATAAAAGATGCCTCAGCGCAAGTGTTAATGTTAGTACAAGAGCCCAAATTTCCAAAAATATTGCGAAAAACAACAATCTTCCATTATAGAGTGAATGTTTGAGGTGTATAGAAGGCATTTATTTCATTTTTAGAAATTTTATTTTTCACATTTTTTCATGAAAACTGCCAATACTTTCGGTTCTACGTGAAAATCTCACTCGACACGAATCAATCAAAAATGTTTCACTAGTGTGTATTGTATTTCATTTTCATCAAATTAACAAAATAAAACCCAGAATAAATCATTAAAAACAAGAAATGAGCATAAAAGATGCCTCAGCCCAAGTGTTAATGTTAGTAAAAGAGCCAAAATTTCCAAAAATATTGCGAAAAACAACAATCTTCCATTATAGAGTGAATGTTTGAGGTGTATAGAAGGCATTTATTTCATTTTTTGAAATTTTAATTTTTCACATTTTTCCATGAAAAGTGCCAATACCCCCCCCTTTGGGTTCTAGGTGAAATTCTCTATCGACACATATCAAACAAAAATGTTTCCATGGTGTGTATAGTTGTTCATTTTCATCAAATAAACAAAATAAAACCCAGAATAAATCATTAAAGACAAGAAATGAGCATAAAAGATGCCTCAGCGCAAGTGTTAATGTTAGTAAAAGAGCCCAAATTTCCAAAAATATGGCGAAAAACAACAATCTTCCATATTTGAGTGAATGTTTGAGGTGTATAGAAGGCATTTATTTCATTTTTAGAAATTTTAATTTTACTCATTTTTCCATGAAAAGTGCCAATACCCCCCCTTTGGGTTATAGGTGAAAATCTCACTCGACACAAATCAAACAAAAATGTTTCCATGGTGTGTATTGTTGTTCATTTTCAAAACAAAATAAAACCCAGAATAAATCATTAAAGACAAGAAATGAGCATAAAAGATGCCTCAGCGCAAGTGTTAATGTTAGTAAAAGAGCCCAAATTTCCAAAAATATTCCGAAAAACAACAATCTTCCATTATATAGTGAATGTTTGAGGTGTATAGAAGGCATTTATTTCATTTTTAGAAATTTTAATTTTTCACATTTTTCCATGAAAAGTGCTAATCCCCCCCCTTTGGGTTCTAGGTGAAAATCTCACTCCACACGAATCAAACAAAAATGTTTCCATGGGGTGTATTGTTGTTCATTTTCATCAAATAAACAAAATAAAACCCAGAATAAATCATTAAAGACAAGAAATGAGCATAAAAGATGCCTCAGCGCAAGTGATAATGTTAGTAAAAGAGCCCAAATTTCCAAAAATATTGCGAAAAACAACAATCTTCCATAATAGAGTGAATGTTTGAGGTGTATTGAAGGCATTTATTTCATTTTTAGAAATTTTAATTTTTCACATTTTTCCATGAAAAGTGCCAATACCCCCCCCTTTGGGTTCCAGGTGAAAGTCTCACTCGACACGAATCAAACAAAAATGATTCCATTATGTGTATTGTTGTTCATTTTCATTTTATAAACAAAATAAAACCCAGAATAAATCATTAAAGACAAGAAATGAGCATAAAAGATGCCTCAGCGCAAGTGTTAATGTTAGTAAAAGAGCCCAAATTTCCAAAAATATTGCGAAAAAAAAAATCTTCCACAAAAGAGTGAATGTTTGAGGTGTAAAGAAGGCATTTATTTTATTTTTAGAAATTTTAATTTTTCACATTTTTCAATGAAAAGTGTTAATACCTCCCCCTTCGGTTCTAGGTGAAAATCTAACTCGACACGAATCAAACAAAAATGATTCCATGGTGTGTATTGTATTTCATTTTCATCAAATAAACAAAATAAAACCCAGAATAAATCATAAAGACAAGAAATGAGCATAAAAGATGCCTCAGCGCAAGTGTTAATGTTAGTAAAATAGCCTAATTTCCAAAAATATTGCGAAAAACAACAATCTTCAATTATAGAGTGAATGTTTGAGGTGTATAGAAGGCATTTATTTCATTTTTAGAAATTTTAATTTTTCACATTTTTCCATGAAAAGTGCCAATACCCCCCCTTTGCGTTATAGGTGAAAATCTCACTCAACACAAATCAAACAAAAATGTTTCCATGGTGTGTATTGTTGTTCATTTTCATCAAATAAACAAAATAAAGCCCAGAATAAATTATTAAAGACAAGAAATGAGCATAAAAGATGCCTCAGCGAAGTGTTAATGTTAGTAAAATAGCCCAAATTTCCAAAAATATTGCGAAAAACAACAATCTTCAATTATAGAGTGAATGTTTGAGATGTATAGAAGGCATTTATTTCATTTTTAGAAATTTTAATTTTTCACATTTTTCCATGAAAAGTGCCAATACTTTCGGTTCTTGGTGAAAATCTCACTCGACAACAATCAAACAAAAATGTATCCAAGGTGTGTATTGTTGTTCATTTTCATCTAATAAACAAAATAAAACCCAGAATGTATCCTGAAAGACAATAAATGATCATAAAAGATGCTTCAGCCCAGGTGTTAATGTTATTAAAGAGCCCAAATTTCTAAAAATATTGCGAAAAACAACAATCTTCCATTATAGAATGAATGTTTGAGGTGTATAGAAGGCATTTATTTCATTTTTAGAAATTTTAATTTTTCACATTTTTCCATGAAAACAGCCAATACCCCCTCTTTGGGTTCTAGGTGAAAATCTCACTCGACACGAATCAAACAAAAATGTTTCACTAGTGTGTATTGTATTTCATTTTCGTCAAATTAACAAAATAAAACCCAGAATAAATCAATAAAGACAAGAAATGAGCATAAAAGATGCCTCAGCGCAAGTGTTAATGTTAGTAAAAGAGCCCAAATTTCCAAAAATATTGCGAAAAACAACAATCTTCCATTATAGAGTGAATGTTTGAGGTGTATAGAAGACATTTATTTCATTTTTAGAAATTTTAATTTTTCACATTTTTCCATGAAAAGTGCTAATCCCCCCCCTTTGGGTTCTAGGTGAAAATCTCACTCCACACGAATCAAACAAAAATGTTTCCATGGGGTGTATTGTTGTTCATTTTCATCAAATAAAAAAAATAAAACCCAGAATAAATCATTAAAGACAAGAAATGAGCATAAAAGATGCCTCAGCGCAAGTGTTTATGTTAGTAAAAGAGCCCCAATTTCCAAAAATATTGCGAAAAACAACAATCTTCCATAATAGAGTGAATGTTTAAGGTGTATAGAAGGCATTTATTTCATTTTTAGAAATTTTAATTTTTCACATTTTTCCATGAAAAGTGCCAATACCCCCCCTTTTGGGTTCCAGGTGAAAGTCTCACTCGACACGAATCAAACAAAAATGTTTCCATAATGTGTATTTTTGTTCATTTTCATCAAATAAACAAAATAAAGCCCAGAAGAAATCATAAAAGACAAGAAATGAATATAAAAGATGCCTCCGTGCAAGTGTTACTGTTAGTTAAAGAGCCCAAATTTCCAAAAATATTGCGAAAAACAACAATCTTCCATTATAGAGTGAATGTTTGAGGTGTATAGAAGGCATTTATTTCATTTTTAGAAATTTTAATTTTTCACATTTTTCCATGAAAACTGCCAATACCCCCCCTTTGGGTTCTAGGTGAAAATCTCACTCGACACGAATCAAACAAAAATGTTTCACTAGTGAGTATTGTTGTTCATTTTCATCAAATAAACAAAATAAACCCAGAATAAATCATTAAAGACAAGAAATGAGCATAAAAGATGCCTCAGCCCAAGTGTTAATGTTAGTAAAAGAGCCCAAATTTCCAAAAATATAGCGAAAATCAACAATCTTCCATTATAGAGTGAATGTTTGAGGTGTATAGAAGGCATTTATTTCATTTTTTGAAATTTTAATTTTTCACATTTTTCCATGAAAAGTGCCAATACCCCCCCCTTTGGGTTCTAGGTGAAATTCTCTATCGACACAAATAAAAAAAAATATTTCCATGGTGTGTATAGTTGTTCATTTTCATCAAATAAACAAAATAAAACCCAGAATAAATCATTAAAGACAAGAAATGAGCATAAAAGATGCCTCAGCGCAAGTGTAAATGTTAGTAAAAGAGCCCAAATTGCCAAAAATATTGCGAAAAACAACAATCTTCCATAATAGAGTGAATGTTTGAGGTGTATAGAAGGCATTTATTTCATTTTTAGAAATTTTAATTTTTCACATTTTTCCATGAAAAGTGCCAATACCCCCCCCTTTGGGTTCTAGGTGAAAATCTCACTCGACACAAATCAAACAAAAATGTTTCCATGGTGTGTATTGTTGTTCATTTTCATCAAATAAAAAAAATAAAACCCAGAATTAATCTTGAAGGACAAGAAATGAGCATAAAAGTTGCTTCAGAGAAAGTGTTAATGTTACTAAAAGAGCCCAAATTTCTAAAAATATTGCGAAAAACAACAATCTTCTGTTTTAGAGTGAATGTTTGAGGTGTTTAGAAGGCATTTATTTCATTTTTAGAAAATTTAATTTTTCACATTTTTCCATGAAAAGTGCCAATACCCCCCCTTTGGGTTCTTTCTGAAAATCTCACTCGACAAAAATCAAACAAAAATGTATCCAAGGTGTGTATTGTTGTTCATTTTCATCAAATAAACAAAATAAAACCCAGAATGTATCCTTTAAGACAATAAATGATCATAAAAGATGCTTCAGCCCAGGTGTTAATGTTATTAAAGAGCCCAAATTTCTAAAAATATTGCGAAAAACAACAATCTTCTGTTTTAGAGTGAATGTTTGAGGTGTTTAGAAGGCATTTATTTCATTTTTAGAAAATTTAATTTTTTACATTTTCCATTAAAAGTGTTAATACCCCCCTTTGGGTTCTAGGTGAAAATCTCACTCGACGCAAATCAAACAAAAATGTTTCCATGGTGTGTATTGTTGTTCATTTTCATCAAATAAACAAAATAAAACCCAGAATAAATCATTAAAGACAAGAAATGAGCATAAAAGATGCCACAGCGCAAGAGTCAATGTTAGTAAAAGAGCCCAAATTTCCAAAAATATTGCGAAAAACAACAATCTTCCATTATAGAGTGAATCCTTGAGGTGTATAGAAGGCATTTATTTCATTTTTAGAAAATTTAATTTTTTACATTTTCCATTAAAAGTGTTAATACCCCCCTTTGGGTTCTAGGTGAAAATCTCACTCGACGCAAATCAAACAAAAATGTTTCCATGGTGTGTATTGTTGTTCATTTTCATCAAATAAACAAAATAAAACCCAGAATAAATCATTAAAGACAAGAAATGAGCATAAAAGATGCTTCAGCCCAAGTGTTAATGTTACTAAAAGAGCCCAAATTTCTAAAAATATTGCGAAAAACAACAATCTTCTGTTTTAGAGTGAATGTTTGAGGTGTTTAGAAGGCATTTATTTCATTTTTAGAAAATTTAATTTTTCACATTTTTCCATGAAAAGTGCCAATACCCCCCCTTTGGGTTCTAGGTGAAAATCTCACTCGACACAAATCAAACAAAAATGTATCCAAGGTGTGTATTGTTGTTCATTTTCCTCAAATAAACAAAATAAAACACAGAATTAATCCTGAAAGACATGAAATGAGCATAAAAGATGCTTCAGCGCAAGTGTTAATTTTACTAAAAGAGCCCAAATTTCTAAAAATATTGCGAAAAACAACAATCTTCTGTTTTAGAGTGAATGTTTGAGGTGTTTAGAAGGCATTCATTTCATTTTTAGAAAATTTAATTTTTTACATTTTTCCATGAAAAGTGTCAATACCCCCCCCTTTGGGTTCTAGGTGATAATCTCACTCGACACAAATCAAACAAAAATGTATCCAAGGTGTGTATTGTTGTTCATTTTCATTAAATAAACAAAATAAAACCCAGAATGTATCCTGAAAGACAATAAATGATCATAAAAGATGCTTCAGCCAAGGTGTTAATGTTACTAAAAGAGCCCAAATTTCTAAAAATATTGCGAAAAAACACAATCTTCTGTTTTAGAGTGAATGTTTGTGGTGTTTAGAAGGCATTTATTTCATTTTTAGAAAATTTAATTTTTCACATTTTTCCATGAAAAGTGCCAATACCCCCCCCTTTGGGTTCTAGGTGAAAATCTCACTCGACACAAATCAATCAAAAATGTTTCCATGGTGTGTATTGTTGTTCATTTTCATCAAATAAACAAATAAAACCCAGATTTAATCCTGAAAGACAAGATATGAGCATAAAAGATGCTTCAGCGCAAGTGTTAATGTTACTAAAAGAGCCCAAATTTCTAAAAATATTGCGAAAAACAACAATCTTCTGTTTTAGAGTGAATGTTTGAGGTGTTTAGAAGGCATTTATTTCATTTTTAGAAAATTTAATTTTTCACATTTTTCCATGAAAAGTGCCAATACCCCCCCTTTGGGTTCTTGGTGAAAATCTCACTCGACAACAATCAAACAAAAATGTATCCAAGGTGATTATTGTTGTTCATTTTCATCAAATAAACAAAATAAAACCCAGAATGTATCCTGAAAGACAATAAATGATCATAAAAGATGCTTCAGCCCAGGTGTTAATGTTATTAAAGAGCCCAAATTTCTAAAAATATTGCGAAAAACAACAATCTTCTGTTTTAGAGTGAATGTTTGAGGTGTTTAGAAGGCATTTATTTCATTTTTAGAAAATTTAATTTTTTACATTTTCCATTAAAAGTGTTTATACCCCCCTTTGGGTTCTAGGTGAAAATCTCACTCGACGCAAATCAAACAAAAATGTTTCCATGGTGTGTATTGTTGTTCATTTTCATCAAATAAACAAAATAAAACCCAGAATTAATCTTGAAAGACAAGAAATGAGCATAAAAGTTGCTTCAGCGAAAGTGTTAATGTAACTAAAAGAGCCCAAATTTCTTAAATATTGCGAAAAACAACAATCTTCTGTTTTAGAGTGAATGTTTGAGGTGTTTAGAAGGCATTTATTTCATTTTTAGAAAATTTAATTTTTCACATTTTTCCATGAAAAGTGCCAATACCCCCCCCTTTGGGTTCTAGGTGAAAATCTCACTCGACCCAAATCAAACAAAAATGTATCAAAGGTGTGTATTGTTGTTCATATTCATCAAATAAACAAAATAAAACCCAGAATGAATCCTGAAAGACAATAAATGATCATAAAAGATGCTTCAGCCCAAGTGTTAATGTTACTAAAAGAGCCCAAATTTCTAAAAATATTGCGAAAAAAAACAATCTTCTGTTTTAGAGTGAATGTTTGAGGCGTTTAGAAGGCATTTATTTCATTTTTAGAAAATTTTATTTTTCACTTTTTTCCATGAAAAGTGCCCCCCCCCCCTTTGGGTTCTAGGTGAAAATCTCACTTGACACAAATCAAACAAAAATGTTTCCATGGTGTGTATTGTTGTTCATTTTCATCAAATAAACAAAATAAAATCCAGAATTAATCCTGAAAGACATGAAATGAGCATAAAAGATGCTTCAGCGCAAGTGTTAATTTTACTAAAAGAGCCCAAATTTCTAAAAATATTGCGAAAAACAACAATCTTCTGTTTAAGTGTGAATGTTTGAGGTGTTTAGAAGGCATTCATTTCATTTTTAGAAAATTTAATTTTTTACATTTTTCCATGAAAAGTTCCAATACCCCCCCCTTTTGGTTCTAGGTGAAAATCTCACTCGACACAAATCAAACAAAAATGTTTCCATGGTGTGTATTGATTTTATTTTCATCAAATAAACAAAATAAAACCCAGAATTAATCCTGAAAGACAAGAAATTAGCATAAATGATGCTTCAGCGCTAGTGTTAATGTTACTAAAAGAGCCCAAATTTCTAAAAATATTGCGAAAAACAACAATCTTCTGTTTTAGAGTGAATGTTTGTGGTGTTTAGAAGGCATTTATTTCATTTTTAGAAAATTTAATTTTTCACATTTTTCCATGAAAAGTGCCAATACCCTTTGGGTTCTAGGTGAAAATCTCACTCGACACAAATCAATCAAAAATGTTTCCATGGTGTGTATTGTTTTTCATTTTCATCAAATAAACAAATAAAACCCAGATTTAATCCTGAAAGACAAGATATGAGCATAAAAGATGCTTCAGCGCATGTGTTAATGTTACTAAAAGAGCCCAAATTTCTAAAAATATTGCGAAAAACAACAATCTTCTGTTTTAGAGTGAATGTTTGAGGTGTTTAGAAGGCATTTATTTCATTTTTAGAAAATTTAATTTTTTACATTTTTCCATGAAAAGTGCCAATACCCCCCCCTTTGGGTTCTAGGTGAAAATCTCACTCAAAACAAATCAAACAAAAATGTTTCCATGGTGTGTATAGTTGTTCATTTTCATCAAATAAACAAAATAAAACCCAGAATAAATCATTAAAGACAAGAAATGAGCATAAAAGATGCCTCAGCGCAAGTGTTAATGTTAGTAAAAGAGCCCAAATTTCCAAAAATATTGCGAAAAACAACAATCTTCCATAATAGAGTGAATGTTTGAGGTGTATAGAAGGCATTTATTTCATTTTTAGAAAATTTAATTTTTCACATTTTTCCATGAAAAGTGCCAATACCCCCCCCCTTTGGGTTCTTGGTGAAAATCTCACTCGACAACAATCAAACAAAAATGTATCCAAGGTGTGTATTGTTGTTCATTTTCATCAAATAAACAAAATAAAACCCAGAATGTATCCTGAAAGACAATAAATGATCATAAAAGATGCTTCAGCCCAGGTGTTAATGTTATTAAAGAGCCCAAATTTCTAAAAATATTGCGAAAAACAACAATCTTCTGTTTTAGAGTGAATGTTTGAGGTGTTTAGAAGGCATTTATTTCATTTTTAGAAAATTTAATTTTTTACCCTTTCCATTAAAAGTGTTTATACCCCCCTTTGGGTTCTAGGTGAAAATCTCACTCGACGCAAATCAAACAAAAATGTTTCCATGGTGTGTATTGTTGTTCATTTTCATCAAATAAACAAAATAAAACCCAGAATTAATCTTGAAAGACAAGAAATGAGCATAAAAGTTGCTTCAGCGAAAGTGTTAATGTAACTAAAAGAGCCCAAATTTCTTAAATATTGCGAAAAACAACAATCTTCTGTTTTAGAGTGAATGTTTGAGGTGTTTAGAAGGCATTTATTTCATTTTTAGAAAATTTAATTTTTCACATTTTTCCATGAAAAGTGCCAATACCCCCCCTTTGGGTTCTAGGTGAAAATCTCACTCGACCCAAATCAAACAAAAATGTATCCAAGGTGTGTATTGTTGTTCATTTTCATCAAATAAACAAAATAAAACCCAGAATGAATCCTGAAAGACAATAAATGATCATAAAAGATGCTTCAGCCCAAGTGTTAATGTTACTAAAAGAGCCCAAATTTCTAAAAATATTGCGAAAAACAACAATCTTCTGTTTTAGAGTGAATGTTTGAGGTGTTTAGAAGGCATTCATTTCATTTTTAGAAAATTTAATTTTTTACATTTTTCCATGAAAAGTTCCAATACCCCCCCCTTTTGGTTCTAGGTGAAAATCTCACTCGACACAAATCAAACAAAAATGTTTCCATGGTGTGTATTGATTTTATTTTCATCAAATAAACAAAATAAAACCCAGAATTAATCCTGAAAGACAAGAAATTAGCATAAATGATGCTTCAGCGCTAGTGTTAATGTTACTAAAAGAGCCCAAATTTCTAAAAATATTGCGAAAAACAACAATCTTCTGTTTTAGAGTGAATGTTTGTGGTGTTTAGAAGGCATTTATTTCATTTTTAGAAAATTTAATTTTTCACATTTTTCTATGAAAAGTGCCAATACCCCCCCCTTTGGGTTCTAGGTGAAAATCTCCCTCGACACAAATCAATCAAAAATGTTTCCATGGTGTGTATTGTTGTTCATTTTCATCAAATAAACAAATAAAACCCAGATTTAATCCTGAAAGACAAGATATGAGCATAAAAGATGCTTCAGCGCATGTGTTAATGTTACTAAAAGAGCCCAAATTTCTAAAAATATTGCGAAAAACAACAATCTTCTGTTTTAGAGTGAATGTTTGAGGTGTTTAGAAGGCATTTATTTCATTTTTAGAAAATTTAATTTTTCACATTTTTCCATGAAAAGTGCCAATACCCCCCCCCTTTGGGTTCTAGGTGAAAATCTCACTCGACACAAATGAAACAAAAATGTATCCAAGGTGTGTATTGTTGTTCATTTTCATTAAATAAACAAAATAAAACCCAGAAGGTATCCTGAAAGACAATAAATGATCATAAAAGATGCTTCAGCCCAGGTGTTAATGTTACTAAAAGAGCCCAAATTTCTAAAAATATTGCGAAAAAACACAATCTTCTGTTTTAGAGTGAATGTTTGTGGTGTTTAGAAGGCATTTATTTCATTTTTAGAAAATTTAATTTTTCACATTTTTCCATGAAAAGTGCCAATACCCCCCCCTTTGGGTTCTAGGTGAAAATCTCACCCGACACAAATCAATCAAAAATGTTTCCATGGTGTGTATTGTTGTTCATTTTCATCAAATAAACAAATAAAACCCAGATTTAATCCTGAAAGACAAGATATGAGCATAAAAGATGCTTCAGCGCAAGTGTTAATGTTACTAAAAGAGCCCAAATTTCTAAAAATATTGCGAAAAACAACAATCTTCTGTTTTAGAGTGAATGTTTGAGGTGTTTAGAAGGCATTTATTTCATTTTTAGAAAATTTAATTTTTCACATTTTTCCATGAAAAGTGCCATACCCCCCCCTTTGGGTTCTAGGTGAAAATCTCACTCGACACAAATCAAACAAAAATGTATCCAAGGTGATTATTGTTGTTCATTTTCCTCAAATAAACAAAATAAAACCCAGAATGAATCCTGAAAGACAATAAATTATCATAAAAGATGCTTCAGCCCAGGTGTTAATGTTACTAAAAGAGCCCAAATTTCTAAAAATATTGCGAAAAAGAACAATCTTCTGTTTTAGAGTGAATGTTTGAGGTGTTTAGAAGGCATTTATTTCATTTTTAGAAAATTTAATTTTTCACATTTTTCCATGAAAAGTGCCAATACCCCCTTTGGGTTCCCCCCTTTGGGTTCTAGGTGAAAATCTCACTCGACACAAATCAAACAAAAATGTTTCCATGGTGTGTATTGTTGTTCATTTTCATCAAATAAACAAAATAAAACCCAGAATTAATCTTGAAGGACAAGAAATGAGCATAAAAGTTGCTTCAGAGAAAGTGTTAATGTTACTAAAAGAGCCCAAATTTCTAAAAATATTGCGAAAAACAACAATCTTCTGTTTTAGAGTGAATGTTTGAGGTGTTTAGAAGGCATTTATTTCATTTTTAGAAAATTTAATTTTTCACATTTTTCCATGAAAAGTGCCAATACCCCCCCTTTGGGTTCTTGGTGAAAATCTCACTCGACAACAATCAAACAAAAATGTATCCAAGGTGTGTATTGTTGTTCATTTTCATCAAATAAACAAAATAAAACCCAGAATGTATCCTGAAAGACAATAAATGATCATAAAAGATGCTTCAGCCCAGGTGTTAATGTTATTAAAGAGCCCAAATTTCTAAAAATATATGCGAAAAGCAACAATCTTCTGTTTTAGAGTGAATGTTTGAGGTGTTTAGAAGGCATTTATTTCATTTTTAGAAAATTTAATTTTTTACATTTTCCATTAAAAGTGTTTATACCCCCCTTTGGGTTCTAGGTGAAAATCTCACTCGACGCAAATCAAACAAAAATGTTTCCATGGTGTGTATTGTTGTTCATTTTCATCAAATAAACAAAATAAAACCCAGAATTAATCTTGAAAGACAAGAAATGAGCATAAAAGTTGCTTCAGCGAAAGTGTTAATGTAACTAAAAGAGCCCAAATTTCTAAAATATTGCGAAAAACAACAATCTTCTGTTTTAGAGTGAATGTTTGAGGTGTTTAGAAGGCATTTATTTCATTTTTAGAAAATTTAATTTTTCACATTTTTCCATGAAAAGTGCCAATACCCCCCCCTTTGGGTTCTAGGTGAAAATCTCACTCGACCCAAATCAAACAAAAATGTATCCAAGGTGTGTATTGTTGTTCATTTTCATCAAATAAACAAAATAAAACCCAGAATGAATCCTGAAAGACAATAAATGATCATAAAAGATGCTTCAGCCCAAGTGTTAATGTTACTAAAAGAGCCCAAATTTCTAAAAATATTGCGAAAAACAACAATCTTCTGTTTTAGAGTGAATGTTTGAGGCGTTTAGAAGGCATTTATTTCATTTTTAGAAAATTTAATTTTTCACATTTTTCCATGAAAAGTGCCAATACCCCCCCTTTGGGTTCTAGGTGAAAATCTCACTTGACACAAATCAAACAAAAATGTTTCCATGGTGTGTATTGTTGTTCATTTTCATCAAATAAACAAAATAAAATCCAGAATTAATCCTGAAAGACATGAAATGAGCATAAAAGATGCTTCAGCGCAAGTGTTAATTTTACTAAAAGAGCCCAAATTTCTAAAAATATTGCGAAAAACAACAATCTTCTGTTTTAGAGTGAATGTTTGAGGTGTTTAGAAGGCATTCATTTCAATTTTAGAAAATTTAATTTTTTACATTTTTCCATGAAAAGTTCCAATACCCCCCCCCTTTTGGTTCTAGGTGAAAATCTCACTCGACACAAATCAATCAAAAATGTTTCCATGGTGTGTATTGTTGTTCATTTTCATCAAATAAACAAATAAAACCCAGATTTAATCCTGAAAGACAAGATATGAGCATAAAAGATGCTTCAGCGCATGTGTTAATGTTACTAAAAGAGCCCAAATTTCTAAAAATATTGCGAAAAACAACAATCTTCTGTTTTAGAGTGAATGTTTGAGGTGTTTAGAAGGCATTTATTTCATTTTTAGAAAATTTAATTTTTCACATTTTTCCAATGTTTGAGGTGTTTAGAAGGCATTTATTTCATTTTTAGAAAATTTAATTTTTCACATTTTTCCATGAAAAGTGCCAATACCCCCCCCTTTGGGTTCTAGGTGAAAATCTCACTCGACACAAATCAAACAAAAATGTATCCAAGGTGTGTATTGTTGTTCATTTTCCTCAAATAAACAAAATAAAACACAGAATGAATCCTAAAAGACAATAAATGATCATAAAAGATGCTTCAGCCCAGGTGTTAATGTTACTAAAAGAGCCGAAATTTCTAAAAATATTGCGAAAAACAACAATCTTCTGTTTTAGAGTGAATGTTTGAGGTGTTTAGAAGGCATTTATTTCATTTTTAGAAAATTTAATTTTTTACATTTTTCCATGAAAAGTGCCAATACCCCCCCCTTTGGGTTCTAGGTGAAAATCTCACTCAACACAAATCAAACAAAAATGTTTCCATGGTGTGTATAGTTGTTCATTTTCATCAAATAAACAAAATAAAACCCAGAATAAATCATTAAAGACAAGAAATGAGCATAAAAGATGCCTCAGCGCAAGTGTTAATGTTAGTAAAAGAGCCCAAATTTCCAAAAATATTGCGAAAAACAACAATCTTCCATAATAGAGTGAATGTTTGAGGTGTATAGAAGGCATTTATTTCATTTTTAGAAAATTTAATTTTTCACATTTTTCCATGAAAAGTGCCAATACCCCCCCTTTGGGTTCTAGGTGAAAATCTCACTCGACACAAATCAAACAAAAATGTTTCCATTGTGTGTATTGTTGTTCATTTTCCTCAAATAAACAAAATAAAACCCAGAATTAATCCTGAAAGACAAGAAATGAGCATAACAGTTGCGTCAGCGAAAGTGTTTATGTTACTAAAAGAGCCCAAATTTCTAAAAATATTGCGAAAAACAACAATCTTCGGTTTAAGAGTGAATGTTTGAGGTGTTTAGAAGGCATTTATTTCATTTTTAGAAAATTTAATTTTTCACATTTTTCCATGAAAAGTGCCAATACCCCCCCTTTGGGTTCTAGGTGAAAATCTCACTTGACACAAATCAAACAAAAATGTTTCCATGGTGTGTATTGTATTTCATTTTCATTAAATAAACAAAATAAAACCCAGAATTAATCTTGAAGGACAAGAAATGAGCATATATGTTGCTTCAGAGAAAGTGTTAATGTTACTAAAAGAGCCCAAATTTCTAAAAATATTGCGAAAAACAACAATCTTCTGTTTAAGAGTGAATGTTTGAGGTGTTTAGAAGGCATTTATTTCATTTTTAGAAAATTTAATTTTTTACATTTTTCCATGAAAAGTTCCAATACCCCCCCCTTTGGGTTCTAGGTGAAAATCTCACTCGACACAAATCAATCAAAAATGTTTCCATGGTGTGTATTGATGTTCATTTTCATCAAATAAACAAAATAAAACCCAGAATGTATCCTGAAAGACAATTAATGATCATAAAAGATGCTTCAGCCCAGGTGTTAATGTTACTAAAAGAGCCCAAATTTCTAAAAATATTGCGAAAAACAACAATCTTCTGTTTTAGAGTGAAAGTTTGAGGTGTTTAGAAGGCATTTATTTCATTTTTAGAAAATTTAATTTTTCACATTTTTCCATGAAAAGTGCCAATACCCCCCCCTTTGGGTTCTAGGTGAAAATCTCACTCGACACAAATCAAACAAAAATGTTTCCATGGTGTGTATTGTTGTTCATTTTCATCAAATATACAAAATAAAACCCAGAATTAATCTTGAAAGACAAGAAATGAGCATAAAAGTTGCTTCAGCGAAAGTGTTTATGTTACTAAAAGAGCCCAAATTTCTAAAAATATTGCGAAAAACAGCAATCTTCTGTTTAAGAGTGAATGTTTGAGGTGTTTAGAAGGCATTTATTTCATTTTTAGAAAATTTAATTTTTCACATTTTTCCATGAAAAGCGCCAATACCCCCCCTTTGGGTTCTAGGTGAAAATCTCACTTGACACAAATCAAACAAAAATGTTTCCATGGTGTGTATTGTTGTTGATTTTCATCAAATAAACAAAATAAAATCCAGAATTAATCCTGAAAGACATGAAATGAGCATAAAAGATGCTTCAGCGCAAGTGTTAATTTTACTAAAAGAGCCCAAATTTCTAAAAATATTGCGAAAAACAACAATCTTCTGTTTTAGAGTGAATGTTTGAGGTGTTTAGAAGGCATTTATTTCATTTTTAGAAAATTTAATTTTTTACATTTTTCCATGAAAAGTGTCAATACCCCCCCCTTTGGGTTCTAGGTGAAAATCTCACTCGACACAAATCAAACAAAAATGTATCCAAGGTGTGTATTGTTGTTCATTTTCATCAAATAAACAAAATAAAACCCAGAATGTATCCTGAAAGACAATAAATGATCATAAAAGGTGCTTCAGCCCAGGTGTTAATGTTACTAAAAGAGCCCAAATTTCTAAAAATATTGCGAAAAACAACAATCTTCTGTTTTAGAGTTAATGTTTGAGGTGTTTAGAAGGCATTTATTTCATTTTTAGAAAATTTAATTTTTCACATTTTTCCATGAAAAGTGCCAATACCCCCCCCCTTTGGGTTCTAGGTGAAAATCTCACTCGACACAAATCAAACAAAAATGTATCCAAGGTGTGTATTGTTGTTCATTTTCATCAAATAAACAAAATAAAACCCAGAATGAATCCTGAAAGACAATAAAAGATCATTAAAGATGCTTCAGCCCAAGTGTTAATGTTACTAAAAGAGCCCAAATTTCTAAAAATATTGCGAAAAACAACAATCATCTGTTTTAGAGTGAATGTTTGAGGTGTTTAGAAGGCATTTATTTCATTTTTAGAAAATATAATTTTTCACATTTTTCCATGAAAAGTGCCAATACCCCCCCTTTTGGTTCTAGGTGAAAATCTCACTTGACACAAATCAAACAAAAATGTTTCCATGGTGTGTATTGTTGTTCATTTTCATCAAATAAACAAAATAAAATCCAGAATTAATCCTGAAAGACATGAAATGAGCATAAAAGATGCTTCAGCGCAAGTGTTAATTTTACTAAAAGAGCCCAAATTTCTAAAAATATTGCGAAAAACAACAATCTTCTGTTTTAGAGTGAATGTATGAGGTGTTTAGAAGGCATTTATTTCATTTTTAGAAAATTTAATTGTTCACATTTTTCCATGAAAAGTGCCAATACCCCACCCTTTGGGTTCTAGGTGAAAATCTCACTTGACACAAATCAAACATAAATGTATCCAAGGTGTGTATTGTTGTTCATTTTCATCAAAAAAACAAAATAAAACCCAGAATTAATCTTGAAAGACAAGAAATGAGCATAAAAGTTGCTTCAGCGAAAGTGTTAATGTTACTAAAAGAGCCGAAATTTCTAAAAATATTGCGAAAAATAACAATCTCCTGTTTTAGAGTGAAAGTTTGAGGTGTTTAGAAGGTATTTATTTCGTTTTTAGAAAATTTAATTTTTCACATTTTTCCATGAAAAGTGCCAATTTGGGTTCTAGGTGAAAATCTCCCTCGACACAAATAAAACAAAAATGTTTCCATGGTGTGTATTGTTGTTCATTTTCATCAAATAAACAAAATAAAACCCAGAATTAATCTTGAAAGACAAGAAATGAGCATAAAAGTTGCTTCAGCGAAAGTATTAATGTTACTAAAAGAGCCCAAACTTCTAAAAATATTGCGAAAAACAACAATCTTCTGTTTTAGAGTGAATGTTTGAGGTGTTTAGAAGGCATTTATTTCATTTTTAGAAAATTTAATTTTTCACATTTTTCCATGAAAAGTGCCAATACCCCCCCCTTTGGGTTCTAGGTGAAAATCTCACTCGACACAAATCAAACAAAAATGTATCCAAGGTGTGTATTGTTGTTCATTTTCATCAAATAAACAAAATAAAACCCAGAATGTATCCTGAAAGACAATAAATGATCATAAAAGAAGCTTCAGCCCAGGTGTTAATGTTACTAAAAGAGCCCAAATTTCTAAAAATATTGCGAAAAACAACAATCTTCTGTTTTAGAGTGAAAGTTTGAGGTGTTTAGAAGGCATTTATTTCATTTTTAGAAAATTTAATTTTTCACTTTTTTCCATGAAAAGAGCCCCCCCCTTTGGGTTCTAGGTGAAAATCTCACTCGACACAAATCAAACAAAAATGTTGCCATGGTGTGTATTGTTGTTCATTTTCATCAAATAAACAAATAAACCCATAATTAATCCTGAAAGACAAGATATGAGCATAAAAGTTGCTTCAGCGAAAGTGTTTATGTTACTAAAAGAGCCCAAATTTCTAAAAATATTGCGAAAAACAACAATCTTCTGTTTAAGAGTGAATGTTTGAGGTGTTTAGAAGGCATTTATTTCATTTTTAGAAAATTTAATTTTTCACATTTTTCCATGAAAAGTGCCAATACCCCCCCTTTGGGTTATAGGTGAAAATCTCACTCGACACAAATCAAACAAAAATGTATCCAAGGTGTGTATTGTTATTCATTTTCATCAAATAAACAAAATAAAACCCAGAATGAATCCTGAAAGACAATAAAAGATCATAAAAGATGCTTCAGCCCCAGTGTTAATGTTACTAAAAGAGCCCAAATTTCTAAAAATATTGCGAAAAACAACAATCTTCTGTTTTAGAGTGAATGTTTGAGGTGTTTAGAAGGCATTTATTTCATTTTTAGAAAATTTAATTTTTCACATTTTTCCATGAAAAGTTCCAATACCCCCCCCTTTGGGTTCTAGGTGAAAATCTCACTCGACACAAATCAAACAAAAATGTTTCCATGGTGTGTATTGTTGTTCATTTTCATCAAATAAACAAAATGAAACCCAGAATTAATCTTGAAGGACAAGAAATGAGCATAAAAGTTGCTTCAGAGAAAGTGTTTATGTTACTAAAAGAGCCCAAATTTCTAAAAATATTGCGAAAAACAACAATCTTCTGTTTTAGAGTGAATATTTGAGGTGTTTAGAAGGCATTTATTTCATTTTTAGAAAATTTAATTTTTCACATTTTTCCATGAAAAGTGCCATACCCCCCCCTTTGGGTTCTAGGTGAAAATCTCACTCGACACAAATCAAACAAAAATGTATCCAAGGTGATTATTGTTGTTCATTTTCCTCAAATAAAAAAATAAAACCCAGAATGAATCCTGAAAGACAATAAATTATCATAAAAGATGCTTCAGCCCAGGTGTTAATGTTACTAAAAGAGCCCAAATTTCTAAAAATATTGCGAAAAAGAACAATCTTCTGTTTTAGAGTGAATGTTTGAGGTGTTTAGAAGGCATTTATTTCATTTTTAGAAAATTTAATTTTTCACATTTTTCCATGAAAAGTGCCAATACCCCCTTTGGGTTCCCCCCTTTGGGTTCTAGGTGAAAATCTCACTCGACACAAATCAAACAAAAATGTTTCCATGGTGTGTATTGTTGTTCATTTTCATCAAATAAACAAAATAAAACCCAGAATTAATCTTGAAGGACAAGAAATGAGCATAAAAGTTGCTTCAGAGAAAGTGTTAATGTTACTAAAAGAGCCCAAATTTCTAAAAATATTGCGAAAAACAACAATCTTCTGTTTTAGAGTGAATGTTTGAGGTGTTTAGAAGGCATTTATTTCATTTTTAGAAAATTTAATTTTTCACATTTTTCCATGAAAAGTGCCAATACCCCCCCTTTGGGTTCTTGGTGAAAATCTCACTCGACAACAATCAAACAAAAATGTATCCAAGGTGTGTATTGTTGTTCATTTTCATCAAATAAACAAAATAAAACCCAGAATGTATCCTGAAAGACAATAAATGATCATAAAAGATGCTTCAGCCCAGGTGTTAATGTTATTAAAGAGCCCAAATTTCTAAAAATATTGCGAAAAGCAACAATCTTCTGTTTTAGAGTGAATGTTTGAGGTGTTTAGAAGGCATTTATTTCATTTTTAGAAAATTTAATTTTTTACATTTTCCATTAAAAGTGTTTATACCCCCCTTTGGGTTCTAGGTGAAAATCTCACTCGACGCAAATCAAACAAAAATGTTTCCATGGTGTGTATTGTTGTTCATTTTCATCAAATAAACAAAATAAAACCCAGAATTAATCTTGAAAGACAAGAAATGAGCATAAAAGTTGCTTCAGCGAAAGTGTTAATGTAACTAAAAGAGCCCAAATTTCTAAAATATTGCGAAAAACAACAATCTTCTGTTTTAGAGTGAATGTTTGAGGTGTTTAGAAGGCATTTATTTCATTTTTAGATAATTTAATTTTTCACATTTTTCCATGAAAAGTGCCAATACCCCCCCCTTTGGGTTCTAGGTGAAAATCTCACTCGACCCAAATCAAACAAAAATGTATCCAAGGTGTGTATTGTTGTTCATTTTCATCAAATAAACAAAATAAAACCCAGAATGAATCCTGAAAGACAATAAATGATCATAAAAGATGCTTCAGCCCAAGTGTTAATGTTACTAAAAGAGCCCAAATTTCTAAAAATATTGCGAAAAACAACAATCTTCTGTTTTAGAGTGAATGTTTGAGGTGTTTAGAAGGCATTCATTTCATTTTTAGAAAATTTAATTTTTTACATTTTTCCATGAAAAGTTCCAATACCCCCCCCTTTTGGTTCTAGGTGAAAATCTCACTCGACACAAATCAAACAAAAATGTTTCCATGGTGTGTATTGATTTTATTTTCATCAAATAAACAAAATAAAACCCAGAATTAATCCTGAAAGACAAGAAATTAGCATAAATGATGCTTCAGCGCTAGTGTTAATGTTACTAAAAGAGCCCAAATTTCTAAAAATATTGCGAAAAACAACAATCTTCTGTTTTAGAGTGAATGTTTGTGGTGTTTAGAAGGCATTTATTTCATTTTTAGAAAATTTAATTTTTCACATTTTTCCATGAAAAGTGCCAATACCCCCCCCTTTGGGTTCTAGGTGAAAATCTCCCTCGACACAAATCAATCAAAAATGTTTCCATGGTGTGTATTGTTGTTCATTTTCATCAAATAAACAAATAAAACCCAGATTTAATCCTGAAAGACAAGATATGAGCATAAAAGATGCTTCAGTGCATGTGTTAATGTTACTAAAAGAGCCCAAATTTCTAAAAATATTGCGAAAAACAACAATCTTCTGTTTTAGAGTGAATGTTTGAGGTGTTTAGAAGGCATTTATTTCATTTTTAGAAAATTTAATTTTTCACATTTTTCCATGAAAAGTGCCAATACCCCCCCCCTTTGGGTTCTAGGTGAAAATCTCACTCGACACAAATGAAACAAAAATGTATCCAAGGTGTGTATTGTTGTTCATTTTCATTAAATAAACAAAATAAAACCCAGAATGTATCCTGAAAGACAATAAATGATCATAAAAGATGCTTCAGCCCAGGTGTTAATGTTACTAAAAGAGCCCAAATTTCTAAAAATATTGCGAAAAAACACAATCTTCTGTTTTAGAGTGAATGTTTGTGGTGTTTAGAAGGCATTTATTTCATTTTTAGAAAATTTAATTTTTCACATTTTTCCATGAAAAGTGCCAATACCCCCCCCTTTGGGTTCTAGGTGAAAATCTCACCCGACACAAATCAATCAAAAATGTTTCCATGGTGTGTATTGTTGTTCATTTTCATCAAATAAACAAATAAAACCCAGATTTAATCCTGAAAGACAAGATATGAGCATAAAAGATGCTTCAGCGCAAGTGTTAATGTTACTAAAAGAGCCCAAATTTCTAAAAATATTGCGAAAAACAACAATCTGCTGTTTTAGAGTGAATGTTTGAGGTGTTTAGAAGGCATTTATTTCATTTTTAGAAAATTTAATTTTTCACATTTTTCCATGAAAAGTGCCATACCCCCCCCTTTGGGTTCTAGGTGAAAATCTCACTCGACACAAATCAAACAAAAATGTATCCAAGGTGATTATTGTTGTTCATTTTCCTCAAATAAACAAAATAAAACCCAGAATGAATCCTGAAAGACAATAAATTATCATAAAAGATGCTTCAGCCCAGGTGTTAATGTTACTAAAAGAGCCCAAATTTCTAAAAATATTGCGAAAAAGAACAATCTTCTGTTTTAGAGTGAATGTTTGAGGTGTTTAGAAGGCATTTATTTCATTTTTAGAAAATTTAATTTTTCACATTTTTCCATGAAAAGTGCCAATACCCCCTTTGGGTTCCCCCCTTTGGGTTCTAGGTGAAAATCTCACTCGACACAAATCAAACAAAAATGTTTCCATGGTGTGTATTGTTGTTCATTTTCATCAAATAAACAAAATAAAACCCAGAATTAATCTTGAAGGACAAGAAATGAGCATAAAAGTTGCTTCAGAGAAAGTGTTAATGTTACTAAAAGAGCCCAAATTTCTAAAAATATTGCGAAAAACAACAATCTTCTGTTTTAGAGTGAATGTTTGAGGTGTTTAGAAGGCATTTATTTCATTTTTAGAAAATTTAATTTTTCACATTTTTCCATGAAAAGTGCCAATACCCCCCCTTTGGGTTCTTGGTGAAAATCTCACTCGACAACAATCAAACAAAAATGTATCCAAGGTGTGTATTGTTGTTCATTTTCATCAAATAAACAAAATAAAACCCAGAATGTATCCTGAAAGACAATAAATGATCATAAAAGATGCTTCAGCCCAGGTGTTAATGTTATTAAAGAGCCCAAATTTCTAAAAATATTGCGAAAAGCAACAATCTTCTGTTTTAGAGTGAATGTTTGAGGTGTTTAGAAGGAATTTATTTCATTTTTAGAAAATTTAATTTTTTACATTTTCCATTAAAAGTGTTTATACCCCCCTTTGGGTTCTAGGTGAAAATCTCACTCGACGCAAATCAAACAAAAATGTTTCCATGGTGTGTATTGTTGTTCATTTTCATCAAATAAACAAAATAAAACCCAGAATTAATCTTGAAAGACAAGAAATGAGCATAAAAGTTGCTTCAGCGAAAGTGTTAATGTATCTAAAAGAGCCCAAATTTCTAAAATATTGCGAAAAACAACAATCTTCTGTTTTAGAGTGAATGTTTGAGGTGTTTAGAAGGCATTTATTTCATTTTTAGAAAATTTAATTTTTCACATTTTTCCATGAAAAGTGCCAATACCCCCCCCTTTGGGTTCTAGGTGAAAATCTCACTCGACCCAAATCAAACAAAAATGTATCCAAGGTGTGTATTGTTGTTCATTTTCATCAAATAAACAAAATAAAACCCAGAATGAATCCTGAAAGACAATAAATGATCATAAAAGATGCTTCAGCCCAAGTGTTAATGTTACTAAAAGAGCCCAAATTTCTAAAAATATTGCGAAAAACAACAATCTTCTGTTTTAGAGTGAATGTTTGAGGCGTTTAGAAGGCATTTATTTCATTTTTAGAAAATTTAATTTTTCACATTTTTCCATGAAAAGTGCCAATACCCCCCCTTTGGGTTCTAGGTGAAAATCTCACTTGACACAAATCAAACAAAAATGTTTCCATGGTGTGTATTGTTGTTCATTTTCATCAAATAAACAAAATAAAATCCAGAATTAATCCTGAAAGACATGAAATGAGCATAAAAGATGCTTCAGCGCAAGTGTTAATTTTACTAAAAGAGCCCAAATTTCTAAAAATATTGCGAAAAACAACAATCTTCTGTTTTAGAGTGAATGTTTGAGGTGTTTAGAAGGCATTCATTTCATTTTTAGAAAATTTAATTTTTTACATTTTTCCATGAAAAGTTCCAATACCCCCCCCCTTTTGGTTCTAGGTGAAAATCTCACTCGACACAAATCAATCAAAAATGTTTCCATGGTGTGTATTGTTGTTCATTTTCATCAAATAAACAAATAAAACCCAGATTTAATCCTGAAAGACAAGATATGAGCATAAAAGATGCTTCAGCGCATGTGATAATGTTACTAAAAGAGCCCAAATTTCTAAAAATATTGCGAAAAACAACAATCTTCTGTTTTAGAGTGAATGTTTGAGGTGTTTAGAAGGCATTTATTTCATTTTTAGAAAATTTAATTTTTCACATTTTTCCAATGTTTGAGGTGTTTAGAAGGCATTTATTTCATTTTTAGAAAATTTAATTTTTCACATTTTTCCATGAAAAGTGCCAATACCCCCCCCTTTGGGTTCTAGGTGAAAATCTCACTCGACACAAATCAAACAAAAATGTATCCAAGGTGTGTATTGTTGTTCATTTTCCTCAAATAAACAAAATAAAACACAGAATGAATCCTAAAAGACAATAAATGATCATAAAAGATGCTTCAGCCCAGGTGTTAATGTTACTAAAAGAGCCGAAATTTCTAAAAATATTGCGAAAAACAACAATCTTCTGTTTTAGAGTGAATGTTTGAGGTGTTTAGAAGGCATTTATTTCATTTTTAGAAAATTTAATTTTTTACATTTTTCCATGAAAAGTGCCAATACCCCCCCCTTTGGGTTCTAGGTGAAAATCTCACTCAACACAAATCAAACAAAAATGTTTCCATGGTGTGTATAGTTGTTTATTTTCATCAAATAAACAAAATAAAACCCAGAATAAATCATTAAAGACAAGAAATGAGCATAAAAGATGCCTCAGCGCAAGTGTTAATGTTAGTAAAAGAGCCCAAATTTCCAAAAATATTGCGAAAAACAACAATCTTCCATAATAGAGTGAATGTTTGAGGTGTATAGAAGGCATTTATTTCATTTTTAGAAAATTTAATTTTTCACATTTTTCCATGAAAAGTGCCAATACCCCCCCTTTGGGTTCTAGGTGAAAATCTCACACGACACAAATCAAACAAAAATGTATCCAAGGTGTGTATTGTTGTTCATTTTAATCAAATAAACAAAATAAAACCCAGAATGTATCCTGAAAGACAATAAATGATCATAAAAGAAGCTTCAGCCCAGGTGTTAATGTTACTAAAAGAGCCCAAATTTCTAAAAATATTGCGAAAAACAACAATCTTCTGTTTTAGAGTGAAAGTTTGAGGTGTTTAGAAGTCATTTCATTCATTTTTAGAAAATTTAATTTTTCACTTTTTTCCATGAAAAGTACCAATACCCCCCCCCTTTGGGTTCTAGGTGAAAATCTCACTCGACACAAATCAAACAAAAATGTTTCCATTGTGTGTATTGTTGTTCATTTTCCTCAAATAAACAAAATAAAACCCAGAATTAATCCTGAAAGACAAGAAATGAGCATAAAAGAGTCTTCAGCGAAAGTGTTTATGTTACTAAAAGAGCCCAAATTTCTAAAAATATTGCGAAAAACAACAATCTTCTGTTTAAGAGTGAATGTTTGAGGTGTTTAGAAGGCATTTATTTCATTTTTAGAAAATTTAATTTTTCACATTTTTCCATGAAAAGTGCCAATACCCCCCCTTTGGGTTCTAGGTGAAAATCTCACTTGACACAAATCAAACAAAAATGTTTCCATGGTGTGTATTGTATTTCATTTTCATTAAATAAACAAAATAAAACCCAGAATTAATCTTGAAGGACAAGAAATGAGCATATATGTTGCTTCAGAGAAAGTGTTAATGTTACTAAAAGAGCCCAAATTTCTAAAAATATTGCGAAAAACAACAATCTTCTGTTTAAGAGTGAATGTTTGAGGTGTTTAGAAGGCATTTATTTCATTTTTAGAAAATTTAATTTTTTACATTTTTCCATGAAAAGTTCCAATACCCCCCCCTTTGGGTTCTAGGTGAAAATCTCACTCGACACAAATCAATCAAAAATGTTTCCATGGTGTGTATTGTTGTTCATTTTCATCAAATAAACAAATAAAACCCAGAATTAATCCTGAAAGACAAGATATGAGCATAAAAGATGCTTCAGCGCAAGTGTTAATGTTACTAAAAGAGCCCAAATTTCTAAAAATATTGCGAAAAACAACAATCTTCTGTTTTAGAGTGAATGTTTGAGGTGTTTAGAAGGCATTTATTTCATTTTTAGAAAATTTAATTTTTCACATTTTTACATGAAAAGTGCCAATACCTCCCCCTTTGGGTTCTAGGTGAAAATCTCACTTGACACAAATCAAACAAAAATGTTTCCATGGTGTGTATTGATGTTCATTTTCATCAAATAAACAAAATAAAACCCAGAATGTATCCTGAAAGACAATAAATGATCATAAAAGATGCTTCAGCCCAGGTGTTAATGTTACTAAAAGAGCCCAAATTTCTAAAAATATTGCGAAAAACAACAATCTTCTGTTTTAGAGTGAAAGTTTGAGGTGTTTAGAAGGCATTTATTTCATTTTTAGAAAATTTAATTTTTCACATTTTTCCATGAAAAGTGCCAATACCCCCCCCTTTGGGTTCTAGGTGAAAATCTCACTCGACACAAATCAAACAAAAATGTTTCCATGGTGTGTATTGTTGTTCATTTTCATCAAATATACAAAATAAAACCCAGAATTAATCTTGAAAGACAAGAAATGAGCATAAAAGTTGCTTCAGCGAAAGTGTTTATGTTACTAAAAGAGCCCAAATTTCTAAAAATATTGCGAAAAACAGCAATCTTCTGTTTAAGAGTGAATGTTTGAGGTGTTTAGAAGGCATTTATTTCATTTTTAGAAAATTTAATTTTTCACATTTTTCCATGAAAAGCGCCAATACCCCCCCTTTGGGTTCTAGGTGAAAATCTCACTTGACACAAATCAAACAAAAATGTTTCCATGGTGTGTATTGTTGTTGATTTTCATCAAATAAACAAAATAAAATCCAGAATTAATCCTGAAAGACATGAAATGAGCATAAAAGATGCTTCAGCGCAAGTGTTAATTTTACTAAAAGAGCCCAAATTTCTAAAAATATTGCGAAAAACAACAATCTTCTGTTTTAGAGTGAATGTTTGAGGTGTTTAGAAGGCATTTATTTCATTTTTAGAAAATTTAATTTTTTACATTTTTCCATGAAAAGTGTCAATACCCCCCCCTTTGGGTTCTAGGTGAAAATCTCACTCGACACAAATCAAACAAAAATGTATCCAAGGTGTGTATTGTTGTTCATTTTCATCAAATAAACAAAATAAAACCCAGAATGTATCCTGAAAGACAATAAATGATCATAAAAGGTGCTTCAGCCCAGGTGTTAATGTTACTAAAAGAGCCCAAATTTCTAAAAATATTGCGAAAAACAACAATCTTCTGTTTTAGAGTTAATGTTTGAGGTGTTTAGAAGGCATTTATTTCATTTTTAGAAAATTTAATTTTTCACATTTTTCCATGAAAAGTGCCAATACCCCCCCCCTTTGGGTTCTAGGTGAAAATCTCAATCGACACAAATCAAACAAAAATGTATCCAAGGTGTGTATTTTTGTTCATTTTCATCAAATAAACAAAATAAAACCCAGAATGAATCCTGAAAGACAATAAAAGATCATAAAAGATGCTTCAGCCCAAGTGTTAATGTTACTAAAAGAGCCCAAATTTCTAAAAATATTGCGAAAAACAACAATCATCTGTTTTAGAGTGAATGTTTGAGGTGTTTAGAAGGCATTTATTTCATTTTTAGAAAATATAATTTTTCACATTTTTCCATGAAAAGTGCCAATACCCCCCCTTTTGGTTCTAGGTGAAAATCTCACTTGACACAAATCAAACAAAAATGTTTCCATGGTGTGTATTGTTGTTCATTTTCATCAAATAAACAAAATAAAATCCAGAATTAAAACAAAAATGTTTCCATGGTGTGTATTGTTGTTGATTTTCATCAAATAAACAAAATAAAATCCAGAATTAATCCTGAAAGACATGAAATGAGCATAAAAGATGCTTCTGCGCAAGTGTTAATTTTACTAAAAGAGCCCAAATTTCTAAAAATATTGCGAAAAACAACAATCTTCTGTTTTAGAGTGAATGTTTGAGGTGTTTAGAAGGCATTTATTTCATTTTTAGAAAATTTAATTTTTTACATTTTTCCATGAAAAGTTCCAATACCCCCCCCTTTGGGTTCTAGGTGAAAATCTCACTTGACACAAATCAAACATAAATGTATCCAAGGTGTGTATTGTTGTTCATTTTCATCAAATAAACAAAATAAAACCCAGAATTAATCCTGAAAGACATTAAATGAGCATAAAAGATGCTTCAGCGCAAGTGTTAATTTTACTAAAAGAGCCCATAATTCTAAAAATATTGCGAAAAACAACAATCTTCTGTTTTAGAGTGAATGTTTGAGGTGTTTAGAAGGCATTTATTTCATTTTTAGAAAATTTAATTTTTCACTTTTTTCCATGAAAAGTGCCCCCCCCTTTGGGTTCTAGGTGAAAATCTCACTCGACACAAATCAAACAAAAATGTTGCCATGGTGTGTATTGTTGTTCATTTTCATCAAATAAACAAAATAAAACCCAGAATTAATCCTGAAAGACAAGAAATGAGCATAAAAGTTGCTTCAGCGAAAGTGTTTATGTTACTAAAAGAGCCCAAATTTCTAAAAATATTGCGAAAAACAACAATCTTCTGTTTAAGAGTGAATGTTTGAGGTGTTTAGAAGGCATTTATTTCATTTTTAGAAAATTTAATTTTTCACATTTTTCCATGAAAAGTGCCAATACCCCCCCTTTGGGTTCTAGGTGAAAATCTCACTTGACACAAATCAAACAAAAATGTTTCCATGGTTAGTATAGTTGTTCATTTTCATCAAATAAACAAAATAAAACCCAGAATAAATCATTAAAGACAAGAAATGAGCATAAAAGATGCCTCAGCGCAAGTGTTAATGTTAGTAGAAGAGCCCAAATTTCCAAAAATATTGCGAAAAACAACAATCTTCCATAATAGAGTGAATGTTTGAGGTGTATAGAAGGCATTTATTTCATATTTAGAAATTTTAATTTTTCACATTTTTCCATGAAAAGTGCCAATACCCCCCCTTTTGGTTCCAGGTGAAAGTCTCACTCGACACGAATCAAACAAAAATGATTCCATGGTGTGTATTGTTGTTCATTTTCATTTTATAAACAAAATAAAACCCAGAATAAATCATTAAAGACAAGAAATGAGCATAAAAGATGCCTCAGCGCAAGTGTTAATGTTAGCAAAGGGGCCCAAATTTCCAAAAATTTCCAAAAAAAAAATCTTCCATAAAAGAGTGAATGTTTGAGGTGTAAAGAAGGCATTTATTTCATTTTTAGAAATTTTAATTTTTCACATTTTTCAATGAAAAGTGTTAATACCTCCCCCTTTGGGTTCTAGGTGAAAATCTAACTCGACACGAATCAAACAAAAATGATTCCATGGTGTGTATTGTATTTCATTTTCATCAAATAAACAAAACAAAACCCAGAATAAATCATAAAGACAAGAAATGAGCATAAAAGATGCCTCAGCGCAAGTGTTAATGTTAGTAAAATAGCCTAATTTCCAAAAATATTGCGAAAAACAACAATCTTCTGTTTTAGAGTGAATGTTTGAGGTGTTTAGAAGGCATTTATTTCATTTTTAGAAAATTTAATTTTTCACATTTTTCCATGAAAAGTGCCAATACCCCCCCTTTGGGTTCCAGGTGAAAGTCTCACTCGACACGAATCAAACAAAAATGATTCCATGGTGTGTATTGTTGTTCATTTTCATTTTATAAACAAAATAAAACCCAGAATAAATCATTAAAGACAAGAAATGAGCATAAAAGATGCCTCAGCGCAAGTGTTAATGTTAGCAAAGGGGCCCAAATTTCCAAAAATATTGCGAAAAAAAAAATCTTCCATAAAAGAGTGAATGTTTGAGGTGTAAAGAAGGCATTTATTTCATTTTTAGAAATTTTAATTTTTCACATTTTTCAAAGAAAAGTGTTAATACCTCCCCCTTTGGGTTCTAGGTGAAAATCTAACTCGACACGAATCAAACAAAAATGATTCCATGGTGTGTATTGTATTTCATTTTCATCAAATAAACAAAACAAAACCCAGAATAAATCATAAAGACAAGAAATGAGCATAAAAGATGCCTCAGCGCAAGTGTTAATGTTAGTAAAATAGCCTAATTTCCAAAAATATTGCGAAAAACAACAATCTTCTGTTTTAGAGTGAATGTTTGAGGTGTTTAGAAGGCATTTATTTCATTTTTAGAAAATTTAATTTTTCACATTTTTCCATGAAAAGTGCCAATACCCCCTTTGGGTTCTAGGTGAAATTCTCACTCGACACAAATCAAACAAAAATGTATCCAAGGTGTGTATTGTTGTTCATTTTCATCAAATAAACAAAATAATACCCAGAATGAATCCTGAAAGACAATAAAAGATCATAAAAGATGCTTCAGCCCAAGTGTTAATGTTACTAAAAGAGTCCAAATTTCTAAAAATATTGCGAAAAACAACAATCTTCTGTTTTAGAGTGAATGTTTGAGGTGTTTAGAAGGCATTTATTTCATTTTTAGAAAATTTAATTTTTCACATTTTTCCATGAAAAGTGCCAATACCCCCCTTTGGGTTCTAGGTGAAAATCTCACTTGACACAAATCAAACAAAAATGTTTCCATGGTGTGTATTGTTGTTGATTTTCATCAAATAAACAAAATAAAATCCAGAATTAATCCTGAAAGACATGAAATGAGCATAAACTATGCTTCTGCGCAAGTGTTAATGTTACTAAAAGAGCCCAAATTTCTAAAAATATTGCGAAAAACAACAATCTTCTGTTTTAGAGTGAATGTTTGAGGTGTTTAGAAGGCATTTATTTCATTTTTAGAAAATTTAATTTTTCACATTTTTCCATGAAAAGTGCCAATACCCCCCCTTTGGGTTCTAGGTGAAAATCTCACTCGACACAAATCAAACAAAAATGTATCCAAGGTGTGTATTGTTGTTCATTTTCATCAAATAAACAAAATAAAACCCAGAATGAATCCTGAAAGACAATAAAAGATCATAAAAGATGCTTCAGCCCAAGTGTTAATGTTACTAAAAGAGCCGAAATTTCAAAAAATATTGCGAAAAACAACAATCTTCTGTTTTAGAGTGAATGTTTGAGGTGTTTAGAAGGCATTTATTTCATTTTTAGAAAATTTAATTTTTACATTTTTCCATGAAAAGTTCAAAAACCCCCCCCTTTGTGTTCTAGGTGAAAATCTCACTCGACACAAATCAAACAAAAATGTTTCCATGGTGTGTATTGTTGTTCATTTTCATCAAATAAACAAAATAAAACCCAGAATTAATCTTGAAGGACAAGAAATGAGCATAAAAGTTGCTTCAGAGAAAGTGTTTATGTTACTAAAAGAGCCCAAATTTCTAAAAATATTGCGAAAAACAACAATCTTCTTTTTTACAGTGAATGTTTGAGGTGTTTAGAAGGCATTTATTTCATTTTTAGAAAATTTAATTTTTCACATTTTTCCATGAAAAGTGCCAATACCCCCCCTTTGGGTTCTTGGTGAAAATCTCACTCGACAAAATACAAAACAAAAATGTATCCAAGGTGTGTATTGTTGTTCATTTTCATCAAATAAACAAAATAAAACCCAGAATGTATCCTGAAAGACAATAAATGATCATAAAAGATGCTTTAGCCCAGGTGTTAATGTTACTAAAAGAGCCCAAATTTCTAAAAATATTGCGAAAAACAACAATCTTCTGTTTTAGAGTGAATGTTTGAGGTGTTTAGAAGACATTTATTTCATTTTTAGAAAATTTAATTTTTTACATTTTTCCATGAAAAGTGCCAATACCACCCCCTTTGGGTTCTAGGTGAAAATCTCACTCGACACAAATCAAACAAAAATGTTTCCTTGGTGTGTATTGTTGTTAATTTTCATCAAATAAACAAAATAAAACCCAGAATTAATCCTAAAAGACAAGAAATTAGCATAAATGATGCTTCAGCGCAAGTGTTAATGTTACTAAAAGAGCCCAAATTTCTAAAAATATTGCGAAAAACAACAATCTTCTGTTTAAGAGTGAATGTTTGTTGTGTTTAGAAGGCATTTATTTCATTTTTAGAAAATTTAATTGTTCACATTTTTCCATGAAAAGTGCCAATACCCCCCCCTTTGGGTTCTAGGTGAAAATCTCACTTGACACAAATCAAACATAAATGTATCCAAGGTGTGTATTGTTGTTCATTTTCATCAAATAAACCAAATAAAACCCAGAATTAATCTTGAAAGACAAGAAATGAGCATAAAAGTTGCTTCAGCGAAAGTGTTAATGTTACTAAAAGAGCCCAAATTTCTAAAAATATTGCGAAAAACAACAATCTTCTGTTTTAGAGTGAATGTTTGAGGTGTTTAGAAGGCATTTATTTCATTTTTAGAAAATTTAATTTTTCACATTTTTCCATGAAAAGTGCCAATACCCCCCCCTTTGGGTTCTAGGTGAAAATCTCACTCGACACAAATCAAACATAAATGTATCCAAGGTGTGTATTGTTGTTCATTTTCATCAAATAAACAAAATAAAACCCAGAATTAATCCTGAAAGACATTAAATGAGCATAAAAGATGCTTCAGCGAAAGTGTTAATTTTACTAAAAGAGCCCATAATTCTAAAAATATTGCGAAAAACAACAATCTTCTGTTTTAGAGTGAATGTTTGAGGTGTTTAGAAGGCATTTATTTCATTTTTAGAAAATTTAATTTTTTACATTTTTCCATGAAAAGTTCCAATACCCCCCCCCTTTGGGTTCAAGGTGAAACTCTCACTTGACACAAATCAAACAAAAATGTTTCCATGGTGTGTATTGTTGTTCATTTTCATCAAATAAACAAAATAAAACCCAGAATTAATCTTGAAAGACAAGAAATGAGCATAAATGTTGCTTCATCGAAAGTGTTAATGTTACTAAAAGAGCCCAAATTTCTAAAAATATTGCGAAAAACAACAATCTTCTTTTTTAGAGTGAATGTTTGAGGTGTTTAGAAGGCATTTATTTCAATTTTAGAAAATTTAATTTTTCACATTTTTCCATGAAAAGTGCCAATACCCCCCCCTTTGGGTTCTAGGTGAAAATCTCACTTGACACAAATCAAACAAAAATGTTTCCATGGTGTGTATTGTTGTTCATTTTCATCAAATAAACAAAATAAAACCCAGAATTAATCGTGAAAGACATGAAATGAGCATAAAAGATGCTTCAGCGCAATTGTTAATTTTACTAAAAGAGCCCAAATTTCTAAAAATATTGCGAAAAACAACAATCTTCTGTTTAAGAGTGAATGTTTGAGGTGTTTAGAAGGCATTTATTTCAATTTTAGAAAATTTAATTTTTCACATTTTTCCATGAAAAGTGCCAATACCCCCCCCCTTTGGGTTCTAGGTGTAAATCTCACTCGATACAAATCAAACAAAAATGTTTCCATGGTGTATATTGTTGTTCATTTTCATCAAATAAATAAAATAAAACCCAGAATTAATCTTGAAAGACAAGAAATGAGCATAAATGTTGCTTCATCGAAAGTGTTAATGTTACTAAAAGAGCCCAAATTTCTAAAAATATTGCGAAAAACAACAATCTTCTGTTTTAGAGTGAATGTTTGAGGTGTTTAGAAGGCATTTATTTCAATTTTAGAAAATTTAATTTTTCACATTTTTCCATGAAAAGTGCCAATACCCCCCCCTTTGGGTTCTAGGTGAAAATCTCACTCGACACAAATCAAACAAAAATGTATCCAAGGTGTGTATTTTTGTTCATTTTCATCAAATAAACAAAATAAAACCCAGAATGAATCCTGAAAGACAATAAGAGATCGTAAAAGATGCTTCATCGAAAGTGTTAATGTTACTAAAAGAGCCCAAATTTCTAAAAATATTGCGAAAAACAACAATCTTCTGTTTTAGAGTGAATGTTTGAGGTGTTTAGAAGGCATTTATTTCATTTTTAGAAAATTTAATTTTCCACATTTTTCCATGAAAAGTGCCTATACCCCCCCCCCCCTTTGGGTTCTAGGTGAAAATCTCACTCAACACAAATCAAACAAAAATGTTTCCATGGTGTGTATTGTTGTTCATTTTCATCAAATAAACAAAATAAAACCCAGAATTAATCCTGAAAGACAGTAAAAGATCATAAAAGTTGCTTCAGAGAAAGTGTTAATGTTACTAAAAGAGCCCAAATTTCTAAAAATATTGCGAAAAACAACAATCTTCTGTTTTAGAGTTAATGTTTGAGGTGTTTAGAAGGCATTTATTAAATTTTTAGAAAATTTAATTTTTCACATTTTTCCATGAAAAGTGCCAATACCCCCCCCTTTGGGTTCTAGGTGAAAATCTCACTCGACACAAATCAATCAAAGTTGTTTCCATGGTGTGTATTGTTGTTCATTTTCATCAAATAAACAAATAAAACCCAGAATTAATCCTGAAAGACAAGATATGAGCATAAAAGATGCTTCAACGCAAGTGTTAAAGTTACTAAAAGAGCGAAATTTCTAAAAATATTGCGAAAAACAACAATCTTCTGTTTTAGAGTGAATGTTTGAGGTGTTTAGAAGGTATTTATTTCATTTTTAGAAAATTTAATTTTTCACATTTTTCCATGAAAAGTGCCAAAACCCCCCACTTTGGATTCTAGGTGAAAATCTCACTCGAAAAAAATCAAACAAAAATGTTTCCATGGTGTGTATTGTTTTTCATTTTCATCAAATAAACAAATAAAACCCAGAATTAATCTTGAAAGACAAGAAATGAGCATAAAAGTTGCTTCAGCGAAAGTGTTAATGTTACTAAAAGAGCCCAAATTTCTAAAAATATTGCGAAAAACAACAGTCTTCTGTTTTAGAGTGAATGTTTGAGGTGTTTAGAAGCCATTTATTTCATTTTTAGAAAATTTAATTTTTCACATTTTTCCATGAAAAGTGCCAATACCCCCCCCTTTGGGTTCTAAGTGAAAATCTCACTCGACACAAATCAAACAAAAATGTACCCAAGGTGTGTATTGTTGTTCATTTTCATCAAATAAACAAAATAAAACCCAGAATGAATCCTGAAAGACAATAAAAGATCATAAAGATGCTTCAGCCCAAGTGTTAATGTTACTAAAAGAGCCCAAATTTCTAAAAATATTGCGAAAAACAACAATCTTCTGTTTTAGAGTGAATGTTTGAGGTGTTTAGAAGGCATTTATTTCATTTTTAGAAAATTTAATTTTTCACATTTTTCCATGAAAAGTGCCAATACCCCCCCTTTGGGTTCTAGGTGAAAATCTCACTCGACACAAATCAAACAAAAATGTTTCCATGGTGTGTATTGTTGTTCATTTTCATCAAATAAACAAAATAAAACCCAGAATTAATCCTGAAAGACAAGAAATGAGCATAAAAGATACTTCAGCGCAAGTGTTAATGTTACTAAAAGAGCCGAAATTTCTAAAAATATTGCGAAAAACAACAATCTTCTGTTAGAGTGAATGTTTGAGGTGTTTAGAAGGTATTTATTTCATTTTTAGAAAATTTAATTTTTCACATTTTTCCATGAAAAGTGCCAATACCCCCCCTTTGGATTCTAGGTGAAAATCTCACTCGACACAAATCAAACAAAAATGTTTCCATGGTGTGTATTGTTATTCATTTTCATCAAATAAACAAAATAAAACCCTGAATTAATCCTAAAAGACAAGAAATGAGCATAAAAGATGCTTCAGCGCAAGTGTTAATGTTACTAAAGGATCCCAAATTTCTAAAAATATTGCGAAAAACAACAATCTTCTGTTTTAGAGTGAATGTTTGAGGTGTTTAGAAGGCATTTATTTCATTTTTAGAAAATTTAATTTTTTACATTTTTCCATGAAAAGAGCCAATACCCCCCCCCCTTTGGGTTCTAGGTGAAAATCTCACTCTACTCAAATCAAACAAAAATGTTTCCATGGTGTGTATTGTTGTTCATTTTCATCAAATAAACAAAATAAAACCCTGAATTAATCCTAAAAGACAAGAAATGAGCATAAAAGATGCTTCAGCGCAATTGTTAATGTTACTAAAAGATCCCAAATTTCTAAAAATATTGCGAAAAACAACAATCTTCTGTTTTAGAGTGAATGTTTGAGGTGTTTAGAAGGCATTTATTTCATTTTTAGAAAATTTAATTTTTCACATTTTTCCATGAAAAGTGCCAATACCCCCCCCTTTGGGTTCTAGGTGAAAATCTCACTCGACACAAATCAAACAAAAATGTATCCAAGGTGTGTATTGTTGTTCATTTTCATCAAATAAACAAAATAAAACCCAGAATGAATCCTGAAAGACAATAAAAGATCATAAAAGATGCTTCAGCCCAAGTGTTAATGTTACTAAAAGAGCCCAAATTTCTAAAAATATTGCGAAAAACAACAATCTTCTGTTTTAGAGTGAATGTTTGAGGTGTTTAGAAGGCATTTATTTCATTTTTAGAAAATTTAATTTTTCACATTTTTCCATGAAAAGTGCCAATACCCCCCCCCTTTTGGTTCTTGGTGAAAATCTCAATTGACACAAATCAAACAAAAATGTTTCCATGGTGTGTATTGTTGTTCATTTTCATCAAATAAACAAAATAAAACCCAGAATTAATCCTGAAAGACAAGAAATGAGCATAAAAGATACTTCAGCGCGAGTGTTAATGTTACTAAAAGATCCCAAATTTCTAAAAATATTGCGAAAAACAACAATCTTCTGTTTTAGAGTGAATGTTTGAGGTGTTTAGAAGCATTTATTTCATTTTTAGAAAATTTAATTTTTCACATTTTTCCATGAAAAGTGCCAATACCCCCCCCTTTGGGTTCTAAGTGAAAATCTCACTCGACACAAATCAAACAAAAATGTACCCAAGGTGTGTATTGTTGTTCATTTTCATCAAATAAACAAAATAAAACCCAGAATTAATCCTGAAAGACAAGAAATGAGCATAAAAGATACTTCAGCGCAAGTGTGAATGTTACTAAAAGAGCCGAAATTTCTAAAAATATTGCGAAAAACAACAATCTTTTGTTTTAGAGTGAATGTTTGAGGTGTTTAGAAGGTATTTATTTCATTTTTAGAAAATTTAATTTTTCACATTTTTCCATGAAAAGTGCCAATACCCCCCCTTTGGATTCTAGGTGAAAATCTCACTCGACACAAATCAAACAAAAATGTTTCCATGGTGTGTATTGTTGTTCATTTTCATCAAATAAACAAAATAAAACCCTGAATTAATCCTAAAAGACAAGAAATGAGCATAAAAGATGCTTCAGCGCAAGTGTTAATGTTACTAAAAGATCCCAAATTTCTAAAAATATTGCGAAAAACAACAATCTTCTGTTTTAGAGTGAATGTTTGAGGTGTTTAGAAGGCATTTATTTCATTTTTAGAAAATTTAATTTTTCACATTTTTCCATGAAAAGTGCCAATACCCCCCCTTTGGGTTCTAGGTGAAAATCTCACTCGACACAAATCAAACAAAAATGTTTCCATGGTGTGTATTGTTGTTCATTTTCATCAAATAAACAAAATAAAACCCAGAATTAATCTCGAAAGACAAGAAATGTGCATAAAAGTTGCTTCAGCGAAAGTGTTAATGTTACTAAAAGAGCCCAAATTTCTAAAAATATTGCGAAAAACAACAATCTTCTGTTTTAGAGTGAATGTTTGAGGTGTTTAGAAGGCATTTATTTCATATTTAGAAAATTTAATTTTTCACATTTTTCCATGAAAAGTGCCAATACCCCCCCTTTGGGTTCTAGGTGAAAATCTCACTCGACACAAATCAAACAAAAATGTTTCCATGGTGTGTATTGTTGTTCATTTTCATCAAATAAACAAAATAAAACCCAGAATTAATCCTGAAAGACAAGAAATGAGCATAAAAGATACTTCAGCGCAAGTGTTAATGTTACTAAAAGAGCCGAAATTTCTAAAAATATTGCGAAAAACAACAATCTTCTGTTAGAGTGAATGTTTGAGGTGTTTAGAAGGTATTTATTTCATTTTTAGAAAATTTAATTTTTCACATTTTTCCATGAAAAGTGCCAATACCCCCCCTTTGGATTCTAGGTGAAAATCTCACTCGACACAAATCAAACAAAAATGTTTCCATGGTGTGTATTGTTATTCATTTTCATCAAATAAACAAAATAAAACCCTGAATTAATCCTAAAAGACAAGAAATGAGCATAAAAGATGCTTCAGCGCAAGTGTTAATGTTACTAAAAGATCCCAAATTTCTAAAAATATTGCGAAAAACAACAATCTTCTGTTTTAGAGTGAATGTTTGAGGTGTTAAGAAGGCATTTATTTCATTTTTAGAAAATTTAATTTTTTACATTTTTCCATGAAAAGAGCCAATACCCCCCCCCCTTTGGGTTCTAGGTGAAAATCTCACTCAACACAAATCAAACAAAAATGTTTCCATGGTGTGTATTGTTGTTCATTTTCATCAAATAAACAAAATAAAACCCAGAATTAATCCTGAAAGACAAGAAATGAGCATAAAAGATACTTCAGCGCAAGTGTAAATGTTACTAAAAGAGCCGAAATTTCTAAAAATATTGCGAAAAACAACAATCTTTTGTTTTAGAGTGAATGTTTGAGGTGTTTAGAAGGTATTTATTACATTTTTAGAAAATTTAATTTTTCACATTTTTCCATGAAAAGTGCCAATACCCCCCCCCTTTGGATTCTAGGTGAAAATCTCACTCGACTCAAATCAAACAAAAATGTTTCCATGGTGTGTTTTGGTTTTCATTTTCATCAAATAAACAAAATAAAACCCTGAATAATCCTAAAAGACAAGAAATGAGCATAAAAGATGCTTCAGCGCAAGTGTTAATGTTACTAAAAGATCCCAAATTTCTAAAAATATTGCGAAAAACAACAATCTTCTGTTTTAGAGTGAATGTTTGAGGTGTTTAGAAGGCATTTATTTCATTTTTAGAAAATTTAATTTTTCACATTTTTCCATGAAAAGTGCCAATACCCCCCCCTTTGGGTTCTAGGTGAAAATCTCACTCGACACAAATCAAACAAAAATGTATCCAAGGTGTGTATTGTTGTTCATTTTCATCAAATAAACAAAATAAAACCCAGAATGAATCCTGAAAGACAATAAAAGATCATAAAAGATGCTTCAGCCCAAGTGTTAATGTTACTAAAAGAGCCCAAATTTCTAAAAATATTGCGAAAAACAACAATCTTCTGTTTTAGAGTGAATGTTTGAGGTGTTTAGAAGGCATTTATTTCATTTTTAGAAAATTTAATTTTTCACATTTTTCCATGAAAAGTGCCAATACCCCCCCCTTTGGGTTCTAGGTGAAAATCTCACTTGACACAAATCAAACAAAAATGTTTCCATGGTGTGTATTGTTGTTCATTTTCATCAAATAAACAAAATAAAACCCAGAATTAATCCTGAAAGACAAGAAATGAGCATAAAAGATACTTCAGCGCGAGTGTTAATGTTACTAAAAGATCCCAAATTTCTAAAAATATTGCGAAAAACAACAATCTTCTGTTTTAGAGTGAATGTTTGAGGTGTTTAGAAGGCATTTATTTCATTTTTAGAAAATTTAATTTTTCACATTTTTCAAAAATGTTTCCATGGTGTGTATTGTTGTTCATTTTCATCAAATAAACAAAATAAAACCCAGAATTAATCTTGAAAGAAGGGAAATGAGCATAAAAGTTTCTTCAGCGAAAGTGTTAATGTTACTAAAAGAGCCCAAATTTCTAAAAATATTGCGAAAAACAACAATCTTCTGTTTTAGAGTGAATGTTTGAGGTGTTAAGAAGCCATTTATTTCATTTTTAGAAAATTTAATTTTTCACATTTTTCCATGAAAAGTGCCAATACCCCCCCCTTTGGGTTCTAAGTGAAAATCTCACTCGACACAAATCAAACAAAAATGTACCCAAGGTGTGTATTGTTGTTCATTTTCATCAAATAAACAAAATAAAACCCAGAATGAATCCTGAAAGACAAGAAATGAGCATAAAAGTTGCTTCAGAGAAAGTGTTAATGTTACTCAAAGAGCCCAAATTTCTAAAAATATTGCGAAAAACAACAATCTTCTGTTTTAGAGTGAATGTTTGAGGTGTTTAGAAGGCATTTATTTCATTTTTAGAAAATTTAATTTTTCACATTTTTCCATGAAAAGTGCCAATACCCCACCCCCTTTGGGTTCTAGGTGAAAATCTCACTCGACACAAATCAAACAAAAATGTTTCCATGGTGTGTATTGTTGTTCATTTTCATCAAATAAACAAAATAAAACCCAGAATGAATCCTGAAAGACAATAAAAGATCATAAAAGATGCTTCAGCCCAAGTGTTAATGTTACTAAAAGAGCCCAAATTTCTAAAAATATTGCATAAAACAACAATCTTCTGTTTTAGAGTGAATGTTTGAGGTGTTTAGAAGGCATTTATTTCATTTTTAGAAAATTTAATTTTTCACATTTTTCCATGAAAAGTGCCAATACCCCCCCCTTTGGGTTCTAGGTGAAAATCTCACTTGACACAAATCAAACAAAAATGTTTCCATGGTGTGTATTGTTGTTCATTTTCATCAATTAAACAAAATAAAACCCAGAATTAATCTTGAAGGACAAGAAATGAGCATAAAAGTTGCTTCAGAGAAAGTGTTAATGTTACTCAAAGAGCCCAAATTTCTAAAAATATTGCGAAAAACAACAATCTTCAGTTTTAGAGTGAATGTTTGAGGTGTTTAGAAGGCATTTATTTCATTTTTTAGAAAATTTAATTTTTCACATTTTTCCATGAAAAGTGCCAATACCCCCCCCTTTTGGGTTCTAGGTGAAAATCTCACTCGACACAAATCAAACAAAAATGTATCCAAGGTGTGTATTGTTGTTCATTTTCATCAAATAAACAAAATGAAACCCAGAATTAAATCTTGAAGGACAAGAAATGAGCATAAAAGTTGCTTCAGAGAAAGTGTTTATGTTACTAAAAGAGCCCAAATTTCTAAAAATATTGCGAAAAACAACAATCTTCTGTTTTAGAGTGAATGTTTGAGGTGTTTAGAAGGCATTTATTTCAAGTTTAGAAAATTTAATTTTTCACATTTTTCCATGAAAAGTGCCAATACCCCCCCCCTTTGGGTTCTTGGTGAAAATCTCACTAGACAAAAATCAAACAAAAATGTATCCAAGGTGTGTATTGTTGTTCATTTTCATCAAATAAACAAAATAAAACCCAGAATGTATCCTGAAAGACAATAAATGATCATAAAAGATGCTTCAGCACAGGTGTTAATGTTACTAAAAGAGCCCAAATTTCTAAAAAATATTGCGAAAAACAACAATCTTCTGTTTTAGAGTGAATGTTTGAGGTGTTTAGAAGGCATTTATTTCATTTTTAGAAAATTTAATTTTTTACATTTTTTCCATGAAAAGTGCAAATACCACCCCCTTTGGGTTCTAGGTGAAAATCTCACTCGACACAAATCAAACAAAAATGTTTCCATGGTGTGTATTGTTGTTTATTTTCATCAAATAAACAAAATAAAACCCAGAATTAATCCTGAAAGACAAGAAATTAGCATAAATGATGCTTCAGCGCAAGTGTTAATGTTACTAAAAGAGCCCAAATTTCTAAAAATATTGCGAAAAACAACAATCTTCTGTTTAAGAGTGAATGTTTGTGGTGTTTAGAAGGCATTTATTTCATTTTTAGAAAATTTAATTGTTCACATTTTTCCATGAAAAGTGCCAATACCCCCCCCCTTTGGGTTCTAGGTGAAAATCTCACTTGACACAAATCAAACATAAATGTATCCAAGGTGTGTATTTTTGTTCATTTTCATCAAATAAACAAAATAAAACCCAGAATTAATCTTGAAAGACAAGAAATGAGCATAAAAGTTGCTTCAGCGAAAGTGTTAATGTTACTAAAAGAGCCGAAATTTCTAAAAATATTGCGAAAAATAACAATCTTCTGTTTTAGAGTGAATGTTTGAGGTGTTTAGAAGGTATTTATTTCGTTTTTAGAAAATTTAATTTTTCACATTTTTCCATGAAAAGTGCCAATACCCCCCCCTTTGGGTTCTAGGTGAAAATCTCACTCGACTCAAATCAAACAAAAATGTTTCCATGGTGTGTTTTGGTTTTCATTTTCATCAAATAAACAAAATAAAACCCTGAATAATCCTAAAAGACAAGAAATGAGCATAAAAGATGCTTCAGCGCAAGTGTTAATGTTACTAAAAGATCCCAAATTTCTAAAAATATTGCGAAAAACAACAATCTTCTGTTTTAGAGTGAATGTTTGAGGTGTTTAGAAGGCATTTATTTCATTTTTAGAAAATTTAATTTTTCACATTTTTCCATGAAAAGTGCCAATACCCCCCCCTTTGGGTTCTAGGTGAAAATCTCACTCGACACAAATCAAACAAAAATGTATCCAAGGTGTGTATTGTTGTTCATTTTCATCAAATAAACAAAATAAAACCCAGAATGAATCCTGAAAGACAATAAAAGATCATAAAAGATGCTTCAGCCCAAGTGTTAATGTTACTAAAAGAGCCCAAATTTCTAAAAATATTGCGAAAAACAACAATCTTCTGTTTTAGAGTGAATGTTTGAGGTGTTTAGAAGGCATTTATTTCATTTTTAGAAAATTTAATTTTTCACATTTTTCCATGAAAAGTGCCAATACCCCCCCCTTTGGGTTCTAGGTGAAAATCTCACTTGACACAAATCAAACAAAAATGTTTCCATGGTGTGTATTGTTGTTCATTTTCATCAAATAAACAAAATAAAACCCAGAATTAATCCTGAAAGACAAGAAATGAGCATAAAAGATACTTCAGCGCGAGTGTTAATGTTACTAAAAGATCCCAAATTTCTAAAAATATTGCGAAAAACAACAATCTTCTGTTTTAGAGTGAATGTTTGAGGTGTTTAGAAGGCATTTATTTCATTTTTAGAAAATTTAATTTTTCACATTTTTCAAAAATGTTTCCATGGTGTGTATTGTTGTTCATTTTCATCAAATAAACAAAATAAAACCCAGAATTAATCTTGAAAGAAGGGAAATGAGCATAAAAGTTTCTTCAGCGAAAGTGTTAATGTTACTAAAAGAGCCCAAATTTCTAAAAATATTGCGAAAAACAACAATCTTCTGTTTTAGAGTGAATGTTTGAGGTGTTAAGAAGCCATTTATTTCATTTTTAGAAAATTTAATTTTTCACATTTTTCCATGAAAAGTGCCAATACCCCCCCCTTTGGGTTCTAAGTGAAAATCTCACTCGACACAAATCAAACAAAAATGTACCCAAGGTGTGTATTGTTGTTCATTTTCATCAAATAAACAAAATAAAACACAGAATGAATCCTGAAAGACAATAAAAGATCATAAAAGATGCTTCAGCCCAAGTGTTAATGTTACTAAAAGAGCCCAAATTTCTAAAAATATTGCGAAAAACAACAATCTTCTGTTTTAGAGTGAATGTTTGAGGTGTTTAGAAGGCATTTATTTCATTTTTAGAAAATTTAATTTTTCACATTTTTCCATGAAAAGTGCCAATACCCCACCCCCTTTGGGTTCTAGGTGAAAATCTCACTCGACACAAATCAAACAAAAATGTTTCCATGGTGTGTATTGTTGTTCATTTTCATCAAATAAACAAAATAAAACCCAGAATGAATCCTGAAAGACAATAAAAGATCATAAAAGATGCTTCAGCCCAAGTGTTAATGTTACTAAAAGAGCCCAAATTTCTAAAAATATTGCATAAAACAACAATCTTCTGTTTTAGAGTGAATGTTTGAGGTGTTTAGAAGGCATTTATTTCATTTTTAGAAAATTTAATTTTTCACATTTTTCCATGAAAAGTGCCAATACCCCCCCCTTTGGGTTCTAGGTGAAAATCTCACTTGACACAAATCAAACAAAAATGTTTCCATGGTGTGTATTGTTGTTCATTTTCATCAATTAAACAAAATAAAACCCAGAATTAATCTTGAAGGACAAGAAATGAGCATAAAAGTTGCTTCAGAGAAAGTGTTAATGTTACTCAAAGAGCCCAAATTTCTAAAAATATTGCGAAAAACAACAATCTTCTGTTTTAGAGTGAATGTTTGAGGTGTTTAGAAGGCATTTATTTCATTTTTAGAAAATTTAATTTTTCACATTTTTCCATGAAAAGTGCCAATACCCCCCCCCTTTTGGGTTCTAGGTGAAAATCTCACTCGACACAAATCAAACAAAAATGTATCCAAGGTGTGTATTGTTGTTCATTTTCATCAAATAAACAAAATGAAACCCAGAATTAATCTTGAAGGACAAGAAATGAGCATAAAAGTTGCTTCAGAGAAAGTGTTTATGTTACTAAAAGAGCCCAAATTTCTAAAAATATTGCGAAAAACAACAATCTTCTGTTTTAGAGTGAATGTTTGAGGTGTTTAGAAGGCATTTATTTCAAGTTTAGAAAATTTAATTTTTCACATTTTTCCATGAAAAGTGCCAATACCCCCCCCCCCTTTGGGTTCTTGGTGAAAATCTCACTAGACAAAAATCAAACAAAAATGTATCCAAGGTGTGTATTGTTGTTCATTTTCATCAAATAAACAAAATAAAACCCAGAATGTATCCTGAAAGACAATAAATGATCATAAAAGATGCTTCAGCACAGGTGTTAATGTTACTAAAAGAGCCCAAATTTCTAAAAATATTGCGAAAAACAACAATCTTCTGTTTTAGAGTGAATGTTTGAGGTGTTTAGAAGGCATTTATTTCATTTTTAGAAAATTTAATTTTTTACATTTTTCCATGAAAAGTGCAAATACCACCCCCTTTGGGTTCTAGGTGAAAATCTCACTCGACACAAATCAAACAAAAATGTTTCCATGGTGTGTATTGTTGTTTATTTTCATCAAATAAACAAAATAAAACCCAGAATTAATCCTGAAAGACAAGAAATTAGCATAAATGATGCTTCAGCGCAAGTGTTAATGTTACTAAAAGAGCCCAAATTTCTAAAAATATTGCGAAAAACAACAATCTTCTGTTTAAGAGTGAATGTTTGTGGTGTTTAGAAGGCATTTATTTCATTTTTAGAAAATTTAATTGTTCACATTTTTCCATGAAAAGTGCCAATACCCCCCCCCTTTGGGTTCTAGGTGAAAATCTCACTTGACACAAATCAAACATAAATGTATCCAAGGTGTGTATTTTTGTTCATTTTCATCAAATAAACAAAATAAAACCCAGAATTAATCTTGAAAGACAAGAAATGAGCATAAAAGTTGCTTCAGCGAAAGTGTTAATGTTACTAAAAGAGCCGAAATTTCTAAAAATATTGCGAAAAATAACAATCTTCTGTTTTAGAGTGAATGTTTGAGGTGTTTAGAAGGTATTTATTTCGTTTTTAGAAAATTTAATTTTTCACATTTTTCCATGAAAAGTGCCAATACCCCCCCCTTTGGGTTCTAGGTGAAAATCTCACTCGAAACAAATAAAACAAAAATGTTTCCATGGTGTGTATTGTTGTTCATTTTCATCAAATAAACAAAATAAAACCCAGAATTAATCTTGAAAGACAAGAAATGAGCATAAAAGTTGCTTCAGCGAAAGTGTTAATGTTACTAAAAGAGCCCAAATTTCTAAAAATATTGCGAAAAACAACAATCTTCTGTTTTAGAGTGAATGTTTGAGGTGTTTAGAAGGCATTTATTTCATTTTTAGAAAATTTAATTTTTCACATTTTTCCATGAAAAGTGCATATACCCCCTCCTTTGGGTTCTAGGTGAAAATCTCACTCGGCACAAATCAAACAAAAATGTATCCAAGGTGTGTATTGTTGTTCATTTTCATCAAATAAAAAAAATAAACCCAGAATGTATCCTGAAAGACAATAAATGATCATAAAAGAAGCTTCAGCCCAGGTGTTAATGTTACTAAAAGAGCCCAAATTTCTAAAAATATTGCGAAAAACAACAATCTTCTGTTTTAGAGTGAAAGTTTGAGGTGTTTAGAAGGCATTTATTTCATTTTTAGAAAATTTTATTTTTCACTTTTTTCCATGAAAAGTGCCCCCCCCCCCCTTTGGGTTCTAGGTGAAAATCTCACTCGACACAAATCAAACAAAAATGTTGCCATGGTGTGTATTGTTGTTCATTTTCATCAATTAAACAAAATAAAACCCAGAATGAATCCTGAAAGACAATAAAAGATCATAAAAGATGCTTCAGCCCAAGTGTTAATGTTACTAAAAGAGCCCAAATTTCTAAAAATATTGCGAAAAACAACAATCTTCTGTTTTAGAGTGAATGTTTGAGGTGTTTAGAAGGCATTTATTTCATTTTTAGAAAATTTAATTTTTCACATTTTTCCATGAAAAGTGCCAATACCCCACCCCCTTTGGGTTCTAGGTGAAAATCTCACTCGACACAAATCAAACAAAAATGTTTCCATGGTGTGTATTGTTGTTCATTTTCATCAAATAAACAAAATAAAACCCAGAATGAATCCTGAAAGACAATAAAAGATCATAAAAGATGCTTCAGCCCAAGTGTTAATGTTACTAAAAGAGCCCAAATTTCTAAAAATATTGCATAAAACAACAATCTTCTGTTTTAGAGTGAATGTTTGAGGTGTTTAGAAGGCATTTATTTCATTTTTAGAAAATTTAATTTTTCACATTTTTCCATGAAAAGTGCCAATACCCCCCCCTTTGGGTTCTAGGTGAAAATCTCACTTGACACAAATCAAACAAAAATGTTTCCATGGTGTGTATTGTTGTTCATTTTCATCAATTAAACAAAATAAAACCCAGAATTAATCTTGAAGGACAAGAAATGAGCATAAAAGTTGCTTCAGAGAAAGTGTTAATGTTACTCAAAGAGCCCAAATTTCTAAAAATATTGCGAAAAACAACAATCTTCTGTTTTAGAGTGAATGTTTGAGGTGTTTAGAAGGCATTTATTTCATTTTTAGAAAATTTAATTTTTCACATTTTTCCATGAAAAGTGCCAATACCCCCCCCTTTTGGGTTCTAGGTGAAAATCTCACTCGACACAAATCAAACAAAAATGTATCCAAGGTGTGTATTGTTGTTCATTTTCATCAAATAAACAAAATGAAACCCAGAATTAATCTTGAAGGACAAGAAATGAGCATAAAAGTTGCTTCAGAGAAAGTGTTTATGTTACTAAAAGAGCCCAAATTTCTAAAAATATTGCGAAAAACAACAATCTTCTGTTTTAGAGTGAATGTTTGAGGTGTTTAGAAGGCATTTATTTCAAGTTTAGAAAATTTAATTTTTCACATTTTTCCATGAAAAGTGCCAATACCCCCCCCCCTTTGGGTTCTTGGTGAAAATCTCACTAGACAAAAATCAAACAAAAATGTATCCAAGGTGTGTATTGTTGTTCATTTTCATCAAATAAACAAAATAAAACCCAGAATGTATCCTGAAAGACAATAAATGATCATAAAAGATGCTTCAGCACAGGTGTTAATGTTACTAAAAGAGCCCAAATTTCTAAAAATATTGCGAAAAACAACAATCTTCTGTTTTAGAGTGAATGTTTGAGGTGTTTAGAAGGCATTTATTTCATTTTTAGAAAATTTAATTTTTTACATTTTTCCATGAAAAGTGCAAATACCACCCCCTTTGGGTTCTAGGTGAAAATCTCACTCGACACATATCAAACAAAAATGTTTCCATGGTGTGTATTGTTGTTTATTTTCATCAAATAAACAAAATAAAACCCAGAATTAATCCTGAAAGACAAGAAATTAGCATAAATGATGCTTCAGCGCAAGTGTTAATGTTACTAAAAGAGCCCAAATTTCTAAAAATATTGCGAAAAACAACAATCTTCTGTTTAAGAGTGAATGTTTGTGGTGTTTAGAAGGCATTTATTTCATTTTTAGAAAATTTAATTGTTCACATTTTTCCATGAAAAGTGCCAATACCCCCCCCCTTTGGGTTCTAGGTGAAAATCTCACTTGACACAAATCAAACATAAATGTATCCAAGGTGTGTATTTTTGTTCATTTTCATCAAATAAACAAAATAAAACCCAGAATTAATCTTGAAAGACAAGAAATGAGCATAAAAGTTGCTTCAGCGAAAGTGTTAATGTTACTAAAAGAGCCGAAATTTCTAAAAATATTGCGAAAAATAACAATCTTCTGTTTTAGAGTGAATGTTTGAGGTGTTTAGAAGGTATTTATTTCGTTTTTAGAAAATTTAATTTTTCACATTTTTCCATGAAAAGTGCCAATACCCCCCCCTTTGGGTTCTAGGTGAAAATCTCACTCGAAACAAATAAAACAAAAATGTTTCCATGGTGTGTATTGTTGTTCATTTTCATCAAATAAACAAAATAAAACCCAGAATTAATCTTGAAAGACAAGAAATGAGCATAAAAGTTGCTTCAGCGAAAGTGTTAATGTTACTAAAAGAGCCCAAATTTCTAAAAATATTGCGAAAAACAACAATCTTCTGTTTTAGAGTGAATGTTTGAGGTGTTTAGAAGGCATTTATTTCATTTTTAGAAAATTTAATTTTTCACATTTTTCCATGAAAAGTGCATATACCCCCTCCTTTGGGTTCTAGGTGAAAATCTCACTCGGCACAAATCAAACAAAAATGTATCCAAGGTGTGTATTGTTGTTCATTTTCATCAAATAAACAAAATAAACCCAGAATGTATCCTGAAAGACAATAAATGATCATAAAAGAAGCTTCAGCCCAGGTGTTAATGTTACTAAAAGAGCCCAAATTTCTAAAAATATTGCGAAAAACAACAATCTTCTGTTTTAGAGTGAAAGTTTGAGGTGTTTAGAAGGCATTTATTTCATTTTTAGAAAATTTTATTTTTCACTTTTTTCCATGAAAAGTGCCCCCCCCCCCCTTTGGGTTCTAGGTGAAAATCTCACTCGACACAAATCAAACAAAAATGTTGCCATGGTGTGTATTGTTGTTCATTTTCATCAAATAAACAAAATAAAACCCAGAATTAATCCTGAAAGACAAGAAATGAGCATAAAAGTTGCTTCAGCGAAAGTGTTTATGTTACTAAAAGAGCCCAAATTTCTAAAAATATTGCGAAAAACAACAATCTTCTGTTTAAGAGTGAATATTTGAGGTGTTTAAAAGGCATTTATTTCATTTTTAGAAAATTTAATTTTTCACATTTTTCCATGAAAAGTGCCAATACCACCCCCTTTGGGTTCTAGGTGAAAATCTCACTCGACACAAATCAAACAAAAATGTTTCCAAGGTGTGTATTGTTGTTTATTTTCATCAAATAAACAAAATAAAACCCAGAATTATTCCTGAAAGACAAGAAATTAGCATAAATGATGCTTCAGCGCAAGTGGTAATGTTACTAAAAGAGCCCAAATTTCTAAAAATATTGCGAAAAACAACAATCTTCTGTTTAAGAGTGAATGTTTGTGGTGTTTAGAAGGCATTTATTTCATTTTTAGAAAATTTAATTGTTCACATTTTTCCATGAAAAGTGCCAATACCCCACCCTTTGGGTTCTAGGTGAAAATCTCACTTGACACAAATCAAACATAAATGTATCCAAGGTGTGTATTGTTGTTCATTTTCATCAAAAAAACAAAATAAAACCCAGAATTAATCTTGAAAGACAAGAAATGAGCATAAAAGTTGCTTCAGCGAAAGTGTTAATGTTACTAAAAGAGCCGAAATTTCTAAAAATATTGCGAAAAATAACAATCTCCTGTTTTAGAGTTAAAGTTTGAGGTGTTTAGAAGGTATTTATTTCGTTTTTAGAAAATTTAATTTTTCACATTTTTCCATGAAAAGTGCCAATACCCCCCTTTGGGTTCTAGGTGAAAATCTCCCTCGACACAAATAAAACAAAAATGTTTCCATGGTGTGTATTGTTGTTCATTTTCATCAAATAAACAAAATAAAACCCAGAATTAATCTTGAAAGACAAGAAATGAGCATAAAAGTTGCTTCAGCGAAAGTGTTAATGTTACTAAAAGAGCCCAAATTTCTAAAAATATTGCGAAAAACAACAATCTTCTGTTTTAGAGTGAATGTTTGAGGTGTTTAGAAGGCATTTATTTCATTTTTAGAAAATTTAATTTTTCACATTTTTCCATGAAAAGTGCCAATACCCCCCCCTTTGGGTTCTAGGTGAAAATCTCACTCGACACAAATCAAACAAAAATGTATCCAAGGTGTGTATTGTTGTTCATTTTCATCAAATAAACAAAATAAAACCCAGAATGTATCCTGAAAGACAATAAATGATCATAAAAGAAGCTTCAGCCCAGGTGTTAATGTTACTAAAAGAGCCCAAATTTCTAAAAATATTGCGAAAAACAACAATCTTCTGTTTTAGAGTGAAAGTTTGAGGTGTTTAGAAGGCATTTATTTCATTTTTAGAAAATTTAATTTTTCACTTTTTTCCATGAAAAGAGCCCCCCCCTTTGGGTTCTAGGTGAAAATCTCACTCGACACAAATCAAACAAAAATGTTGCCATGGTGTGTATTGTTGTTCATTTTCATCAAATAAACAAAATAAAACCCAGAATTAATCTTGAAGGACAAGAAATGAGCATAAAAGTTGCTTCAGAGAAAGTGTTAATGTTACTCAAAGAGCCCAAATTTCTAAAAATATTGCGAAAAACAACAATCTTCTGTTTTAGAGTGAATGTTTGAGGTGTTTAGAAGGCATTTATTTCATTTTTAGAAAATTTAATTTTTCACATTTTTCCATGAAAAGTGCCAATACCCCCCCCTTTTGGGTTCTAGGTGAAAATCTCACTCGACACAAATCAAACAAAAATGTATCCAAGGTGTGTATTGTTGTTCATTTTCATCAAATAAACAAAATGAAACCCAGAATTAATCTTGAAGGACAAGAAATGAGCATAAAAGTTGCTTCAGAGAAAGTGTTTATGTTACTAAAAGAGCCCAAATTTCTAAAAATATTGCGAAAAACAACAATCTTCTGTTTTAGAGTGAATGTTTGAGGTGTTTAGAAGGCATTTATTTCATTTTTAGAAAATTTAATTTTTCACATTTTTCCATGAAAAGTTCCAATACCCCCCCCTTTGGGTTCTAGGTGAAAATCTCACTCGACACAAATCAAACAAAAATGTTTCCATGGTGTGTATTGTTGTTCATTTTCATCAAATAAACAAAATGAAACCCAGAATTAATCTTGAAGGACAAGAAATGAGCATAAAAGTTGCTTCAGAGAAAGTGTTTATGTTACTAAAAGAGCCCAAATTTCTAAAAATATTGCGAAAAACAACAATCTTCTGTTTTAGAGTGAATATTTGAGGTGTTTAGAAGGCATTTATTTCATTTTTAGAAAATTTAATTTTTCACATTTTTCCATGAAAAGTGCCATACCCCCCCCTTTGGGTTCTAGGTGAAAATCTCACTCGACACAAATCAAACAAAAATGTATCCAAGGTGATTATTGTTGTTCATTTTCCTCAAATAAACAAAATAAAACCCAGAATGAATCCTGAAAGACAATAAATTATCATAAAAGATGCTTCAGCCCAGGTGTTAATGTTACTAAAAGAGCCCAAATTTCTAAAAATATTGCGAAAAAGAACAATCTTCTGTTTTAGAGTGAATGTTTGAGGTGTTTAGAAGGCATTTATTTCATTTTTAGAAAATTTAATTTTTCACATTTTTCCATGAAAAGTGCCAATACCCCCTTTGGGTTCCCCCCTTTGGGTTCTAGGTGAAAATCTCACTCGACACAAATCAAACAAAAATGTTTCCATGGTGTGTATTGTTGTTCATTTTCATCAAATAAACAAAATAAAACCCAGAATTAATCTTGAAGGACAAGAAATGAGCATAAAAGTTGCTTCAGAGAAAGTGTTAATGTTACTAAAAGAGCCCAAATTTCTAAAAATATTGCGAAAAACAACAATCTTCTGTTTTAGAGTGAATGTTTGAGGTGTTTAGAAGGCATTTATTTCATTTTTAGAAAATTTAATTTTTCACATTTTTCCATGAAAAGTGCCAATACCCCCCCTTTGGGTTCTTGGTGAAAATCTCACTCGACAACAATCAAACAAAAATGTATCCAAGGTGTGTATTGTTGTTCATTTTCATCAAATAAACAAAATAAAACCCAGAATGTATCCTGAAAGACAATAAATGATCATAAAAGATGCTTCAGCCCAGGTGTTAATGTTATTAAAGAGCCCAAATTTCTAAAAATATTGCGAAAAGCAACAATCTTCTGTTTTAGAGTGAATGTTTGAGGTGTTTAGAAGGCATTTATTTCATTTTTAGAAAATTTAATTTTTTACATTTTCCATTAAAAGTGTTTATACCCCCCTTTGGGTTCTAGGTGAAAATCTCACTCGACGCAAATCAAACAAAAATGTTTCCATGGTGTGTATTGTTGTTCATTTTCATCAAATAAACAAAATAAAACCCAGAATTAATCTTGAAAGACAAGAAATGAGCATAAAAGTTGCTTCAGCGAAAGTGTTAATGTAACTAAAAGAGCCCAAATTTCTAAAATATTGCGAAAAACAACAATCTTCTGTTTTAGAGTGAATGTTTGAGGTGTTTAGAAGGCATTTATTTCATTTTTAGAAAATTTAATTTTTCACATTTTTCCATGAAAAGTGCCAATACCCCCCCCTTTGGGTTCTAGGTGAAAATCTCACTCGACCCAAATCAAACAAAAATGTATCCAAGGTGTGTATTGTTGTTCATTTTCATCAAATAAACAAAATAAAACCCAGAATGAATCCTGAAAGACAATAAATGATCATAAAAGATGCTTCAGCCCAAGTGTTAATGTTACTAAAAGAGCCCAAATTTCTAAAAATATTGCGAAAAACAACAACCTTCTGTTTTAGAGTGAATGTTTGAGGTGTTTAGAAGGCATTCATTTCATTTTTAGAAAATTTAATTTTTTACATTTTTCCATGAAAAGTTCCAATACCCCCCCCTTTTGGTTCTAGGTGAAAATCTCACTCGACACAAATCAAACAAAAATGTTTCCATGGTGTGTATTGATTTTATTTTCAACAAATAAACAAAATAAAACCCAGAATTAATCCTGAAAGACAAGAAATTAGCATAAATGATGCTTCAGCGCTAGTGTTAATGTTACTAAAAGAGCCCAAATTTCTAAAAATATTGCGAAAAACAACAATCTTCTGTTTTAGAGTGAATGTTTGTGGTGTTTAGAAGGCATTTATTTCATTTTTAGAAAATTTAATTTTTCACATTTTTCCATGAAAAGTGCCAATACCCCCCCCTTTGGGTTCTAGGTGAAAATCTCCCTCGACACAAATCAATCAAAAATGTTTCCATGGTGTGTATTCTTGTTCATTTTCATCAAATAAACAAATAAAACCCAGATTTAATCCTGAAAGACAAGATATGAGCATAAAAGATGCTTCAGTGCATGTGTTAATGTTACTAAAAGAGCCCAAATTTCTAAAAATATTGCGAAAAACAACAATCTTCTGTTTTAGAGTGAATGTTTGAGGTGTTTAGAAGGCATTTATTTCATTTTTAGAAAATTTAATTTTTCACATTTTTCCATGAAAAGTGCCAATACCCCCCCCCTTTGGGTTCTAGGTGAAAATCTCACTCGACACAAATGAAACAAAAATGTATCCAAGGTGTGTATTGTTGTTCATTTTCATTAAATAAACAAAATAAAACCCAGAATGTATCCTGAAAGACAATAAATGATCATAAAAGATGCTTCAGCCCAGGTGTTAATGTTACTAAAAGAGCCCAAATTTCTAAAAATATTGCGAAAAAACACAATCTTCTGTTTTAGAGTGAATGTTTGTGGTGTTTAGAAGGCATTTATTTCATTTTTAGAAAATTTAATTTTTCACATTTTTCCATGAAAAGTGCCAATACCCCCCCCTTTGGGTTCTAGGTGAAAATCTCACCCGACACAAATCAATCAAAAATGTTTCCATGGTGTGTATTGTTGTTCATTTTCATCAAATAAACAAATAAAACCCAGATTTAATCCTGAAAGACAAGATATGAGCATAAAAGATGCTTCAGCGCAAGTGTTAATGTTACTAAAAGAGCCCAAATTTCTAAAAATATTGCGAAAAACAACAATCTTCTGTTTTAGAGTGAATGTTTGAGGTGTTTAGAAGGCATTTATTTCATTTTTAGAAAATTTAATTTTTCACATTTTTCCATGAAAAGTGCCATACCCCCCCCTTTGGGTTCTAGGTGAAAATCTCACTCGACACAAATCAAACAAAAATGTATCCAAGGTGATTATTGTTGTTCATTTTCCTCAAATAAACAAAATAAAACCCAGAATGAATCCTGAAAGACAATAAATTATCATAAAAGATGCTTCAGCCCAGGTGTTAATGTTACTAAAAGAGCCCAAATTTCTAAAAATATTGCGAAAAAGAACAATCTTCTGTTTTAGAGTGAATGTTTGAGGTGTTTAGAAGGCATTTATTTCATTTTTAGAAAATTTAATTTTTCACATTTTTCCATGAAAAGTGCCAATACCCCCTTTGGGTTCCCCCCTTTGGGTTCTAGGTGAAAATCTCACTCGACACAAATCAAACAAAAATGTTTCCATGGTGTGTATTGTTGTTCATTTTCATCAAATAAACAAAATAAAACCCAGAATTAATCTTGAAGGACAAGAAATGAGCATAAAAGTTGCTTCAGAGAAAGTGTTAATGTTACTAAAAGAGCCCAAATTTCTAAAAATATTGCGAAAAACAACAATCTTCTGTTTTAGAGTGAATGTTTGAGGTGTTTAGAAGGCATTTATTTCATTTTTAGAAAATTTAATTTTTCACATTTTTCCATGAAAAGTGCCAATACCCCCCCTTTGGGTTCTTGGTGAAAATCTCACTCGACAACAATCAAACAAAAATGTATCCAAGGTGTGTATTGTTGTTCATTTTCATCAAATAAACAAAATAAAACCCAGAATGTATCCTGAAAGACAATAAATGATCATAAAAGATGCTTCAGCCCAGGTGTTAATGTTATTAAAGAGCCCAAATTTCTAAAAATATTGCGAAAAGCAACAATCTTCTGTTTTAGAGTGAATGTTTGAGGTGTTTAGAAGGAATTTATTTCATTTTTAGAAAATTTAATTTTTTACATTTTCCATTAAAAGTGTTTATACCCCCCTTTGGGTTCTAGGTGAAAATCTCACTCGACGCAAATCAAACAAAAATGTTTCCATGGTGTGTATTGTTGTTCATTTTCATCAAATAAACAAAATAAAACCCAGAATTAATCTTGAAAGACAAGAAATGAGCATAAAAGTTGCTTCAGCGAAAGTGTTAATGTATCTAAAAGAGCCCAAATTTCTAAAATATTGCGAAAAACAACAATCTTCTGTTTTAGAGTGAATGTTTGAGGTGTTTAGAAGGCATTTATTTCATTTTTAGAAAATTTAATTTTTCACATTTTTCCATGAAAAGTGCCAATACCCCCCCCTTTGGGTTCTAGGTGAAAATCTCACTCGACCCAAATCAAACAAAAATGTATCCAAGGTGTGTATTGTTGTTCATTTTCATCAAATAAACAAAATAAAACCCAGAATGAATCCTGAAAGACAATAAATGATCATAAAAGATGCTTCAGCCCAAGTGTTAATGTTACTAAAAGAGCCCAAATTTCTAAAAATATTGCGAAAAACAACAATCTTCTGTTTTAGAGTGAATGTTTGAGGCGTTTAGAAGGCATTTATTTCATTTTTAGAAAATTTAATTTTTCACATTTTTCCATGAAAAGTGCCAATACCCCCCCTTTGGGTTCTAGGTGAAAATCTCACTTGACACAAATCAAACAAAAATGTTTCCATGGTGTGTATTGTTGTTCATTTTCATCAAATAAACAAAATAAAATCCAGAATTAATCCTGAAAGACATGAAATGAGCATAAAAGATGCTTCAGCGCAAGTGTTAATTTTACTAAAAGAGCCCAAATTTCTAAAAATATTGCGAAAAACAACAATCTTCTGTTTTAGAGTGAATGTTTGAGGTGTTTAGAAGGCATTCATTTCATTTTTAGAAAATTTAATTTTTTACATTTTTCCATGAAAAGTTCCAATACCCCCCCCCTTTTGGTTCTAGGTGAAAATCTCACTCGACACAAATCAATCAAAAATGTTTCCATGGTGTGTATTGTTGTTCATTTTCATCAAATAAACAAATAAAACCCAGATTTAATCCTGAAAGACAAGATATGAGCATAAAAGATGCTTCAGCGCATGTGTTAATGTTACTAAAAGAGCCCAAATTTCTAAAAATATTGCGAAAAACAACAATCTTCTGTTTTAGAGTGAATGTTTGAGGTGTTTAGAAGGCATTTATTTCATTTTTAGAAAATTTAATTTTTCACATTTTTCCAATGTTTGAGGTGTTTAGAAGGCATTTATTTCATTTTTAGAAAATTTAATTTTTCACATTTTTCCATGAAAAGTGCCAATACCCCCCCCTTTGGGTTCTAGGTGAAAATCTCACTCGACACAAATCAAACAAAAATGTATCCAAGGTGTGTATTGTTGTTCATTTTCCTCAAATAAACAAAATAAAACACAGAATGAATCCTAAAAGACAATAAATGATCATAAAAGATGCTTCAGCCCAGGTGTTAATGTTACTAAAAGAGCCGAAATTTCTAAAAATATTGCGAAAAACAACAATCTTCTGTTTTAGAGTGAATGTTTGAGGTGTTTAGAAGGCATTTATTTCATTTTTAGAAAATTTAATTTTTTACATTTTTCCATGAAAAGTGCCAATACCCCCCCCTTTGGGTTCTAGGTGAAAATCTCACTCAACACAAATCAAACAAAAATGTTTCCATGGTGTGTAAAGTTGTTTATTTTCATCAAATAAACAAAATAAAACCCAGAATAAATCATTAAAGACAAGAAATGAGCATAAAAGATGCCTCAGCGCAAGTGTTAATGTTAGTAAAAGAGCCCAAATTTCCAAAAATATTGCGAAAAACAACAATCTTCCATAATAGAGTGAATGTTTGAGGTGTATAGAAGGCATTTATTTCATTTTTAGAAAATTTAATTTTTCACATTTTTCCATGAAAAGTGCCAATACCCCCCCTTTGGGTTCTAGGTGAAAATCTCACTCGACACAAATCAAACAAAAATGTATCCAAGGTGTGTATTGTTGTTCATTTTAATCAAATAAACAAAATAAAACCCAGAATGTATCCTGAAAGACAATAAATGATCATAAAAGAAGCTTCAGCCCAGGTGTTAATGTTACTAAAAGAGCCCAAATTTCTAAAAATATTGCGAAAAACAACAATCTTCTGTTTTAGAGTGAAAGTTTGAGGTGTTTAGAAGTCATTTCATTCATTTTTAGAAAATTTAATTTTTCACTTTTTTCCATGAAAAGTACCAATACCCCCCCCCCTTTGGGTTCTAGGTGAAAATCTCACTCGACACAAATCAAACAAAAATGTTTCCATTGTGTGTATTGTTGTTCATTTTCCTCAAATAAACAAAATAAAACCCAGAATTAATCCTGAAAGACAAGAAATGAGCATAAAAGTTGCTTCAGCGAAAGTGTTTATGTTACTAAAAGAGCCCAAATTTCTAAAAATATTGCGAAAAACAACAATCTTCTGTTTAAGAGTGAATGTTTGAGGTGTTTAGAAGGCATTTATTTCATTTTTAGAAAATTTAATTTTTCACATTTTTACATGAAAAGTGCCAATACCTCCCCCTTTGGGTTCTAGGTGAAAATCTCACTTGACACAAATCAAACAAAAATGTTTCCATGGTGTGTATTGATGTTCATTTTCATCAAATAAACAAAATAAAACCCAGAATGTATCCTGAAAGACAATAAATGATCATAAAAGATGCTTCAGCCCAGGTGTTAATGTTACTAAAAGAGCCCAAATTTCTAAAAATATTGCGAAAAACAACAATCTTCTGTTTTAGAGTGAAAGTTTGAGGTGTTTAGAAGGCATTTATTTCATTTTTAGAAAATTTAATTTTTCACATTTTTCCATGAAAAGTGCCAATACCCCCCCCTTTGGGTTCTAGGTGAAAATCTCACTCGACACAAATCAAACAAAAATGTTTCCATGGTGTGTATTGTTGTTCATTTTCATCAAATATACAAAATAAAACCCAGAATTAATCTTGAAAGACAAGAAATGAGCATAAAAGTTGCTTCAGCGAAAGTGTTTATGTTACTAAAAGAGCCCAAATTTCTAAAAATATTGCGAAAAACAGCAATCTTCTGTTTAAGAGTGAATGTTTGAGGTGTTTAGAAGGCATTTATTTCATTTTTAGAAAATTTAATTTTTCACATTTTTCCATGAAAAGCGCCAATACCCCCCCTTTGGGTTCTAGGTGAAAATCTCACTTGACACAAATCAAACAAAAATGTTTCCATGGTGTGTATTGTTGTTGATTTTCATCAAATAAACAAAATAAAATCCAGAATTAATCCTGAAAGACATGAAATGAGCATAAAAGATGCTTCAGCGCAAGTGTTAATTTTACTAAAAGAGCCCAAATTTCTAAAAATATTGCGAAAAACAACAATCTTCTGTTTTAGAGTGAATGTTTGAGGTGTTTAGAAGGCATTTATTTCATTTTTAGAAATTTAATTTTTTACATTTTTCCATGAAAAGTGTCAATACCCCCCCCTTTGGGTTCTAGGTGAAAATCTCACTCGACACAAATCAAACAAAAATGTATCCAAGGTGTGTATTGTTGTTCATTTTCATCAAATAAACAAAATAAAACCCAGAATGTATCCTGAAAGACAATAAATGATCATAAAAGGTGCTTCAGCCCAGGTGTTAATGTTACTAAAAGAGCCCAAATTTCTAAAAATATTGCGAAAAACAACAATCTTGTGTTTTAGAGTTAATGTTTGAGGTGTTTAGAAGGCATTTATTTCATTTTTAGAAAATTTAATTTTTCACATTTTTCCATGAAAAGTGCCAATACCCCCCCTTTTGGTTCTAGGTGAAAATCTCACTTGACACAAATCAAACAAAAATGTTTCCATGGTGTGTATTGTTGTTCATTTTCATCAAATAAACAAAATAAAATCCAGAATTAAAACAAAAATGTTTCCATGGTGTGTATTGTTGTTGATTTTCATCAAATAAACAAAATAAAATCCAGAATTAATCCTGAAAGACATGAAATGAGCATAAAAGATGCTTCTGCGCAAGTGTTAATTTTACTAAAAGAGCCCAAATTTCTAAAAATATTGCGAAAAACAACAATCTTCTGTTTTAGAGTGAATGTTTGAGGTGTTTAGAAGGCATTTATTTCATTTTTAGAAAATTTAATTTTTTACATTTTTCCATGAAAAGTTCCAATACCCCCCCTTTGGGTTCTAGGTGAAAATCTCACTTGACACAAATCAAACATAAATGTATCCAAGGTGTGTATTGTTGTTCATTTTCATCAAATAAACAAAATAAAACCCAGAATTAATCCTGAAAGACATTAAATGAGCATAAAAGATGCTTCAGCGCAAGTGTTAATTTTACTAAAAGAGCCCATAATTCTAAAAATATTGCGAAAAACAACAATCTTCTGTTTTAGAGTGAATGTTTGAGGTGTTTAGAAGGCATTTATTTCATTTTTAGAAAATTTAATTTTTCACTTTTTTCCATGAAAGTGCCCCCCCCTTTGGGTTCTAGGTGAAAATCTCACTCGACACAAATCAAACAAAAATGTTGCCATGGTGTGTATTGTTGTTCATTTTCATCAAATAAACAAAATAAAACCCAGAATTAATCCTGAAAGACAAGAAATGAGCATAAAAGTTGCTTCAGCGAAAGTGTTTATGTTACTAAAAGAGCCCAAATTTCTAAAAATATTGCGAAAAACAACAATCTTCTGTTTAAGAGTGAATGTTTGAGGTGTTTAGAAGGCATTTATTTCATTTTTAGAAAATTTAATTTTTCACATTTTTCCATGAAAAGTGCCAATACCCCCCCTTTGGGTTCTAGGTGAAAATCTCACTTGACACAAATCAAACAAAAATGTTTCCATGGTTAGTATAGTTGTTCATTTTCATCAAATAAACAAAATAAAACCCAGAATAAATCATTAAAGACAAGAAATGAGCATAAAAGATGCCTCAGCGCAAGTGTTAATGTTAGTAGAAGAGCCCAAATTTCCAAAAATATTGCGAAAAAAAAAATCTTCCATAAAAGAGTGAATGTTTGAGGTGTAAAGAAGGCATTTATTTCATTTTTAGAAATTTTAATTTTTCACATTTTTCAATGAAAAGTGTTAATACCTCCCCCTTTGGGTTCTAGGTGAAAATCTAACTCGACACGAATCAAACAAAAATGATTCCATGGTGTGTATTGTATTTCATTTTCATCAAATAAACAAAACAAAACCCAGAATAAATCATAAAGACAAGAAATGAGCATAAAAGATGCCTCAGCGCAAGTGTTAATGTTAGTAAAATAGCCTAATTTCCAAAAATATTGCGAAAAACAACAATCTTCTGTTTTAGAGTGAATGTTTGAGGTGTTTAGAAGGCATTTATTTCATTTTTAGAAAATTTAATTTTTCACATTTTTCCATGAAAAGTGCCAATACCCCCCCTTTGGGTTCCAGGTGAAAGTCTCACTCGACACGAATCAAACAAAAATGATTCCATGGTGTGTATTGTTGTTCATTTTCATTTTATAAACAAAATAAAACCCAGAATAAATCATTAAAGACAAGAAATGAGCATAAAAGATGCCTCAGCGCAAGTGTTAATGTTAGCAAAGGGGCCCAAATTTCCAAAAATATTGCGAAAAAAAAAATCTTCCATAAAAGAGTGAATGTTTGAGGTGAAAAGAAGGCATTTATTTCATTTTTAGAAATTTTAATTTTTCACATTTTTCAAAGAAAATTTTAATACCTCCCCCTTTGGGTTCTAGGTGAAAATCTAACTCGACACGAATCAAACAAAAATGATTCCATGGTGTGTATTGTATTTCATTTTCATCAAATAAACAAAACAAAACCCAGAATAAATCATAAAGACAAGAAATGAGCATAAAAGATGCCTCAGCGCAAGTGTTAATGTTAGTAAAATAGCCTAATTTCCAAAAATATTGCGAAAAACAACAATCTTCTGTTTTAGAGTGAATGTTTGAGGTGTTTAGAAGGCATTTATTTCATTTTTAGAAAATTTAATTTTTCACATTTTTCCATGAAAAGTGCCAATACCCCCTTTGGGTTCTAGGTGAAATTCTCACTCGACACAAATCAAACAAAAATGTATCCAAGGTGTGTATTGTTGTTCATTTTCATCAAATAAACAAAATAATACCCAGAATGAATCCTGAAAGACAATAAAAGATCATAAAAGATGCTTCAGCCCAAGTGTTAATGTTACTAAAAGAGTCCAAATTTCTAAAAATATTGCGAAAAACAACAATCTTCTGTTTTAGAGTGAATGTTTGAGGTGTTTAGAAGGCATTTATTTCATTTTAAGAAAATTTAATTTTTCACATTTTTCCATGAAAAGTGCCAATACCCCCCTTTGGGTTCTAGGTGAAAATCTCACTTGACACAAATCAAACAAAAATGTTTCCATGGTGTGTATTGTTGTTGATTTTCATCAAATAAACAAAATAAAATCCAGAATTAATCCTGAAAGACATGAAATGAGCATAAAAGATGCTTCTGCGCAAGTGTTAATGTTACTAAAAGAGCCCAAATTTCTAAAAATATTGCGAAAAACAACAATCTTCTGTTTTAGAGTGAATGTTTGAGGTGTTTAGAAGGCATTTATTTCATTTTTAGAAAATTTAATTTTTCACATTTTTCCATGAAAAGTGCCAATACCCCCCCTTTGGGTTCTAGGTGAAAATCTCACTCGACACAAATCAAAGAAAAATGTATCCAAGGTGTGTATTGTTGTTCATTTTCATCAAATAAACAAAATAAAACCCAGAATGAATCCTGAAAGACAATAAAAGATCATAAAAGATGCTTCAGCCCAAGTGTTAATGTTACTAAAAGAGCCGAAATTTCAAAAAATATTGCGAAAAACAACAATCTTCTGTTTTAGAGTGAATGTTTGAGGTGTTTAGAAGGCATTTATTTCATTTTTAGAAAATTTAATTTTTTACATTTTTCCATGAAAAGTTCAAAAACCCCCCCCTTTGTGTTCTAGGTGAAAATCTCACTCGACACAAATCAAACAAAAATGTTTCCATGGTGTGTATTGTTGTTCATTTTCATCAAATAAACAAAATAAAACCCAGAATTAATCTTGAAGGACAAGAAATGAGCATAAAAGTTGCTTCAGAGAAATTTTTATGTTACTAAAAGAGCCCAAATTTCTAAAAATATTGCGAAAAACAACAATCTTCTTTTTTACAGTGAATGTTTGAGGTGTTTAGAAGGCATTTATTTCATTTTTAGAAAATTTAATTTTTCACATTTTTCCATGAAAAGTGCCAATACCCCCCCTTTGGGTTCTTGGTGAAAATCTCACTCGACAAAATACAAAACAAAAATGTATCCAAGGTGTGTATTGTTGTTCATTTTCATCAAATAAACAAAATAAAACCCAGAATGTATCCTGAAAGACAATAAATGATCATAAAAGATGCTTTAGCCCAGGTGTTAATGTTACTAAAAGAGCCCAAATTTCTAAAATATTGCGAAAAACAACAATCTTCTGTTTTAGAGTGAATGTTTGAGGTGTTTAGAAGACATTTATTTCATTTTTAGAAAATTTAATTTTTTACATTTTTCCATGAAAAGTGCAATACCACCCCCTTTGGGTTCTAGGTGAAAATCTCACTCGACACAAATCAAACAAAAATGTTTCCTTGGTGTGTATTGTTGTTAATTTTCATCAAATAAACAAAATAAAACCCAGAATTAATCCTAAAAGACAAGAAATTAGCATAAATGATGCTTCAGCGCAAGTGTTAATGTTACTAAAAGAGCCCAAATTTCTAAAAATATTGCGAAAAACAACAATCTTCTGTTTAAGAGTGAATGTTTGTTGTGTTTAGAAGGCATTTATTTCATTTTTAGAAAATTTAATTGTTCACATTTTTCCATGAAAAGTGCCAATACCCCCCCCTTTGGGTTCTAGGTGAAAATCTCACTTGACACAAATCAAACATAAATGTATCCAAGGTGTGTATTGTTGTTCATTTTCATCAAATAAACCAAATAAAACCCAGAATTAATCTTGAAAGACAAGAAATGAGCATAAAAGTTGCTTCAGCGAAAGTGTTAATGTTACTAAAGAGCCCAAATTTCTAAAAATATTGCGAAAAACAACAATCTTCTGTTTTAGAGTGAATGTTTGAGGTGTTTAGAAGGCATTTATTTCATTTTTAGAAAATTTAATTTTTCACATTTTTCCATGAAAAGTGCCAATACCCCCCCTTTGGGTTCTAGGTGAAAATCTCACTCGACACAAATCAAACATAAATGTATCCAAGGTGTGTATTGTTGTTCATTTTCATCAAATAAACAAAATAAAACCCAGAATTAATCCTGAAAGACATTAAATGAGCATAAAAGATGCTTCAGCGCAAGTGTTAATTTTACTAAAAGAGCCCATAATTCTAAAAATATTGCGAAAAACAACAATCTTCTGTTTTAGAGTGAATGTTTGAGGTGTTTAGAAGGCATTTATTTCATTTTTAGAAAATTTAATTTTTACATTTTTCCATGAAAAGTTCCAATACCCCCCCCTTTGGGTTCAAGGTGAAACTCTCACTTGACACAAATCAAACAAAAATGTTTCCATGGTGTGTATTGTTGTTCATTTTCATCAAATAAACAAAATAAAACCCAGAATTAATCTTGAAAGACAAGAAATGAGCATAAATGTTGCTTCATCGAA
>NW_027286989.1:0-166097 GCF_022747635.1 Hetaerina americana | reverse complement strand
TAAACATTCACTCTTAAACAGAAGATTGTTGTTTTTCGTAATATTTTCAGAAATTTGGGCTCTTTTAGTAACCTTAACACTTGAGCTGAAGCATCTTTAATGCTCATTTCTTATCTTTCAGGATTTATTCTTGGTTTTACTTTGTTTATTTGATGAAAATGAGCAATAATACACTCCAATGAAACATTTTTTGTTTGATTTGTGTCGAGTGAGATTTTCACCTAGAACCCAAAGGGGGGGGTATTGGCACTTTTCATAGAAAAATGGGAAAAATTAATAATTTTCTAAAAATAAAATAAATGCCTTCTATACACCTCAAACATTCACTCTAAAACTGAAAAAATGTTGTTTTTTCGCAATATTTTTAGAAATTTGGGCTCTTTTAGTAACATTAACACTTGCGCTGAAGCATCTTTTATGCTCACATCTTGTCTTTCAGGATTTATTCTGGGTTTTATTTTTTTATTTGATGAAAATGAACAACAATACACACCATGGAAACATTTTTGTTTGATATGTGTCGAGTGAGATTTTCACCTAGAACCCAAAGGGGGGGGTATTGGCACTTTTCGTGGAAAAATGTGAAAAATTAAATTTCAAAAATGAAATAAATGCCTTCTATGCACCTCAAACATTCACTCTTAAACAGAAGATTGTTGTTTTTCGTAATATTTTCAGAAATTTGGGCTCTTTTAGTAACCTTAACACTTGAGCTGAAGCATCTTTAATGCTCATTTTCTTATCTTTCAGTATTTATTCTCGGTTTTATTTTGTTTATTTGATGAATAATGAACAACAATACGCACCATGGATACATTTTTGTTTGATTTGTGTCGAGTAAGATTTTCACCTAGAACCCAAAGGGGGGTATTGGCACTTTTCATGGAAAAATGTAAAAAAATTAAATTTTCTAAAATTGAAATAAATGCCTTTCTATACACCTCAAAACATTCACTTCTAAATTGAAAATTGTTGTTTTTCGGAAAATTTTTTAGAAATTTGGGCTCTTTTTGTAACATTAAAACTTGCGCTGAAGCATCTTTTATGCTCATTTCTTGTCTTTCAGGATTTATTCTGGGTTTTATTTTTTTATTTGATGAAAATGAGCAAAAATACACTCCAATGAAACATTTTTGTTTGATTTGTGTCGAGTGAGATTTTTCACCTAGAACCCAAAGGGAACTTCTCATGGAAACATGTGAAAAATTAAATTTTCTAAAAATGAAATAAATGCCATCTATACACCTCAAACATTCACTCTTAAACTGAAAATTGTTGTTTTTCGCAATATTTTTAGAAATTTGGGCTCTTTTAATAACATTAACACTTGCGCTGAAGCACCTTTTATGCTCATTTCTTGTCTTTCAGGATTTATTCTGGGTTTTATTTTTTTATTTGATGAAAATGAACAACAATACACACCATGGAAACATTTTTGTTTGATATGTGTCGAGTGAGATTTTCAACCTAGAACCCAAAGGGGGGGGTATTGGCACTTTTCATGGAAAAAATGTGAAAAATTAAATTTTCTAAAAATGAAATAAATGCCTTCTATGGACCTCAAACATTCACTCTTAAACAGAAGATTGTTGTTTTTCGTAATATTTTCAGAAATTTGGGCTCTTTTAGTAACCTTAACACTTGAGCTGAAGCATCTTTAATGCTCATTTCTTATCTTTCAGGATTTATTCTTGGTTTTACTTTGTTTATTTGATGAAAATGAGCAAAAATACACTCCATGGAAACATTTTTGTTTGATTTGGTCGAGTGAGATTTTCACCTAGAACCCAAAGGGGGGGGTATTGGCATTTTTCATGGTAAATGTAAAAAATTAAATTTTCTAAAAATGAAATAAATGCCTTCTAAACACCTCAAACATTCACTCTAAAACTGGAGATTGTTGTTTTTCGCAATATTTTTAGAAATTTGGGCTCTTTTAGTAACATTAACACTTGCGCTGAAGCATCTTTTATGCTCATTTCTTGTCTTTCAGGATTTATTCTGGGTTTTATTTTTTTATTTGATGAAAATGAACAACAATACACACCATGGAAACATTTATGTTTGATATGTGTCGAGTGAGATTTTTCACCTAGAACCCAAAGGGGGGGTATTGGCACTTTTCATAGAAAAATGGGAAAAATTAAATTTTCTAAAAATAAAATAAATGCCTTCTATACACCTCAAACATTTCACTCTTAAACTGAAAAAATGTTGTTTTTTCGCAATATTTTTAGAAATTTGGGCTCTTTTAGTAACATTAACACTTGCGCTGAGAAGCATCTTTTATGCTCACATCTTGTCTTTCAGGATTTATTCTGGGTTTTATTTTTTTTATTTGATGAAAATGAACAACAATTACACACCATGGAAACATTTTTTGTTTGATATGTGTCGAGTGAGATTTTCACCTAGAACCCAAAGGGGGGGGTATTGGCACTTTTCGTGGAAAAATGTGAAAATTAAATTTTCAAAAATGAAATAAATGCCTTCTATGCACCTCAAACATTCACTCTTAAACAGAAGATTGTTGTTTTTCGTAATATTTTCAGAAATTTTGGGCTCTTTTAGTAACCTTAACACTTGAGCTGAAGCATCTTTAATGCTCATTTTCTTATCTTTCAGGATTTATTCTTGGTTTTACTTTGTTTATTTGATGAAAATGAGCAATAATACACTCCAATGAAACATTTTTTGTTTGATTTGTGTCGAGTGAGATTTTCACCTAGAACCCAAAGGGGGGGGTATTGGCACTTTTCATAGAAAAATGGGAAAAATTAAATTTTCTAAAAATAAAATAAATGCCTTCTATACACCTCAAACATTCACTCTAAAACTGAAAAATGTTGTTTTTCGCAATATTTTTAGAAATTTGGGCTCTTTTAGTAACATTAACACTTGCGCTGAAGCATCTTTTATGCTCACATCTTGTCTTTCAGGATTCATTCTGGGTTTTATTTTTTTATTTGATGAAAATGAACAACAATACACACCATGGAAACATTTTTGTTTGATATGTGTCGAGTGAGATTTTCACCTAGAACCCAAAGGGGGGGGTATTGGCACTTTTCGTGGAAAAATGTGAAAAATTAAATTTTCAAAAATGAAATAAATGCCTTCTATGCACCTCAAACATTCACTCTTAAACAGAAGATTGTTGTTTTTCGTAATATTTTCAGAAATTTGGGCTCTTTTAGTAACCTTAACACTTGAGCTGAAGCATCTTTAATGCTCATTTCTTATCTTTCAGTATTTATTCTCGGTTTTATTTTGTTTATTTGATGAAAAATGAACAACAATACGCACCATGGATACATTTTTGTTTGATTTGTGTCGAGTAAGATTTTCACCTAGAACCCAAAGGGGGGTATTGGCACTTTTCATGGAAAAATGTAAAAAAATTAAATTTTCTAAAATTGAAATAAATGCCTTCTATACACCTCAAACATTCACTCTAAAATTGAAAATTGTTGTTTTTCGGAAAATTTTTAGAAATTTGGGCTCTTTTTGTAACATTAAAACTTGCGCTGAAGCATCTTTTATGCTCATTTCTTGTCTTTCAGGATTTATTCTGGGTTTTATTTTTTTTTATTTGATGAAAATGAGCAAAAATACACTCCAATGAAAACATTTTTGTTTGATTTGTGTCGAGTGAGATTTTCACCTAGAACCCAAAGGGAACTTCTCATGGAAACATGTGAAAAATTAAATTTTCTAAAAATGAAATAAATGCCTTCTATGCACCTCAAACATTCACTCTTAAACAGAAGATTGTTGTTTTTCGTAATATTTTCAGAAATTTGGGCTCTTTAAGTAGCCTTTAACACTTGAGCTGAAGCATCTTTAATGCTCATTTCTTATCTTTCAGGATTTATTCTTGGTTTTACTTTGTTTATTGATGAAAATGAGCAAAAAATACACTCCAATGAAACATTTTTGTTTGAATTGTGTCGAGTGAGATTTTCACCTAGAACCCAAAGGGGGGGGTATTGGCACTTTTCATGGAAAAATGGAAAAAAAATTAAATTTTCTAAAAATAAAATAAATGCCTTCTATACACCTCAAACATTCACTCTAAAACTGAAAATTGTTGTTTTTTCGCGATATTTTTAGAAATTTGGTCTCTTTTAATAACATTAACACTTGCGCTGAAAGCATCTTTTAAGCTCATTTCTTGTCTTTCAGGATTTATTCTGGGTTTTATTTTTTTATTTGATGAAAATGAACAACAATACACACCATGGAAACATTTTTGTTTGATATGTGACGAGTGAGATTTTCACCTAGAACCCAAAGGGGGGGGGTATTGGCACTTTTCATGGAAAAAATGTGAAAAATTAAATTTTCTAAAAATGAAATAAATGCCTTCTATGCACCTCAAACATTCACTCTAAAACAGAAGATTGTTGTTTGTCGTAATATTTTCAGAAATTTGGGCTCTTTTAGTAACCTTAACACTTGAGCTGAAGCATCTTTAATGCTCATTTCTTATCTTTCAGCATTTATTCTGGGTTTTATTTTGTTTATTTGATGAAAATGAACAACAATACACATCATGGAAACATTTTGGTTTGATCTGTGTTGAGTGAGATTTTCACATAGAACCCAAAGGGGGGGTATTGGCACTTTGAATGGAAAAATGTGAAAAATTAAATTTTCTAGAACCCAAAGGGGGGGCACTTTTCATGAAAAAATGGGAAAAATTAAATTTTTTAAAAATAAAATAAATGCCTTCTTATACACCTCAAACATTCACTCTAAAACTGAAAATTGTTGTTTTTTCGCAATATTTTTTAGAAATTTGGGCCCTTTTAGTAAAATTAAACACTTCCGCTGAAGCTTGTTTTATGCTAATTTCTTGTATTTCAGTATTTATTCTCTCGGTTTTATTTTGTTTATTTGATGAAAATGAACAAGAATACTCATCATGGAAACATTTTTGTTTGATTTGTGTCGAGTGAGATTTTCACCTAGAACCCAAAGGGGGGGGTATTGGCACTTTTCGTGGAAAAATGTGAAAAATTAAATTTTCAAAAAATGAAATAAATGCCTTCTATACACCTCAAACATTCACTCTTAAAATGAAAATTGTTGTTTTTTCGACAATATTTTTTAGAAATTTGGGCTCTTATAGTAAATATAACAACTTGCGCTTAAGCATCTTTTATGCTCATTTCTTGCCTTTCAGGGTTTATTCTGGGTTTTAATTTTGTTTAGTTGATGAAAATGAATAACAATACACACCATGGAATCATTTTTGTTTGATTTGTGTCGAGTGAGATTTTCGCCTACAACCCAAAGGGGGGGGTATTGGCACTTTTCATGGAAAAATGTGAAAAATTAAATTTTCTAAAATTGAAATAAATGCCTTCTATGCACCTCAAACATTCACTCTTAAACAGAATATTGTGGTTTTTCGCAATATTTTTAGAAATTTGGGCTCTTTTAGTAACATTAACACTTGCGCTGAAGCATCTTTAATGCTCATTTCTTGTCTTTAAGGATTTATTCTGGGTTTTATTTTGTTTATTTGATGAAAAATGAACAATTTTACACACCATGGAAGCATTTTTGTTTGATTTGTGTCGAGTGAGATTTTCACCTAGAACCCAAAGGGGGGGTATTGGCACTTTTAATGGAAAAATGTGAAAAATTAAATTTTCTAAAAATGAAATAAATGCCTTTTATACACCTCAAACATTCACTCTTAAACTGAAAATTGTTGTTTTTCGCAATATTTTTTAGAAATTTGGGCTCTTATAGTAAGAATAAACACTCGTGGTTAAGCATCTTTTATGCTCTATTTCTTGTCTTTCAGGATTTATTCTGGGTTTTATTTTGTTAGGTTGATGAAAATGAACAATTTTACACACCATGGAAACATTTTTGTTTGATTTGTGTTGAGTGAGATTTTCACCTAGAACCCAAAGGGGGGGGGGTATTGGCACTTTTAATGGAAAAATGTGAAAAATTAAATTTTCTAAAAATGAAATAAATGCCTTCTATACACCTCAAACATTCACTCTTAAACTGAAAACTGTTGTTTTTTGCAATATTTTTAGAAATTTGGGCTCTTTTAGCAACATTAATCACCTGCGCTGAAGCATCTTTTATGCTCAATTTCTTGTCTTTCAGGATTTTTTCTGGGTTTTTATTTTGTTTATTTGATGAAAAATGAACAACAATACACAACATGGAAACATTTTTGTTTGATTTGTGTCGAGTGAGATTTTCACCTAGAACCCAAAGGGGGGGGTATTGGCACTTTACATGGAAAAAATGTGAAAAATTAAATATTTTTAAAAAATGAAATAAATGCCTTCTATACACCTCAAACATTCACTCTTAAAATGAAAATTGTTGTTTTTCGCAATATTTTTTAGAAATTTTGGGCTCTTATAGTAAGAATAACACTTGCGCTTAAGCATCTTTTATGCTCATTTCTTGCCTTTAAGGATTTATTCTGGGTTTTATTTTGTTTATTTGATGAAAATGAACAACAATACACACAATGGAAACATTTTTGTTTGATTTGTGTCGAGTGAGATTTTCACCTAGAACCCAAAGGGGGGGGTTATTTGCACTTTTAATGGAAAAATGAGAAAAGAAAGAAATTTTCTAAAAATGAAATAAATGCCTTCTATACACCTCAAACATTCACTCTAAATCTGAAAATTGTTGTTTTTCGCAATATTTTTAGAAATTTGGGCTCTTTTAGTAACATAAACCAACCCCGCTGAAGCATCTTTTATGCTGATTTCTTGTTTTCAGGAAAATATTCTGGGTTTTATTTTGTTTATTTGATGAAAATGAACAAGAATACACACCATGGAAACATTTTTGTTTGATATGTGTCGAGTGAGATTTTCACCTAGAACCCAAAGGGGGGGGTATATGGCACTTTTCGTGGAAAAATGTGAAAAATTAAATTTTCAAAAATGAAATAAATGCCTTCTATGCACCTCAAACATTCACTCTTAAACAGAAGATTGTTGTTTTTTCGTAATATTTTCAGAAATTTGGGCTCTTTTAGTAACCTTAACACTTGAGCTGAAGCATCTTTAATGCTCATTTCTTATCTTTCAGTATTTATTTCTCGGGTTTTATTTTGTTTATTTGATGAAAATGAACAACAATACGCACCATGGATACATTTTTTGTTTGATTTGTGTCGAGTAAGATTTTCACCTAGAACCCAAAGGGGGGTATTGGCACTTTTCATGGAAAAATGTAAAAAAATTAAATTTTCTAAAATTGAAATAAATGCCTTCTATACACCTCAAACATTCACTCTAAAATTGAAAATTGTTGTTTTTCGGAAAATTTTTAGAAATTTGGGCTCTTTTTGTAACATTAAAACTTGCGCTGAAGCATCTTTTATGCTCATTTCTTGTCTTTCAGGATTTATTTCTGGGTTTTATTTTTTTTATTTGATGAAAATGAGCAAAAATACACTCCAATGAAACATTTTTGTTTGATTTGTGTCGAGTGAGATTTTCACCTAGAACCCAAAGGGAACTTCTCATGGAAACATGTGAAAAAATTAAATTTTCTAAAAATGAAATAAATGCCTTCTATGCACCTCAAACATTCACTCTTAAACAGAAGATTGTTGTTTTTCGTAATATTTTCAGAAATTTGGGCTCTTTAAGTAGCCTTAACACTTGAGCTGAAGCATCTTTAATGCTCATTTTCTTATCTTTCAGGATTTATTCTTGGTTTTACTTTTGTTTATTTGATGAAAATGAGCAAAAATACACTCCAATGAAACATTTTTGTTTGAATTGTGTCGAGTGAGATTTTCACCTAGAACCCAAAGGGGGGGGTATTGGCACTTTTCATGGAAAAATGGGAAAAAAATTAAATTTTCTAAAAATAAAATAAATGCCTTCTATACACCTCAAACATTCACTCTAAAACTGAAAATTGTTGTTTTTTCGCGATATTTTTAGAAATTTGGTCTCTTTTAATAACATTAACACTTGCGCTGAAGCATCTTTTAAGCTCATTTCTTGTCTTTCAGGATTTATTCTGGGTTTTATTTTTTTATTTGATGAAAATGAACAACAATACACAACCATGGAAACATTTTTGTTTGATATGTGACGAGTGAGATTTTCACCTAGAACCCAAAGGGGGGGGGTATTGGCACTTTTCATGGAAAAATGTGAAAAAATTAAATTTTCTAAAAATGAAATAAATGCCTTCTATGCACCTCAAACATTCACTCTAAAACAGAAGATAGTTGTTTGTCGTAATATTTTCAGAAATTTTGGGCTCTTTTAGTAACCTTAACACTTGAGCTGAAGCATCTTTAATGCTCATTTCTTATCTTTCAGCATTTATTCTGGGTTTTATTTTGTTTATTTGATGAAAATGAACAACAATACACATCATGGAAACATTTTTGTTTGATCTGTGTTGAGTGAGATTTTTCACATAGAACCCAAAGGGGGGGTATTGGCACTTTGAATGGAAAAATGTGAAAAATTAAATTTTCTAGAACCCAAAGGGGGGGCACTTTTCATGAAAAAATGGGAAAAATTAAATTTTTTAAAAATAAAATAAATGCCTTCTATACACCTCAAACATTCACTCTAAAACTGAAAATTGTTGTTTTTCGCAATATTTTTAGAAATTTGGGCCCTTTTAGTAAAATTAACACTTCCGCTGAAGCTTGTTTTATGCTAATTTCTTGTATTTCAGTATTTTATTCTCGGTTTTATTTTGTTTATTTGATGAAAATGAACAAGAATACTCATCATGGAAACATTTTTGTTTGATTTGTGTCGAGTGAGATTTTCACCTAGAACCCAAAGGGGGGGTGGTATTGGCACTTTTCATGGAAAAATGTGAAAAATTAAATTTTCTAAAAATGAAATAAATGCCTTCTATACACCTCAAACATTCACTCTTAAAATGAAAATTGTTGTTTTTCGCAATATTTTTTAGAAATTTGGGCTCTTATAGTAAAATATAACACTTGCGCTTAAGCATCTTTTATGCTTGAATAACAATACACACCATGGAATCATTTTTGTTTGATTTGTGTCGAGTGAGATTTTCGCCTACAACCCAAAGGGGGGGGTATTGGCACTTTTCATGGAAAAATGTGAAAAATTAAATTTTCTAAAATTGAAATAAATGCCTTCTATGCACCTCAAACATTCACTCTTAAACAGAATATTGTGGTTTTTCGCAATATTTTTAGAAATTTGGGCTCTTTTAGTAACATTAACACTTGCGCTGAAGCATCTTTAATGCTCATTTCTTGTCTTTAAGGATTTATTCTGGGTTTTATTTTGTTTATTTGATGAAAATGAACAATTTTACACACCATGGAAGCATTTTTGTTTGATTTGTGTCGAGTGAGATTTTCACCTAGAACCCAAAGGGGGGTATTGGCACTTTTTATGGAAAAATGTGAAAAATTAAATTTTCTAAAAATGAAATAAATGCCTTTTATACACCTCAAACATTCACTCTTAAACTGAAAATTGTTGTTTTTCGCAATATTTTTTAGAAATTTGGGCTCTTATAGTAAGAATAACACTCGTGGTTAAGCATCTTTTATGCTCATTTCTTGTCTTTCAGGATTTATTCTGGGTTTTATTTTGTTTAGTTGATGAAAATGAACAATTTTACACACCATGGAAACATTTTTGTTTGATTTGTGTTGAGTGAGATTTTCACCTAGAACACAAAGGGGGGGGGTATTGGCACTTTTAATGGAAAAATGTGAAAAATTAAATTTTCTAAAAATGAAATAAATGCCTTCTATACACCTCAAACATTCACTCTTAAACTGAAAACTGTTGTTTTTTGCAATATTTTTAGAAATTTGGGCTCTTTTAGCAACATTAACACTTGCGCTGAAGCATCTTTTATGCTCATTTCTTGTCTTTCAGGATTTTTTCTGGGTTTTATTTTGTTTATTTGATGAAAATGAACAACAATACACAACATGGAAACATTTTTGTTTGATTTGTGTCGAGTGAGATTTTCACCTAGAACCCAAAGGGGGGGGTATTGGCACTTTACATGGAAAAATGTGAAAAATTAAATTTTTAAAAAATGAAATAAATGCCTTCTATACACCTCAAACATTCACTCTTAAAATGAAAATTGTTGTTTTTCGCAATATTTTTTAGAAATTTGGGCTCTTATAGTAAGAATAACACTTGCGCTTAAGCATCTTTTATGCTCATTTCTTGCCTTTAAGGATTTATTCTGGGTTTTATTTTGTTTATTTGATGAAAATGAACAACAATACACACAATGGAAACATTTTTGTTTGATTTGTGTCGAGTGAGATTTTCACCTAGAACCCAAAGGGGGGGGTATTTGCACTTTTAATGGAAAAATGAGAAAAAAGAAATTTTCTAAAAATGAAATAAATGCCTTCTATACACCTCCAACATTCACTCTAAATCTGAAAATTGTTGTTTTTCGCAATATTTTTAGAAATTTGGGCTCTTTTAGTAACATAAACAACCCCGCTGAAGCATCTTTTATGCTGATTTCTTGTCTTTCAGGAAATATTCTGGGTTTTATTTTGTTTATTTGATGAAAATGAACAAGAATACACACCATGGAAACATTTTTGTTTGATTTGTGTCGAGTGAGATTTTCACCTACAACCCAAAGGGGGGGGTATTGGCACTTTTCATGGAAAAATGTGAAAAATTAAATTTTCTAAAATTGAAATAAATGCCTTCAATGCACCTCAAACATTCACTCTTAAACAGAATAATGTGGTTTTTTGCAATATTTTTAGAAATTTGGGCTCTTTAAGTAACATTAACAACCCCGTTGAAGCATTGTTTATGTTCATTTCTTGTAATTCAGTATTTATTCTGGGTTTTATTTTGTTTATTTGATGAAAATGAGCAAAAATACACTCCATGGAAACATTTTTGTTTGATTTGTGTCGAGTGAGATTTTCACCTAGAACCCAAAGGGGGGGGTATTGGCACTTTTCATAGAAAAATGGGAAAAATTAAATTTTCTAAAAATAAAATAAATGCCTTCTATACACCTCAAACATTCACTCTAAAACTGAAAAAAGTTGTTTTTCGCAATATTTTTAGAAATTTGGGCTCTTTTAGTAACATTAACACTTGCGCTGAAGCATCTTTTATGCTCACATCTTGTCTTTCAGGATTTATTCTGGGTTTTATTTTTTTATTTGATGAAAATGAACAACAATACACACCATGGAAACATTTTTGTTTGATATGTGTCGAGTGAGATTTTCACCTAGAACCCAAAGGGGGGGGTATTGGCACTTTTCATGGAAAAATGTGAAAAATTAAATTTTCAAAAATGAAATAAATGCCTTCTATGCACCTCAAACATTCACTCTTAAACAGAAGATTGTTGTTTTTCGTAATATTTTCAGAAATTTGGGCTCTTTTAGTAACCTTAACACTTGAGCTGAAGCATCTTTAATGCTCATTTCTTATCTTTCAGGATTTATTCTTGGTTTTACTTTGTTTATTTGATGAAAATGAGCAAAAATACACTCCAATGAAACATTTTTGTTTGAATTGTGTCGAGTGAGATTTTCACCTAGAACCCAAAGGGGGGGGTATTGGCACTTTTCATGGAAAAATGGAAAAAAATTAAATTTTCTAAAAATAAAATAAATGCCTTCTATACACCTCAAACATTCACTCTAAAACTGAAAATTGTTGTTTTTCGCGATATTTTTAGAAATTTGGTCTCTTTTAATAACATTAACACTTGCGCTGAAGCATCTTTTAAGCTCATTTCTTGTCTTTCAGGATTTATTCTGGGTTTTATTTTTTTATTTGATGAAAATGAACAACAATACACACCATGGAAACATTTTTGTTTGATCTGTGTTGAGTGAGATTTTCACATAGAACCCAAAGGGGGGGTATTGGCACTTTTCATGAAAAAATGGGAAAAATTAAATTTTTTAAAAATAAAATAAATGCCTTCTATACACCTCAAACATTCACTCTAAAACTGAAAATTGTTGTTTTTCGCAATATTTTTAGAAATTTGGGCCCTTTTAGTAACATTAACACTTCCGCTGAAGCTTGTTTTATGCTAATTTCTTGTATTTCAGGATTTATTCTTGGTTTTACTTTGTTTATTTGATGAAAATGAGCAAAAATACACTCCATGGAAACATTTTTGTTTGATTTGTGTCGAGTGAGATTTTCACCTAGAACCCAAAGGGGGGGGTATTGGCACTTTTCATGGAAAAATGGGAAAAATTAAATTTTCTAAAAATAAAATAAATGCCTTCTATACACCTCAAACATTCACTCTAAAACTAAAAATTGTTGTTTTTCGCGATATTTTTAGAAATTTGGTCTCTTTTAATAACATTAACACTTGCGCTGAAGCATCTTTTATGCTCATTTCTTGTCTTTCAGGATTTATTCTGGGTTTTATTTTTTTATTTGATGAAAATGAACAACAATACACGCCATGGAAACATTTTTGTTTGATATGTGTCGAGTGAGATTTTCACCTAGAACCCAAAGGGGGGGTATTGGCACTTTTCATGGAAAAATGTGAAAAATTAAATTTTCTAAAAATGAAATAAATGCCTTCTATGCACCTCAAACATTCACTCTAAAACAGAAGATTGTTGTTTGTCGTAATATTTTTAGAAATTTGGGCTCTTTTAGTAACCTTAACACTTGAGCTGAAGCATCTTTATTGCTCATTTCTTATCTTTCAGCATTTATTCTGGGTTTTATTTTGTTTATTTGATGAAAATGAACAACAATACACATCATGGAAACATTTTTGTTTGATTTGTGTCGAGTGAGATTTTCACCTAGAACCCAAAGGGGGGGATATTGGCACTTTTCATGGAAAAATGGGAAAAAATAATTTTCTAAAAATAAAATAAATGCCTTCTATACACCTTAAGCATTCACTCTAAAACTGAAAATTGTTGTTTTTCGCAATATTTTTTAGAAATTTGGGCCCTTTTAGTAACATTAACACTTCCGCTGAAGCTTCTTTTATGCTAATTTCTTGTATTTCAGTATTTATTCTCGGTTTTATTTTGTTTATTTGATGAAAATGAACAACAATACGCACCATGGATACATTTTTGTTTGATTTGTGTCGAGTAAGATTTTCACCTAGAACCCAAAGGGGGGTATTGGCACTTTTCATGGAAAAATGTAAAAAAATTAAATTTTCTAAAATTGAAATAAATGCCTTCTATACACCTCAAACATTCACTCTAAAATTGAAAATTGTTGTTTTTCGGAAAATTTTTAGAAATTTGGGTTCTTTTAGTAACATTAAAACTTGCGCTGAAGCATCTTTTATGCTCATTTCTTGTCTTTCAGGATTTATTCTGGGTTTTATTTTTTTATTTGATGAAAATGAACAACAATACACACCATGGAAACATTTTTGTTTGATATGTGTCGAGTGAGATTTTCACCTAGAACCCAAAGGGGGGGGTATTGGCACTTTTCGTGGAAAAATGTGAAAAATTAAATTTTCAAAAATGAAATAAATGCCTTCTATGCACCTCAAACATTCACTCTTAAACAGAAGATTGTTGTTTTTCGTAATATTTTCAGAAATTTGGGCTCTTTTAGTAACCTTAACACTTGAGCTGAAGCATCTTTAATGCTCATTTCTTATCTTTCAGGATTTATTCTTGGTTTTACTTTGTTTATTTGATGAAAATGAGCAAAAATACACTCCATGGAAACATTTTTGTTTGATTTGTGTCGAGTGAGATTTTCACCTAGAACCCAAAGGGGGGGGTATTGGCACTTTTCATGGAAAAATGGGAAAAATTAAATTTTCTAAAAATAAAATAAATGCCTTCTATACACCTCAAACATTCACTCTAAAACTAAAAATTGTTGTTTTTCGCGATATTTTTAGAAATTTGGTCTCTTTTAATAACATTAACACTTGCGCTGAAGCATCTTTTATGCTCATTTCTTGTCTTTCAGGATTTATTCTGGGTTTTATTTTTTTATTTGATGAAAATGAACAACAATACACGCCATGGAAACATTTTTGTTTGAAATGTGTCGAGTGAGATTTTCACCTAGAACCCAAAGGGGGGGTATTGGCACTTTTCATGGAAAAATGTGAAAAATTAAATTTTCTAAAAATGAAATAAATGCCTTCTATGCACTTCAAACATTCACTCTAAAACAGAAGATTGTTGTTTGTCGTAATATTTTTAGAAATTTGGGCTCTTTTAGTAACCTTAACACTTGAGCTGAAGCATCTTTAATGCTCATTTCTTATCTTTCAGCATTTATTCTTGGTTTTATTTTGTTTATTTGATGAAAATGAACAACAATACACATCATGGAAACATTTTTGTTTGATTTGTGTCGAGTGAGATTTTCACCTAGAACCCAAAGGGGGGGTGGTATTGGCACTTTTCATGGAAAAATGTGAAAAATTAAATTTTCTAAAAATGAAATAAATGCCTTCTAAACACCTCAAACATTCACTCTAAAACTGAAAATTGTTGTTTTTCGCAATATTTTTTAGAAATTTGGGCTTTTTAGTAACATTAACACTTCCGCTGAAGCTTCTTTTATGCTAATTTCTTGTATTTCAGTATTTATTCTCGGTTTTATTTTGTTTATTTGATGAAAATGAACAACAATACGCACCATGGATACATTTTTGTTTGATTTGTGTCGAGTAAGATTTTCACCTAGAACCCAAAGGGGGGTATTGGCACTTTTCATGGAAAAATGTAAAAAAATTAAATTTTCTAAAATTGAAATAAATGCCTTCTATACACCTCAAACATTCACTCTAAAATTGAAAATTGTTGTTTTTCGGAAAATTTTTAGAAATTTGGGCTCTTTTAGTAACATTAAAACTTGCGCTGAAGCATCTTTTATGCTCATTTCTTGTCTTTTAGGATTTATTCTGGGTTTTTTTTTTTTATTTGATGAAAATGAACAACAATACACACCATGGAAACATTTTTGTTTGATTTGTGTCGAGGCAGATTTTCACCTAGAACCCAAAGGGAGGATATTGGAACTTTTCAAGGAAACATGTGAAAAATTAAATTTTCTAAAAATGAAATAAATGCCATCTATACACCTCAAACATTCACTCTTAAATTGAAAATTGTTGTTTTTCGCAATATTTCAGAAATTTGGGCTCTTTTAGTAACATTAACACTTGCGCTGAAGCACCTTTTATGCTCATTTCTTGTCTTTCAGGATTTATTCTGGGTTTTATTTTTTTATTTGATGAAAATGAACAACAATACACACCATGGAAACATTTTTGTTTGATATGTGGCGAGTGAGATTTTCACCTAGAACCCAAAGGGGGGGGTATTGGCACTTTTCATGGAAAAATGTGAAAAATTAAATTTTCTAAAAATGAAAAAAATGCCTTCTAAACACCTCAAACATTCACTCTAAAACTGGAGATTGTTGTTTTTCGCAATATTTTTAGAAATTTGGGCTCTTTTAGTAACATTTACACTTGCGCTGAAGCATCTTTTATGCTCATTTCTTGTCTTTCAGGAAATATTCTGGGTTTTATTTTTTTATTTGATGAAAATGAACAACAATACACACCATGGAAACATTTGTGTTTGATATGTGTTTAGTGAGATTTTCACCTAGAACCCAAAGGGGGGGGTATTAGCACTTTTCATGGAAAAATGTGAAAAATTAAATTTTCTAAAAATGAAATAAATGCCTTCTATGCACCTCAAACATTCACTCTTAAACAGAAGATTGTTGTTTTCGTAATATTTTCAGAAATTTGGGCTCTTTAAGTAACCTTAACACTTGAGCTGAAGAATCTTTAATGCTCATTTCTTATCTTTCAGGATTTATTCTTGGTTTTACTTTGTTTATTTGATGAAAATGAGCAAAAATACACTCCAATGAAACATTTTTGTTTGATTTGTGTCGAGTGAGATTTTCACCTAGAACCCAAAGGGGGGGGTATTGGCACTTTTCATGGAAAAATGGAAAAAAATTAAATTTTCTAAAAATAAAATAAATGCCTTCTATACACCTCAAACATTCACTCTAAAACTGAAAATTGTTGTTTTTCGCGATATTTTTAGAAATTTGGTCTCTTTTAATAACATTAAATCTTGCGCTGAAGCATCTTTTAAGCTCATTTCTTGTCTTTCAGGATTTATTCTGGGTTTTATTTTTTTATTTGATGAAAATGAACAACAATACACACCATGGAAACATTTTTGTTTGATATGTGTCGAGTCAGATTTTCACCTAGAACCCAAAGGGGGGGGTATTGGCACTTTTCATGGAAAAATGTGAAAAATTAAATTTTCTAAAAATGAAATAAATGCCTTCTATGCACCTCAAACATTCACTCTAAAACAGAAGATTGTTGTTTGTCGTAATATTTTCAGAAATTTGGGCTCTTTTAGTAACATTAACACCTCCGCTGAAGCTTGTTTTATGCTAATTTTTTGTATTTCAGTATTTATTCTCGGTTTTATTTTGTTTATTTGATGAAAATGAACAAGAATACTCATCATGGAAACATTTTTGTTTGATTTGTGTCGAGTGAGATTTTCACCTAGAACCCAAAGGGGGGGTATTGGCACTTTTAATGGAAAATTGTGAAAAATTAAATTTTCTAAAAATGAAATAAATGCCTTCTATACACCTCAAACATTCACTCTTAAAATGAAAATTGTTGTTTTTCGCAATATTTTTTAGAAATTTGGGCTCTTATAGTAAGAATAACACTTGCGCTTAAGCATCTTTTATGCTCATTTCTTGCCTTTCAGGGTTTATTCTGGGTTTAATTTTGTTTAGTTGATGAAAATGAATAACAATACACACCATGGAAACATTTTCGTTTGATTTGTGTCGAGTGAGATTTTCACCTAGAACCCAAAGGGGGGGGTATTGGCACTTTTCATGGAAAAATGTGAAAAATTAAATTTTCTAAAAATTAAATAAATGCCTTCTAAACACCTCAAACATTCACTCTAAAACAGAAGATTGTTGTTTTTCGCAATATTTTTAGAAATTTGGGCTCTTTTGGTAACATTAACACCTGGGCTGAAGCATCTTTTATGATCTTTTATTGTCTTTCAGGATTCATTCTGGGTTTTATTTTGTTTATTTGATAAAAATGAACTAAAATACACACAATGGAAACATTTTTGTTTGATTTGTGTCGAGTGAGATTTTCACCTAGAACCCAAAGGGGGGGTATTGGTACTTTTAATGGAAAAATGAGAAAAAATAAATTTTCTAAAAATGAAATAAATGCCTTCTATACACCTCAAACATTCACTCTAAATCTGAAAATTTTTTTTTTCCGCAATATTTTTAGAAATTTGGGCTCTTTTAGTAACATTAACAACCCCGCTGAAGCATCTTTTATGCTGATTTCTTGTCTTTCAGGAAATATTCTGGGTTTTATTTTGTTTATTTGATGAAAATGAACAAGAATACACACCATGGAATCATTTTTGTTTGATTTGTGTTGAGTGAGATTTTCACCTAGAACCCAAAGGGGGGGGTATTCGCACTTTTCATGGAAAAATGTGAAAAATTAAATTTTCTAAAATTGAAATAAATGCCTTCTATGCAACTCAAACATTCACTCTTAAACAGAATATTGTGGTTTTTCGCAATATTTTTAGAAATTTGGGCTCTTTTAGTAACATTAACACTTGCGCTGAAGCATCTTTTATGCTCATTTCTTGTCTTTAAGGATTTATTCTGGGTTTTATTTTGTTTATTTGATAAAAATGAACTAAAATACACACAATGGAAACATTTTTGTTTGATTTGTGTCGAGTGAGATTTTCACCTAGAACCCAAAGGGGGGGGTATTGGCACTTTTCATGGAAAAATGAGAAAAAATAAATTTTCTAAAAATGAAATAAATGCCTTCTATACACCTCAAACATTCACTCTAAATCTGAAAATTGTTGTTTTTCGCAATATTTTTAGAAATTTGGGCTCTTTTAGTAACATTAACAACCCCGTTGAAGCATCTTTTATGTTCATTTTTTGTAATTCAGTATTTATTCTGGGTTTTATTTTGTTTATTTGATGAAAATGAACAATTTTACACACCATGGAAGCATTTTTGTTTGATTTGTGTCGAGTGAGATTTTCACCTAGAACCCAAAGGGGGGGGGTATTGGCACTTTTCATGGAAAAATGTGAAAAATTAAATTTTCTAAAAATGAAATAAATGCCTTTTATACACCTCAAACATTCACTCTTAAACTGAAAATTGTTGTTTTTCGCAATATTTTTTAGAAATTTGGGCTCTTATAGTAAGAATAACACTCGTGGTTAAGCGTCTTTTATGCTCATTTCTTGCCTTTCAGGATTTATTCTGGGTTTAATTTTGTTTAGTTGATGAAAATGAAAAACAATACACACCTTGGAAACATTTTTGTTTGATTTGTGTCGAGTGAGATTTTCACCTTGAACCCAAATTGGCATATTGGGGTATTGGCATTTTTCATTGTAAATGTAAAAAATTAAATTTTCTAAAAATGAAATAAATGCCTTCTATACACCTTAAACATTCACTCTAAAACTGAAAATTGTTGTTTTTCGCAATATTTTTTAGAAATTTGGGCCCTTTTAGTAACATTAACACTTCCGCTGAAGCTTCTTTTATGCTAATTTCTTGTATTTCAGTATTTATTCTCGGTTTTATTTTGTTTATTTGATGAAAATGAACAACAATACGCACCATGGATACATTTTTGTTTGATTTGTGTCGAGTAAGATTTTCACCTAGAACCCAAAGGGGGGTATTGGCACTTTTCATGGAAAAATGTAAAAAAATTAAATTTTCTAAAATTGAAATAAATGCCTTCTATACACCTCAAACATTCACTCTAAAATTGAAAATTGTTGTTTTTCGTAATATTTTCAGAAATTTGGGCTCTTTTAGTAACCTTAACACTTGAGCTGAAGCATCTTTAATGCTCATTTCTTATCTTTCAGGATTTATTCTTGGTTTTACTTTGTTTATTTGATGAAAATGAGCAAAAATACACTCCATGGAAACATTTTTGTTTGATTTGTGTCGAGTGAGATTTTCACCTAGAACCCAAAGGGGGGGGTATTGGCACTTTTCATGGAAAAATGGGAAAAATTAAATTTTCTAAAAATAAAATAAATGCCTTCTATACACCTCAAACATTCACTCTAAAACTAAAAATTGTTGTTTTTCGCGATATTTTTAGAAATTTGGTCTCTTTTAATAACATTAACACTTGCGCTGAAGCATCTTTTATGCTCATTTCTTGTCTTTCAGGATTTATTCTGGGTTTTATTTTTTTATTTGATGAAAATGAACAACAATACACGCCATGGAAACATTTTTGTTTGAAATGTGTCGAGTGAGATTTTCACCTAGAACCCAAAGGGGGGGTATTGGCACTTTTCATGGAAAAATGTGAAAAATTAAATTTTCTAAAAATGAAATAAATGCCTTCTATGCACCTCAAACATTCACTCTAAAACAGAAGATTGTTGTTTGTCGTAATATTTTTAGAAATTTGGGCTCTTTTAGTAACCTTAACACTTGAGCTGAAGCATCTTTAATGCTCATTTCTTATCTTTCAGCATTTATTCTGGGTTTTATTTTGTTTATTTGATGAAAATGAACAACAATACACATCATGGAAACATTTTTGTTTGATTTGTGTCGAGTGAGATTTTCACCTAGAACCCAAAGGGGGGGTGGTATTGGCACTTTTCATGGAAAAATGTGAAAAATTAAATTTTCTAAAAATGAAATAAATGCCTTCTAAACACCTCAAACATTCACTCTAAAACTGAAAATTGTTGTTTTTCGCAATATTTTTTAGAAATTTGGGCTTTTTAGTAACATTAACACTTCCGCTGAAGCTTCTTTTATGCTAATTTCTTGTATTTCAGTATTTATTCTCGGTTTTATTTTGTTTATTTGATGAAAATGAACAACAATACGCACCATGGATACATTTTTGTTTGATTTGTGTCGAGTAAGATTTTCACCTAGAACCCAAAGGGGGGTATTGGCACTTTTCATGGAAAAATGTAAAAAAATTAAATTTTCTAAAATTGAAATAAATGCCTTCTATACACCTCAAACATTCACTCTAAAATTGAAAATTGTTGTTTTTCGGAAAATTTTTAGAAATTTGGGCTCTTTTAGTAACATTAAAACTTGCGCTGAAGCATCTTTTATGCTCATTTCTTGTCTTTTAGGATTTATTCTGGGTTTTTTTTTTTATTTGATGAAAATGAACAACAATACACACCATGGAAACATTTTTGTTTGATATGTGGCGAGTGAGATTTTCACCTAGAACCCAAAGGGGGGGGTATTGGCACTTTTCATGGAAAAATGTGAAAAATTAAATTTTCTAAAAATGAAAAAAATGCCTTCTAAACACCTCAAACATTCACTCTAAAACTGGAGATTGTTGTTTTTCGCAATATTTTTAGAAATTTGGGCTCTTTTAGTAACATTTACACTTGCGCTGAAGCATCTTTTATGCTCATTTCTTGTCTTTCAGGAAATATTCTGGGTTTTATTTTTTTATTTGATGAAAATAAACAACAATACACACCATGGAAACATTTGTGTTTGATATGTGTTTAGTGAGATTTTCACCTAGAACCCAAAGGGGGGGGTATTGGCACTTTTCATGGAAAAATGTGAAAAATTAAATTTTCTAAAAATGAAATAAATGCCTTCTATGCACCTCAAACATTCACTCTTAAACAGAAGATTGTTGTTTTCGTAATATTTTCAGAAATTTGGGCTCTTTAAGTAACCTTAACACTTGAGCTGAAGAATCTTTAATGCTCATTTCTTATCTTTCAGGATTTATTCTTGGTTTTACTTTGTTTATTTGATGAAAATGAGCAAAAATACACTCCAATGAAACATTTTTGTTTGATTTGTGTCGAGTGAGATTTTCACCTAGAACCCAAAGGGGGGGGTATTGGCACTTTTCATGGAAAAATGGAAAAAAATTAAATTGTCTAAAAATAAAATAAATGCCTTCTATACACCTCAAACATTCACTCTAAAACTGAAAATTGTTGTTTTTCGCGATATTTTTAGAAATTTGGTCTCTTTTAATAACATTAAATCTTGCGCTGAAGCATCTTTTAAGCTCATTTCTTGTCTTTCAGGATTTATTCTGGGTTTTATTTTTTTATTTGATGAAAATGAACAACAATACACACCATGGAAACATTTTTGTTTGATATGTGTCGAGTCAGATTTTCACCTAGAACCCAAAGGGGGGGGTATTGGCACTTTTAATGGAAAATTGTGAAAAATTAAATTTTCTAAAAATGAAATAAATGCCTTCTATGCACCTCAAACATTCACTCTTAAAATGAAAATTGTTGTTTTTCGCAATATTTTTTAGAAATTTGGGCTCTTATAGTAAGAATAACACTTGCGCTTAAGCATCTTTTATGCTCATTTCTTGCCTTTCAGGGTTTATTCTGGGTTTAATTTTGTTTAGTTGATGAAAATGAATAACAATACACACCATGGAAACATTTTCGTTTGATTTGTGTCGAGTGAGATTTTCACCTAGAACCCAAAGGGGGGGGGTATTGGCACTTTTCATGGAAAAATGTGAAAAAATAAATTTTCTAAAAATGAAATAAATGCCTTCTATACACCTCAAACATTCACTCTAAATCTGAAAATTGTTGTTTTCCGCATTATTTTTAGAAATTTGGGCTCTTTTAGTAACATTATAACTTGCGCTGAAGCATCTTTTATGCTCATTTCTTGTCTTTAAGGATTTATTCTGGGTTTTATTTTGTTTATTTGATAAAAATGAACTAAAATACACACAATGGAAACATTTTTGTTTGATTTGTGTCGAGTGAGATTTTCACCTAGAACCCAAAGGGGGGGGGTATTGGCACTTTTCATGGAAAAATGAGAAAAAATAAATTTTCTAAAAATGAAATAAATGCCTTCTATACACCTCAAACATTCACTCTAAATCTGAAAATTGTTGTTTTTCGCAATATTTTTAGAAATTTGGGCTCTTTTAGTAACATTAACAACCCCGTTGAAGCATCTTTTATGTTCATTTTTTGTAATTCAGTATTTATTCTGGGTTTTATTTTGTTTATTTGATGAAAATGAACAATTTTACACACCATGGAAGCATTTTTGTTTGATTTGTGTCGAGTGAGATTTTCACCTAGAACCCAAAGGGGGGGGGGTATTGGCACTTTTCATGGAAAAATGTGAAAAATTAAATTTTCTAAAAATGAAATAAATGCCTTTTATACACCTCAAACATTCACTCTTAAACTGAAAATTGTTGTTTTTCGCAATATTTTTTAGAAATTTGAGCTCTTATAGTAAGAATAACACTCGTGGTTAAGCGTCTTTTATGCTCATTTCTTGCCTTTCAGGATTTATTCTGGGTTTAATTTTGTTTAGTTGATGAAAATGAAAAACAATACACACCATGGAAACATTTTTGTTTGATTTGTGTCGAGTGAGATTTTCACCTTGAACCCAAATTGGCATATTGGGGTATTGGCATTTTTCATGGTAAATGTAAAAAATTAAATTTTCTAAAAATGAAATAAATGCCTTCTATATACCTTAAACATTCACTCTAAAACTGAAAATTGTTGTTTTTTTCGCAATATTTTTTAGAAATTTGGGCCCTTTTAGTAACATTAACACTTCCGCTGAAGCTTCTTTTATGCTAATTTCTTGTATTTCAGTATTTATTCTCGGTTTTATTTTGTTTATTTGATGAAAATGAACAACAATACGCACCATGGATACATTTTTGTTTGATTTGTGTCGAGTAAGATTTTCACCTAGAACCCAAAGGGGGGTATTGGCACTTTTCATGGAAAAATGTAAAAAAATTAAATTTTCTAAAATTGAAATAAATGCCTTCTATACACCTCAAACATTCACTCTAAAATTGAAAATTGTTGTTTTTCGGAAAATTTTAGAAATTTGGGTTCTTTTAGTAACATTAAAACTTGCGCTGAAGCATCTTTTATGCTCATTTCTTGTCTTTCAGGATTTATTCTGGGTTTTATTTTTTTATTTGATGAAAATGAACAACAATACACACCATGGAAACATTTTTGTTTGATATGTGTCGAGTGAGATTTTCACCTAGAACCCAAAGGGGGGGGTATTGGCACTTTTCGTGGAAAAATGTGAAAAATTAAATTTTCAAAAATGAAATAAATGCCTTCTATGCACCTCAAACATTCACTCTTAAACAGAAGATTGTTGTTTTTCGTAATATTTTCAGAAATTTGGGCTCTTTTAGTAACCTTAACACTTGAGCTGAAGCATCTTTAATGCTCATTTCTTATCTTTCAGGATTTATTCTTGGTTTTACTTTGTTTATTTGATGAAAATGAGCAAAAATACACTCCATGGAAACATTTTTGTTTGATTTGTGTCGAGTGAGATTTTCACCTAGAACCCAAAGGGGGGGGTATTGGCACTTTTCATGGAAAAATGGGAAAAATTAAATTTTCTAAAAATAAAATAAATGCCTTCTATACACCTCAAACATTCACTCTAAAACTAAAAATTGTTGTTTTTCGCGATATTTTTAGAAATTTGGTCTCTTTTAATAACATTAACACTTGCGCTGAAGCATCTTTTATGCTCATTTCTTGTCTTTCAGGATTTATTCTGGGTTTTATTTTTTTATTTGATGAAAATGAACAACAATACACGCCATGGAAACATTTTTGTTTGAAATGTGTCGAGTGAGATTTTCACCTAGAACCCAAAGGGGGGGTATTGGCACTTTTCATGGAAAAAATGTGAAAAATTAAATTTTCTAAAAATGAAATAAATGCCTTCTATGCACCTCAAACATTCACTCTAAAACAGAAGATTGTTGTTTGTCGTAATATTTTTAGAAATTTGGGCTCTTTTAGTAACCTTAACACTTGAGCTGAAGCATCTTTAATGCTCATTTCTTGTCTTTCAGGATTTATTCTGGGTTTTATTTTGTTTATTTGATGAAAATGAACAACAATACACACCATGGAAACATTTTTGTTTGATTTGTGTCCAGTGAGATTTTCACCTAGACCCAAAGTGGGGGTATTGGCACTTTTCATGGAAAAATGTGAAAAATTAAATTTTCTAAAATTGAAATAAATGCCTTCTATGCACCTCAAACATTCACTCTTAAACAGAAGATTGTGGTTTTTCGCAATATTTTTAGAAATTTGGGCTCTTATAGTAAAAATAACACTTGCGCTTAAACATCTTTTATGCTCATTTCTTGTCTTTCAGGATTTATTCTGGGTTTAATTTTATTTATTTGATGAAAACGAACAACAATACACACCATGGAAACATTTTTGTTTGATTTGTGTCGAGTGAGATTTTCACCTTGAACCCAAATTGGCATATTGGGGTATTTGCATTTTTCATGGTAAATGTAAAAAATTAAATTTTCTAAAAATGAAATAAATGCCTTCTAAACACCTCAAACATTCACTCTAAAACTGGAGATTGTTGTTTTTTCGCAATATTTTTAGAAATTTGGGCTCTTTTAGTAACATTAACAACCCCGCTGAAGCATCTTTTATGCTCATTTCTTGTCTTTCAGGATTTTTTCTGGGTTTTATTTTGTTTATTTGATGAAAATGAACAAAAATACACACCATGGAAACATTTTTGTTTGATTTGTGTCGAGTGAGATTTTCACCTAGAACCCAAAGGGGGGGGGTATTGGCACTTTTCATGGAAAAATGAGAAAAAATAAATTTTCTAAAAATGAAATAAATGCCTTCTATACACCTCACACATTAACTCTTAAACTGAAAATTGTTGTTTTTCGCAATATTTTTAGAAAATTTGGCTCTTTTAGTAACATTAACAATTGCGCTGAAGAATCTTTTATGCTCATTTCTTGTCTTTCAGGATTTATTCTGGGTTTTATTTTGTTCTACTTCTAAACACCTCAAACATTCACTCTGAAACAGATGATTGTTGTTTTTCGCAATATTTTTAGAAATTTCGGCTCTTTTAGTAACATTAACACGTGCGCTGAAGCATCTTTTATGCCCATTTCTTGTCTTTCAGGATTAAGTCTGGGTTTTTTTTTGTTTATTTGATGAAAATGAACAACAATACACACTATAGAAACATTTTTGTTTGATTTGTGTCGAGTGAGATTTTCACCTAGAACCCAAAGGGGGGGTATTGGCACTTTTCATGGAAAAATGTGAAAAATTAAATTTTCTAAAAATGAAATAAATGCCTTCTATACACCTCCAACATTCACTCTTAAACTGAAAATTGTTGTTTTTTCGCAATATTTTTAGAAATTTTGGCTCTTTTAGTAACATTAACACCTTCGCTGAAGCAACTATTATGCTCATTTCTTGTCTTTCAGGATTTATTCTGGGTTTTATTTATATTATTTGATGAAAATGAACAACAATACACACCATGGAAAAATTTTTGTTTGATTTGTATCTAGTGAGATTTTCACCTAGAACCCAAAGGGGGGCTATTAGCACTTTTCATGGAAAAATGAGAAAAATTAAATTTTCTAAAAATGAAATAAATGCCTTCAATACACCTCAAACATTCACTCTTAAACTGAAAATTGTTGTTTTTCGCAATATTTTTAGAAATTTGGGCTCTTTTAGTAACATTAACACTTGCGCTGAAGCATCTTTTATGCTCATTTCTTGTCTTTCAGGATTTATTCTGGGTTTTATTTTGTTTATTTGATGAAAATGAACAACAATACACACCATGGAAACATTTTTGTTTGATTTGTGTCTAGTGAGATTTTCACCTAGAACCCAAAGGGGGGGTATTGGCACTTTTCTTGGAAAATGTAAAAAATTAAATTTTCTAAAAATGAAATAAATGCCTTCTATACACCTCAAACATTCACTCTTAAACTGAAAATTGTTGTTTTTTCGATATATTTTTAGAAACTTGGGCTCTTTTAGTAACATTAAGACTTTCGCTGAAGCATCTTTAATGCTCATTTCTTGTATTTCAGTATTTATTCTGGGTTTTATTTTGTTTATTTGATGAAAATGAACAACAATACACACCATGGAAACAATTTTGTTTGATTTGTGTCGAGTGAGATTTTCACCTAGAACCAAAACGGGGGGGTATTGGCACTTTTCATGGAAAAATGTGAAAAATTAAATTTTCTAAAATTGAAATAAATGCCTTCTATGCACCTCAAACATTCACTCTAAAACTGGAGATTGTTGTTTTTCGCAATATTTTTAGAAATTTGGGCTCTTTAAATAACATTAAAACTTGCGCTGAAGCATCTTTTATGCTCATTTTTTTGTCTTTCAGGATTTATTCTGGGTTTTATTCTGTTTATTTGATGAAAATGAACAACAATACACACCATGGAAACATTTTTGTTTGATATGTGTCGAGTGAGATTATCACCTAGAACCCAAAGGGGGGGTATTGGCACTTTTCATGGAAAAATGTGAAAAATTATATTTTCTAAAAATGAAATAAATGCCTTCTTTACATCTCAAACATTCACTCCTAAACTGAAAATTGTTGTTTTTCGCAATATTTTTAGAAATTTGGGCTCATTAAGTAACATTAACACCTGCGCTGAAGCATCTTTTATGCTCCTGTCTTGTATTTCAGTATTTATTCTGGGTTTTATTTTGTTTATTTGATGAAAATGAACAACAATACACACCATGGAAACATTTTTGTTTGATTTGTGTCGAGTGAGATTTTCACCTAGAACCCAAAGGGGGGGGGGGTATTGGCTCTTTTCATGGAAAAATGTGAAAAATTAAATTTTCTAAAAATGAAATAAATGCCTTCTATACACCTCAAACCTTCACTCTTAAACTGAAAATTGTTGTTTTTTCGCAATATTTTTAGAAAAGTTGGCTCTTTTAGTAGCATTAACAATTGCGCTGAAGCATCTTTTATGCTCATTTCTTGTCTTTCAGGATTTATTCTGGGTTTAATTTGTTTATTTGATGAAAATGAAAAACAATTCACACCATGGAAACATTTTTGTTTGATTTGTGTCGAGTGAGATTTTCACCTAGAACCCAAAGGGGGGGTGTATTGGCACTTTTCATGGAAAAATGTGAAAAATTAACTTTTCTAAAAATGAAATAAATGCCTTCTATACTACTCAAACATTCACTCTTAAAATGAAAATTTTTGTTTTTCGCAATATTTTTAGAAATTGGGCTCTTTTAGTAACATTAACACTTGCGCTGAAGCATCTTTTATGCTCATTTCTTGTCTTTCAGGATTTACTCTGGGTTTTATTTTGTTTATTTGATGAAAATGAACATTTTACACTCCATGGAAACATTTTTGTTTGATTTGTGTCGAGTGAGATTTTCACCTAGAACCCAAACGGGGGGGTATTGGCACTTTTCATGGTAAATGTAAAAAATAATATTTTCTAAAAATGAAATAAATGCCTTCTAAACACCTCAAACATTCACTCTAAAACTGGAGATTGTTGTTTTTTCGCAATATTTTTAGAAATTTGGGCTCTTATAGTAACATTTACAACCCCGCTGAAGCATCTTTTATGCTCATTTCTTTTATTTCAGTATTTATTCTGGGTTTTATTTTGTTTATTTGATGAAAATGAACCAGAATACACACCATGGAAGCATTTTTGTTTGATTTGTGTCGAGGGAGATTTTCACCTAGACCCCAAAGGGGGGGTTATCGTCACTGTTCATGGACGAATGTGAAAAATTAAATTTTCTAAAAATGAAATATTTGCCTTCTAAACACCTCAAACATTCACTCTAAAACAGATGATTGTTGTTTTTCGCAATATTTTTAGAAATTTCGGCTCTTTTAGTAACATTAACACTTACGCTGAAGCATCTTTTTTGCTGATTTCTTGTCTTTCAGGATTAATTCTGGGTTTTTTTTGTTTATTTGATGAAAATGAACAACAATACACACCATGGAAACATTTTTGTTTGATTTGTGACGAGTGAGATTTTCACCTAGAACCCAAAGGGGGGGGTATCGGCACTTTCCATGGAAAAATGTGAAAAATTAAAATTTCTAAAAATGAAATAAATGCCTTCTATACACCTCAAACCTTCACTCTTAAACTGAAAATTGTTGTTTTTCGCAATATTTTTAGAAATTTGGGCTCTTTTAGTAACATTAACACTTCCGCTGAAGCATCTTTTATGCTCATTTCTTGTATTTCAGTATTTATTCTGGGTTTTATTTTGTTTATTTGATGAAAATGAACAACAATAAACACCATGGAAACATTTTTGTTTGATTTGTGTCGAGAGAGATTTTTCACCTAGAACCCAAAGGGGGGGGGTATTGGCACTTTCCATTGAAAAATGTGAAAAATTAAAATTTCTAAAAATGAAATAAATGCCTTTTATACACCTCAAACATTCACTCTTAAACTGAAAATTGTTGTTTTTCGCAACATTTTTTAGAAATTTTGGCTCTTATAATAAGAATAACACTCGCGGTTCAGCGTCTTTTATGCTCATTTCTTGCCTTTCAGGATTTGTTCTGGGTTTAATTTTGTTTAGTTGATGAAAATGAATAACAATACACACCATGGAAACATTTTTGTTTGATTTGTGTCGAGTGAGATTTTCACCTAGAACCCAAAGGGGGGGTGTATTGGCACTTTTCATGGAAAAATGTGAAAACTTATATTTTCTAAAAATGAAATAAATGCCTTCTTTACATCTCAAACATTCACTCTTAAACTGAAAATTGTTGTTTTTCGCAATATTTTTAGAAATTTGGGCTCTTTAAGTAACATTAACACCTGCGCTGAAGCATCTTTTATGCTCATTTCTTGTCTTTCAGGATTTATTCTGGGTTGTTTTTTGTTTATTTGATGAAAATGAAAAACAATTCACTCCATGGAAACATTTTTGTTTGATTTGTGACGAGTGAGATTTTCACCTAGAACCCAAAGGGGGGTGTATTGGCACTTTTCATGGAAAAATGTGAAAAATTAACTTTTCTAAAAATGAAATAAATGCCCTCTATACTCCTCAAACATTCACTCTTAGAATGAAAATTGTTGTTTTTCGCAATATTTTTAGAAATTTGGGCTCTTTTAGTAACATTAACACTTGCGCTGAAGCATCTTTTATGCTCATTTCTTGTCTTTCAGGATTTACTCTGGGTTTTATTTTGTTTATTTGATGAAAATGAACATTAATACACACCATGGAAACATTTTTGTTTGATATGTTTCGAGTGAGATTTTCACCTAGAACCCAAAGTAGGGTGGTATTGGCATTTTTCATGGAAAATGTGAAAAATTAAATTTTCTAAAAATGAAATAAATGCCTTCTAAACACCTCAAACATTCTCTCAAAAACTGGAGATTGTTGTTTTCCGCAATATTTTTAGAAATTTGGGCTCTTTAGTAACATTAACACTTGCGCTGAAGCATCTTTTATGCTGATTTCTTGTCTTTCAGGATTTATTCTGCGTTTTATTTTGTTTTTTGATGAAAATGAACAAGAATACACACCATGGAAAAATTTTTGTTCGATTTGTGTCGAGTGAGATTTTCACCTAGAACCCAAAGGGTATTGGCACTTTTCATGGAAAAATGTGAAATATTAAATTTTCTAAAATTTATATAAATGCCTTCTATACACCTCAAACATTCACTCTTAAACTGAAAATTGTTGTTTTTCGCAATATTTTTAGAAATTTGGGCTCTTTTAGTAACATTAACACTTCCGCTGAAGCATCTTTTATGCTCATTTCTTGTATTTCAGTATTTATTCTGGGTTTTTTTTTGTTTATTTGATGAAAATGAACAACAATACACACCATGGAAACATTTTTGTTTGATTTGTTTCGAGTGAGATTTTCACCTAGAACACAAAGGGGGGGGTATTGGCACTTTTCATGTAAAAATGTGAAAAATAACATTTACTAAAAGTGAAATAAATGCCTTCTTTGCACCTCAAACATACACTCTTAAACTGAAAATTGTTGTTTTTCGCAATATTTTTAGAAATTTGGGCTGTTATAGTAAGAATAACACTCTCGGTTAAGTATCTTTTATGCTCATTTCTTGCCTTTCAGGATTTATTCTGGGTTTAATTTTGTTTAGTTGATGAAAATGAACAACAATACGCACCATGGAAACATTTTTGTTTGATTTGTGTCGAGTGAGATTTTCACCTACAACCCAAAGGGGGGGGGTATTGGCCCTATTCATGGAAAAATGTGAAAAAAACATTTTCTAAAAATGAAATAAATGCCTTCTATACACCTCAAACATTCATTCTAAATCTGAAAATTGTTGTTTTTCGCAATAGTTTTCGAAATTTTGGCTCTTTTAGTAACATTAACACTTGCGCTGAAGCATCTTTTATGCTCATTTCTTGTCTTTCAGGATTTATTCTGGGTTTAATTTTGTTTATTTGATGAAAATGAACAACAATACACACCATGGAAACATTTTTGTTTGATTTGTGTCGAGTGAGATTTTCACCTTGAACCCAAAGGGGGGGTTTTGGCATTTTTCATGGTAAATGTAAAAAATTAAATTTTCTAAAAATGAAATAAATGCCTTCTAAACACCTCAAACATTCACTCTTAAACTGAAAATTGTTGTTTTTCGCAATATTTTTAGAAATTTGGGCTCTTTTAGTAACATTAACAACCCCGCTGAAGCATCTTTTATGCTCATTTCTTGTATTTCAGTATTTATTCTGGGTTTTATTTTGTTTATTTGATGAAAATGAACAAGAATACACACCATGGAAGCATTTTTGTTTGATTTGTGTCGAGGGAGATTTTCACCTAGACCCCAAAGGGGGGGTTATCGTCACTGTTCATGGACGAATGTGAAAAATTAAATTTTCTAAAAATGAAATATTTGCCTTCTAAACACCTCAAACATTCACTCTAAAACAGATGATTGTTGTTTTTCGCAATATTTTTAGAAATTTCGGCTCTTTTAGTAACATTAACACTTGCGCTGAGGCATCTTTTATGCTGATTTCTTGTCTTTCAGGATTAATTCTGGGTTTTTTTTTGTTTATTTGATGAAAATGAACAACAATACACACCATGGAAACATTTTTGTTTGATTTGTGACGAGTGAGATTTTCACCTAGAACCCAAAGGGGGGGGTATTGGCACTTTCCATGGAAAAATGTGAAAAATTAAAATTTCTAAATATGAAATAAATGCCTTCTATACACCTCAAACCTTCACTCTTAAACTGAAAATTGTTGTTTTTCGCAATATTTTTAGAAATTTGGGCTCTTATAGTAAGAATAATACTTACGCTTAAGCATCTTTTATGCTCATTTCTTGTATTTCAGTATTTATTCTGGGTTTTATTTTGTTTATTTGATGAAAATGAACAACAATACACACCATGGAAACATTTTTGTTTGATTTGTGTCGAGTGAGATTTTCACCTTGAACCCAAATTGGCATATTGGGGTATTGGCATTTTTCATGGTAAATGTAAAAAATTAAATTTTCTAAAAATGAAATAAATGCCTTCTATACACCTCAAACATTCACTCTTAAACTGAAAATTGTTGTTTTTCGCAATATTTTTTAGAAATTTTGGCTCTTATAATAAGAATAACACTCGCGGTTAAGCGTCTTTTATGCTCATTTCTTGCCTTTCAGGATTTATTCTGGGTTTAATTTTGTTTAGTTGATGAAAATGAACAACAATACACACCATGGAAACATTTTTGTTTGATTTGTTTCGAGGGAGATTTTCATCTAGAACCAAAAGGGGGGGTATTGGCACTTTTCATGGAAAAATGGGAAAAATTAAATTTTCTAAAAATGAAATAAATGCCCTCTATACTCCTCAAACATTCACTCTTAGAATGAAAATTGTTGTTTTTCGCAATATTTTTAGAAATTTGGGCTCTTTTAGTAACATTAACACTTGCGCTGAAGCATCTTTTATGCTCATTTCTTGTCTTTCAGGATTTATTCTGGGTTTAATTTTGTTTATTTGATGAAAATGAACAACAATACACACCATGGAAACATTTTTGTTTGATTTGTGTCGAGTGAGATTTTCACCTTGAACCCAAAGGGGGGGTTTTGGCATTTTTCATGGTAAATGTAAAAAATTAAATTTTCTAAAAATGAAATAAATGCCTTCTAAACACCTCAAACATTCACTCTTAAACTGAAAATTGTTGTTTTTCGCAATATTTTTAGAAATTTGGGCTCTTTTAGTAACATTAACAACCCCGCTGAAGCATCTTTTATGCTCATTTCTTGTATTTCAGTATTTATTCTGGGTTTTATTTTGTTTATTTGATGAAAATGAACAAGAATACACACCATGGAAGCATTTTTGTTTGATTTGTGTCGAGGGAGATTTTCACCTAGACCCCAAAGGGGGGGTTATCGTCACTGTTCATGGACGAATGTGAAAAATTAAATTTTCTAAAAATGAAATATTTGCCTTCTAAACACCTCAAACATTCACTCTAAAACAGATGATTGTTGTTTTTCGCAATATTTTTAGAAATTTCGGCTCTTTTAGTAACATTAACACTTGCGCTGAGGCATCTTTTATGCTGATTTCTTGTCTTTCAGGATTAATTCTGGGTTTTTTTTTGTTTATTTGATGAAAATGAACAACAATACACACCATGGAAACATTTTTGTTTGATTTGTGACGAGTGAGATTTTCACCTAGAACCCAAAGGGGGGGGTATTGGCACTTTCCATGGAAAAATGTGAAAAATTAAAATTTCTAAAAATGAAATAAATGCCTTCTATACACCTCAAACCTTCACTCTTAAACTGAAAATTGTTGTTTTTCGCAATATTTTTAGAAATTTGGGCTCTTATAGTAAGAATAATACTTACGCTTAAGCATCTTTTATGCTCATTTCTTGTATTTCAGTATTTATTCTGGGTTTTATTTTGTTTATTTGATGAAAATGAACAACAATACACACCATGGAAACATTTTTGTTTGATTTGTGTCGAGTGAGATTTTCACCTTGAACCCAAATTGGCATATTGGGGTATTGGCATTTTTCATGGTAAATGTAAAAAATTAAATTTTCTAAAAATGAAATAAATGCCTTCTATACACCTCAAACATTCACTCTTAAACTGAAAATTGTTGTTTTTCGCAATATTTTTTAGAAATTTTGGCTCTTATAATAAGAATAACACTCGCGGTTAAGCGTCTTTTATGCTCATTTCTTGCCTTTCAGGATTTATTCTGGGTTTAATTTTGTTTAGTTGATGAAAATGAACAACAATACACACCATGGAAACATTTTTGTTTGATTTGTTTCGAGGGAGATTTTCATCTAGAACCAAAAGGGGGGGTATTGGCACTTTTCATGGAAAAATGGGAAAAATTAAATTTTCTAAAAATGAAATAAATGCCTTCTAAACACCTCAAACATTCACTCTAAAACAGATGATTGTTGTTTTTCGATATATTTTTAGAAATTTTGGCTCTTTTAGTAACATTAACACTTGCGCTGAAGCATCTTTTATGCCCATTTCTTGTCTTTCAGGATTAATTCTGGGTTTTTTTTGTTTATTTGATGAAAATGAACAACAATATACTCTATTGAAACATTTTTGTTTGATATGTTTCGAGTGAGATTTTCACCAAGAACCCAAAGTAGGGGGGTATTGGCATTTTTCATGGAAAATGTGAAAAATTAAATTTTCTAAAAATGAAATAAATGCCTTCTAAACACCTCAAACATTCACTCTAAAACTGGAGATTGTTTTTTTCCGCAATATTTTTAGAAATTTGGGCTCTTTAGTAACATTAACAACCCCGCTGAAGCATCTTTTATGCTGATTTCTTGTCTTTCAGGATTTATTCTGCGTTTTATTTTGTTTTTTGATGAAAATGAACAAGAATACACACCATGGAAAAATTTTTGTTCGATTTGTGTCGAGTGAGATTTTCACCTAGAACCCAAAGGGTATTGGCACTTTTCATGGAAAAATGTGAAAAATTAAATTTTCTAAAATTTATATAAATGCCTTCTATACACCTCACACATTCATCTTAAACTGAAAATTGTTGTTTTTCGCAATATTTTTAGAAAATTTGGCTCTTTTAGTAACATTAACAATTGCGCTGAAGCATCTTTTATACTCATTTCTTGTCTTTCAGGATTTATTCTGGGTTTTAGGGGGGGGTATTGGCCCTATTCATGGAAAAATGTGAAAAAAACATTTTCTAAAAATGAAATAAATGCCTTCTATACACATCAAACATTCATTCTAAATCTGAAAATTGTTGTTTTTCGCAATAGTTTTCGAAATTTTGGCTCTTTTAGTAACATTAACACTTGCGCTGAAGCATCTTTTATGCTCATTTCTTGTCTTTCAAGATTTATTCTGGGTTTTATTTTGTTTATTTGATGAAAATGAACAACAATACACACCATGGAAGCATTTTTGTTTGATTTGTGTCGAGTGAGATTTTCACCTAGAACCCAAAGGGGGGGTATTGGCACTATTCATGGATAAATGTAAAAAAAAACATTTTCTAAAAATGAAATAAATGCCTTCTTTACACCTCAAACATTCACTCTAAATCTGAAAATTGTTGTTTTTCGCAATATTTTTAGAAATTTGGGCTCTTTTAGTAACATTAACAATTACGCTGAAGCATCTTTTATGCTCATTTCTTGCCTTTCAGGATTTATTCTGGGTTTTATTTTGTTTAGTTGATGAAAATGAACAACAATACACACCATGGAAACATTTTTGTTTGATTTGTGTCGAGTTAGATTTTCACCTAGAACCCAAAGGGGGGTATTGGCACTTTTCATGGAAAAATGAGAAAAAATAAATTTTCTAAAAATGAAATAAATGCCTTCTATACACCTCAAACATTCACTCTTAAACTGAAAATTGTTGTTTTTCGTAATATTTTTAGAAATTTGGGCTCTTTTAGTTACATTAACACTTCCGCTGAAGCATCTTTTATGCTCATTTCTTGTCTTTCAGGATTTATTCTGAGTTTTATCTTGTTTTTTGATGAAAATGAACAACAATAACCACCATGGAAACATTTTTGTTTGATTTATGTCGAGTGAGATTTTCACCTAGAACCCGAAGGGGGGGTATTGGCACTTTTCATGGAAAAATGTGACAAATTAAATTTTCTAAAAATGAAATAAATGACTTCTATACACCTCCAACATTCACTCTTAAAATGAAAATTGTTGTTTTTCGCAATATTTTTAGAAATTTTGGCTCTTTTAGTAACATTAACACTTTCGCTGAAGCATCTTTTATGCTCATTTCTTGTCTTTCAGTATATATTCTGGGTTTTATTTATTTTATTTGATGAAAATGAACAACAATACACACCATGGAAACATTTTTTTTGATTTGTGTCGAGTGAGATTTTCACCTTGAACCCAAAGGGGGGGGTATTGTCACTTTTCATGGAAAAATGAGAAAAAATAAATTTTCTAAAAATGAAATAAATGCCTTCTATACACCTCAAACAACCACTCTAAATCTGAAAATTGTTGTTTTTCGCAATAGTTTTCGAAATTTTGGCTCTTTTAGTAACATTAACACTTGCGCTGAAGTATCTTTTATGCTCATTTCTTGTATTTCAGTATTTATTCTGGGTTTTATTTTGTTTATTTGATGAAAATGAACAACAATACACACCATGGAAGCATTTTTGTTTGATTTGTGTCGAAGGCGATTTTCACCTAGAACCCAAAGGGGGGGTATTGGCACTTTTCATGGAAAAATGAGAAAAAATAAATTTTCTAAAAATGAAATAAATACCTTCTATACACCTCAATCATTCAGTCTAAATCTGAAAATTGTTGTTTTTCGCAATATTTTTAGAAATTTGGGCTCTTTTAGTAACATTAACACTTGCGCTGAAGCATCTTTTATGCTCATTTCTTGTCTTTCAGGATTTATTCTGGGTTTTATTTTGTTTATTTGATGAAAATGAACAACAATACACACCATGGAAACATTTTTGTTTGATTTGTGTCGAGTGAGATTTTCACCTAGAACCCAAAGGGGGGGTATTGGCACTTTTCATGGAAAAATGAGAAAAAATAAATTTTCTAAAAATGAAATAAATGCCTTCAAAACACCTCAAACATTCACTCTAAATCTGAAAATTTTGTTTTTCGCAATATTTTTGAAAATTTGGGCTCTTTCGTTAACATTAACACTTGCGCTGAAGCATCTTTTATTCTCATTTCTTGTCTTTCAGGATTTATTCTGGGTTTTATTTTGTTAATTTGATGAAAATGAACAACATTACACACCATGGAAAGTTTTTTGTTTGATTTGTGTCAAGTGAGTTTTCACCTAGAACCCAAAGGGGGGGTATAGGCACTTTTCATGGAAAAATGTGAAAAATTAAATTTTCTAAAAATGAAATAAATGCCTTCTAAACACCTCAAACATTCACTCTAAAACAGATGATTGTTGTTTTTCGATATATTTTTAGAAATTTGGGCTCTTTTAGTTACATTAACACTTCCGCTGAAGCATCTTTTATGCTCATTTCTTGTCTTTCAGGATTTATTCTGAGTTTTATCTTGTTTTTTGATGAAAATGAACAACAATAACCACCATGGAAACATTTTTGTTTGATTTATGTCGAGTGAGATTTTCACCTAGAACCCGAAGGGGGGGTATTGGCACTTTTCATGGAAAAATGTGACAAATTAAATTTTCTAAAAATGAAATAAATGACTTCTATACACCTCCAACATTCACTCTTAAAATGAAAATTGTTGTTTTTCGCAATATTTTTAGAAATTTTGGCTCTTTTAGTAACATTAACACTTTCGCTGAAGCATCTTTTATGCTCATTTCTTGTCTTTCAGTATATATTCTGGGTTTTATTTATTTTATTTGATGAAAATGAACAACAATACACACCATGGAAACATTTTTTTTGATTTGTGTCGAGTGAGATTTTCACCTTGAACCCAAAGGGGGGGGTATTGTCACTTTTCATGGAAAAATGAGAAAAAATAAATTTTCTAAAAATGAAATAAATGCCTTCTATACACCTCAAACATTCACTCTAAATCTGAAAATTGTTGTTTTTCGCAATAGTTTTCGAAATTTTGGCTCTTTTAGTAACATTAACACTTGCGCTGAAGCATCTTTTATGCTCATTTCTTGTATTTCAGTATTTATTCTGGGTTTTATTTTGTTTATTTGATGAAAATGAACAACAATACACACCATGGAAGCATTTTTGTTTGATTTGTGTCGAAGGCGATTTTCACCTAGAACCCAAAGGGGGGGTATTGGCACTTTTCATGGAAAAATGAGAAAAAATAAATTTTCTAAAAATGAAATAAATGCCTTCTATACACCTCAATCATTCAGTCTAAATCTGAAAATTGTTGTTTTTCGCAATATTTTTAGAAATTTGGGCTCTTTTAGTAACATTAACACTTGCGCTGAAGCATCTTTTATGCTCATTTCTTGTCTTTCAGGATTTATTCTGGGTTTTATTTTGTTTATTTGATGAAAATGAACAACAATACACACCATGGAAACATTTTTGTTTGATTTGTGTCGAGTGAGATTTTCACCTAGAACCCAAAGGGGGGGTATTGGCACTTTTCATGGAAAAATGAGAAAAAATAAATTTTCTAAAAATGAAATAAATGCCTTCAAAACACCTCAAACATTCACTCTAAATCTGAAAATTTTGTTTTTCGCAATATTTTTGAAAATTTGGGCTCTTTCGTTAACATTAACACTTGCGCTGAAGCATCTTTTATTCTCATATCTTGTCTTTCAGGATTTATTCTGGGTTTTATTTTGTTAATTTGATGAAAATGAACAACAATACACACCATGGAAAGTTTTTTGTTTGATTTGTGTCAAGTGAGTTTTCACCTAGAACCCAAAGGGGGGGTATAGGCACTTTTCATGGAAAAATGTGAAAAATTAAATTTTCTAAAAATGAAATAAATGCCTTCTAAACACCTCAAACATTCACTCTAAAACAGATGATTGTTGTTTTTCGATATATTTTTAGAAATTTCGGCTCTTTTAGTAACATTAACACTTGCGCTGAAGCATCTTTTATGCTGATTTCTTGTCTTTCAGGAAATATTCTGGGTTTTATTTTGTTTATTTGATGAAAATGAACAAGAATACACACCATGGAAACTTTTTTGTTTGATTTGTGTCGAGTGAGATTTTCACCTAGAACTCAAAGGGGGGGGTATTGGCACTTTTCATGGAAAAATGTGAAAAATTAAATTTTCTAAAATTGAAATAAATGCCTTCTATGCACCTCAAACATTCACTCTTAAACTGAAAATTGTTGTTTTTCGCAATATTTTTTAGAAATTTGGGCTCTTATAGTAAGAATAACACTCGTGGTTAAGCGTCTTTTATGCTCATTTCTTGCCTTTCAGGATTTATTCTGGGTTTAATTTTGTTTAGTTGATGAAAATGAAAAACAATACACACCATGGAAACATTTTTGTTTGATTTGTGTCGAGTGAGATTTTCACCTTGAACCCAAATTGGCATATTGGGGTATTGGCATTTTTCATGGTAAATGTAAAAAATTAAATTTTGTAAAATTGAAATAAATGCCTTCTATGCACCTCAAACATTCACTCTTAAACAGAAGATTGTGGTTTTTCGCAATATTTTTAGAAATTTGGGCTCTTATAGTAAGAATAACACTTGCGCTTAAGCATCTTTTATGCTCATTTCTTGTCTTTCAGGATTTATTCTGGGTTTAATTTTATTTATTTGATGAAAATGAACAACAATACACACCATGGACACATTTTTGTTTGATTTGTGTCGAGTGAGATTTTCACCTTGAACCCAAATTGGCATATTGGGGTATTGGCATTTTTCATGGTAAATGTAAAAAATTAAATTTTCTAAAAATGAAATAAATGCCTTCTAAACACCTCAAACATTCACTCTAAAACTGGAGATTGTTGTTTTTCGCAATATTTTTAGAAATTTGGGCTCTTTTAGTAACATTAACAACCCCGCTGAAGCATCTTTTATGCTCATTTCTTGTCTTTCAGGATTTTTTCTGGGTATTATTTTGTTTATTTGATGAAAATGAACAAAAATACACACCATGGAAACATTTTTGTTTGATTTGTGTCGAAGGCGATTTTCACCTAGAACCCAAAGGGGGGGTATTGGCACTTTTCATGGAAAAATGAGAAAAAATAAATTTTCTAAAAATGAAATAAATGCCTTCTATACACCTCAATCATTCAGTCTAAATCTGAAAATTGTTGTTTTTCGCAATATTTTTAGAAATTTGGGCTCTTTTAGTAACATTAACACTTGCGCTGAAGCATCTTTTATGCTCATTTCTTGTCTTTCAGGATTTATTCTGGGTTTTATTTTGTTTATTTGATGAAAATGAACAACAATACACACCATGGAAACATTTTTGTTTGATTTGTGTCGAGTGAGATTTTCACCTAGAACCCAAAGGGGGGGTATTGGCACTTTTCATGGAAAAATGAGAAAAAATAAATTTTCTAAAAATGAAATAAATGCCTTCAAAACACCTCAAACATTCACTCTAAATCTGAAAATTTTGTTTTTCGCAATATTTTTGAAAATTTGGGCTCTTTCGTTAACATTAACACTTGCGCTGAAGCATCTTTTATTCTCATTTCTTGTCTTTCAGGATTTATTCTGGGTTTTATTTTGTTAATTTGATGAAAATGAACAACAATACACACCATGGAAAGTTTTTTGTTTGATTTGTGTCAAGTGAGTTTTCACCTAGAACCCAAAGGGGGGGTATAGGCACTTTTCATGGAAAAATGTGAAAAATTAAATTTTCTAAAAATGAAATAAATGCCTTCTAAACACCTCAAACATTCACTCTAAAACAGATGATTGTTGTTTTTCGATATATTTTTAGAAATTTCGGCTCTTTTAGTAACATTAACACTTGCGCTGAAGCATCTTTTATGCTGATTTCTTGTCTTTCAGGAAATATTCTGGGTTTTATTTTGTTTATTTGATGAAAATGAACAAGAATACACACCATGGAAACTTTTTTGTTTGATTTGTGTCGAGTGAGATTTTCACCTAGAACTCAAAGGGGGGGGTATTGGCACTTTTCATGGAAAAATGTGAAAAATTAAATTTTCTAAAATTGAAATAAATGCCTTCTATGCACCTCAAACATTCACTCTTAAACTGAAAATTTTTGTTTTTCGCAATATTTTTTAGAAATTTGGGCTCTTATAGTAAGAATAACACTCGGGGTTAAGCGTCTTTTATGCTCATTTCTTGCCTTTCAGGATTTATTCTGGGTTTAATTTTGTTTAGTTGATGAAAATGAAAAACAATACACACCATGGAAACATTTTTGTTTGATTTGTGTCGAGTGAGATTTTCACCTTGAACCCAAATTGGCATATTGGGGTATTGGCATTTTTCATGGTAAATGTAAAAAATTAAATTTTGTAAAATTGAAATAAATGCCTTCTATGCACCTCAAACATTCACTCTTAAACAGAAGATTGTGGTTTTTCGCAATATTTTTAGAAATTTGGGCTCTTATAGTAAGAATAACACTTGCGCTTAAGCATCTTTTATGCTCATTTCTTGTCTTTCAGGATTTATTCTGGGTTTAATTTTATTTATTTGATGAAAATGAACAACAATACACACCATGGACACATTTTTGTTTGATTTGTGTCGAGTGAGATTTTCACCTTGAACCCAAATTGGCATATTGGGGTATTGGCATTTTTCATGGTAAATGTAAAAAATTAAATTTTCTAAAAATGAAATAAATGCCTTCTAAACACCTCAAACATTCACTCTAAAACTGGAGATTGTTGTTTTTCGCAATATTTTTAGAAATTTGGGCTCTTTTAGTAACATTAACAACCCCGCTGAAGCATCTTTTATGCTCATTTCTTGTCTTTCAGGATTTTTTCTGGGTATTATTTTGTTTATTTGATGAAAATGAACAAAAATACACACCATGGAAACATTTTTGTTTGATTTGTGTCGAGTGAGATTTTCACCTAGAACCCTAAGGGGGGGTATTGGCACTTTTCATGGAAAAATGAGAAAAAATAAATTTTCTAAAAATGAAATAAATGCCTTCTATACACCTCACACATTAACTCTTAAACTGAAAATTGCTGTTTTCCGCCTTATTTTTAGAAATTTTGGCTCTTTAATAACATTAACACTTGCGCTGAAGCATCTTTTATGCTGATTTCTTGTCTTTCAGGAAATATTCTGGGTTTTATTTTGTTTATTTGATGAAAAGGAAAAACAATTCACACCATGGAAACATTTTTGTTTGATATGTGTCGAGTGAGATTTTCACCTAGAACCCAAAGGGGGTGTATTGGCACTTTTCATGGAAAAATATGAAAAATTAACTTTTCTAAAAATGAAATAAATGACTTCTATACTCCTCAAACATTCACTCTTAAAATGAAAATTGTTGTTTTTCGCAATATTTTTAGAAATTTGGGCTCTTTTAGTAACATTAACACTTGCGCTGAAGCATCTTTTATGCTCATTTCTTGTCTTTCAGGATTTATTCTGTGTTTTATTTTGTTTATTTGATGAAAATGAACAACAATACACACCATGGAAACATTTTTGTTTGATTTGTGTCCAGTGAGATTTTCACCTAGAACCCAAAGGGGGGGTATTGGCACTTTTCTTGGAAAATGTAAAAAATTAAATTTTCTAAAAATGAAATAAATGCCTTCTATACACCTCAAACATTCACTCTTAAACTGAAAATTGTTGTTTTTTCGATATATTTTTAGAAACTTGGGCTCTTTTAGTAACATTAAGACTTTCGCTGAAGCATCTTTAATGCTCATTTCTTGTATTTCAGTATTTATTCTGGGTTTTATTTTGTTTATTTGATGAAAATGAACAACAATACACACCATGGAAACATTTTTGTTTGATTTGGGTCGAGTGAGATTTTCACCTAGAACCCAAACGGGGGGGTATTGGCACTTTTCATGGAAAAATGTGAAAAATTAAATTTTCTAAAATTGAAATAAATGCCTTCTATGCACCTCAAACATTCACTCTTAAACAGAAGATTGTGGTTTTTCGCAATATTTTTAGAAATTTGGGCTCTTATAGTAAGAATAACACTTGCGCTGAAGCATCTTTTATGCTCATTTCTTGTATTTCAGTATTTATTCTGGGTTTTATTTTGTTTATTAATTGAAAATGAACAACAATTCACACCATGGAAACATTTTTGTTTGATTTGCGTCGAGTGAGATTTTCACCTAGAACCCAAAGGGCGTATTGGCACTTTTCATGGAAAATTGGGAAAAATTATATTTTCTAAAAATGAAATAAATGCCTTCTATACATCTCAAACATTCACTCTTAAACTGAAAATTGTTGTTTTTCGCAATATTTTTAGAAATTTGGGCTCTTTAAATAACATTAAAACTTGCGCTGAAGCATCTTTTATGCTCATTTCTTGTCTTTCAGGATTTTTCTGGGTTTTATTTTGTTTATTTGATGAAAATGAACAACAATACACACCATGGAAACATTTTTGTTTGATATGTGTCGAGTGGGATTTTCACCTAGAACCCAAAGGGGGGGGGTATTGGCACTTTTCATGGAAAAATGTGAAAAATTATATTTTCTAAAAATGAAATAAATGCCTTCTTTACATCTCAAACATTCACTCTTAAACTGAAAATTGTTGTTTTTCGCAATATTTTTAGAAATTTGGGCTCTTTAAGTAACATAAACACCTGCGCTGAAGCATCTTTTATGCTCATTTCTTGTATTTCAGTATTTATTCTGGGTTTTATTTTGTTTATTTGATGAAAATGAACAACAATACACACCATGGAAACATTTTTGTTTGATTTGTGTCGAGTGAGATTTTCACCTAGAACCCAAAGGGGGGGGGTATTGGCTCTTTTCATGGAAAAATGTGAAAAATTAAATTTTCTAAATATGAAATAAATGCCTTCTATACACCTCAAACCTTCACTCTTAAACTGAAAATTGTTGTTTTTCGCAATATTTTTAGAAAATTTGGCTCTTTTAGTAACATTAACAATTGCGCTGAAGCATCTTTTATGCTCATTTCTTGTCTTTCAGGGTTTATTCTGGGTTTTATTTTGTTTATTTGATGAAAATGAAAAACAATTCACACCATGGAAACATTTTTGTTTGATATGTGTCGAGTGAGATTTTCACCTAGAACCCAAAGGGGGTGTATTGGCACTTTTCATGGAAAAATGTGAAAAATTAACTTTTCTAAAAATGAAATAAATGCCTTCTATACTCCTCAAACATTCACTCTTAAAATGAAAATTGTTGTTTTTCGCAATATTTTTAGAAATTTGGGCTCTTTTAGTAACATTAACACTTGCGCTGAAGCATCTTTTATGCTCATTTCTTGTCTTTCAGGATTTACTCTGGGTTTTATTTTGTTTATTTGATGAAAATGAACATTAATACACACCATGGAAACATTTTTGTTTGATATGTGTCGAGTGAGATTTTCACCTAGAACCCAAACGGGGGGGTATTGGCACTTTTCATGGAAAAATGTGAAAAATTAAATTTTCTAAAATTGAAATAAATGCCTTCTATGCACCTCAAACATTCACTCTTAAACTGAAAATTGTTGTTTTTCGCAATATTTTTAGAAATTTGGGCTCTTTTAGTAACATTAACACTTCCGCTGAAGCATCTTTTATGCTCATTTCTTGTATTTCAGTATTTATTCTGGGTTTTATTTTGTTTATTTGATGAAAATGAACAACAATACACACCATGGAAGCATTTTTGTTTGATTTGTGTCGAGGGAGATTTTCACCTAGACCCCAAAGGGGGGGTTATCGTCACTGTTCATGGACGAATGTGAAAAATTAAATTTTCTAAAAATGAAATATTTGCCTTCTAAACACCTCAAACATTCACTCTAAAACAGATGATTGTTGTTTTTCGCAATATTTTTAGAAATTTCGGCTCTTTTAGTAACATTAACACTTACGCTGAAGCATCTTTTATGCTGATTTCTTGTCTTTCAGGATTAATTCTGGGTTTTTTTTGTTTATTTGATGAAAATGAACAATTTTACACACCATGGAAACATTTTTGTTTGATTTGTGTTGAGTGAGATTTTCACCTAGAACCCAAAGGGGGGGGGTATTGGCACTTTTCATGGAAAATGTGAAAAATTAAATTTTCTAAAAATGAAATAAATGCCTTCTATACACCTCAAACCTTCACTCTTAAACTGAAAATTGTTGTTTTTCGCAATATTTTTAGAAATTTGGGCTCTTTTAGTAACATTAACACTTCCGCTGAAGTATCTTTTATGCTCATTTCTTGTATTTCAGTATTTATTCTGGGTTTTATTTTGTTTATTTGATGAAAATGAACAACAATACACACCATGGAAACATTTTTGTTTGATTTGTGACGAGTGAGATTTTCACCTAGAACCCAAAGGGGGGGTATTGGCACTTTCCATGGAAAAATGTGAAAAATTAAAATTTCTAAAAATGAAATAAATGCCTTCTATACACCTCAAACATTCACTCTTAAACTGAAAATTGTTGTTTTTCGCAATATTTTTTAGAAATTTTGGCTCTTATAATAAGAATAACACTCGCGGTTAAGCATCTTTTATGCCCATTTCTTGTCTTTCAGGATTAATTCTGGTTTTTTTTTGTTTATTTGATGAAAATGAACAACAATACACTCTATTGAAACATTTTTGTTTGAAATGTTTCGAGTGAGATTTTCACCTAGAACCCAAAGTAGGGGGGTATTGGCATTTTTCATGGAAAATGTGAAAAATTAAATTTTCTAAAAATGAAATAAATGCCTTCTAAACACCTCAAACATTCACTCTGAAACTGGAGATTGTTGTTTTCCGCAATATTTTTAGAAATTTGGGCTCTTTAGTAACATTAACACTTGCGCTGAAGCATCTTTAATGCTGATTTCTTGTCTTTCAGGATTTATTCTGCGTTTTATTTTGTTTTTTGATGAAAATGAACAAGAATACACACCATGGAAAAATTTTTCTTCGATTTGTGTCGAGTGAGATTTTCACCTAGAACCCAAAGGGGGGTAATTGGCACTTTTCATGGAAAAATGTGAAAAATTAAATTTTCTAAAAATGAAATAAATGCCTTCTAAACACCTCAAACATTCACTCTAAAACAGAAGATTGTTGTTTTTCGTAATATTTTTAGAAATTTGGGCTCTTTTAGTAACATTAACACCTGGGCTGAAGTATCTTTTATGCTCATTTCTTGTCTTTCAAGATTAATTCTGGGTTTTATTTTGTTTATTTGATGAAAATGAACAACAATACACACCTTGGATACATTTTTGTTTGATTTGTGTCGTGTGAGATTTTCTTCTAGAACCCAAAGGAAGGGGTATTGGCACTTTTCATGGAAAAATGTGAAAAATTAAATTTTCTAAAAATGAAATAAATGCCTTCTATACACCTCAAACATTCACTCTTAAACTGAAAATTGTTGTTTTTCGCAATATTTTTAGAAATTTGGGCTCTTTTAGTAACATTAACACTTCCGCTGAAGCATCTTTTATGCTCATTTCTTGTATTTCAGTATTTATTCTGGGTTTTTTTTTGTTAATTTGATGAAAATGAACAACAATACACACCATGGAAACATTTTTGTTTGATTTGTTTCGAGTGGGATTTTCACCTAGAACACAAAGGGGGGGGTATTCGCACTTTTCATGTAAAAATGTAAAAAATAACATTTACTAAAAGTGAAATAAATGCCTTCTTTGCACCTCAAACATACACTCTTAAACTGAAAATTGTTGTTTTTCGCAATATTTTTAGAAAGTTGGGCTGTTATAGTAAGAATAACACTCTCGGTTAAGTATCTTTTATGCTTATTCTTGCCTTTCAGGATTTATTCTGGGTTTAATTTTGTTTAGTTGATGAAAATGAACAACAATACGCACCATGGAAACATTTTTGTTTGATTTGTGTCGAGTGAGATTTTCACCTACAACCGAAAGGGGGGGGGGGTATTGGCCCTATTCATGGAAAAATGTGAAAAAAACATTTTCTAAAAATGAAATAAATGCCTTCTATACACCTCAAACATTCATTCTAAATCTGAAAATTGTTGTTTTTCGCAATAGTTTTCGAAATTTTGGCTCTTTTAGTAACATTAACACTTGCGCTGAAGCATCTTTTATGCTCATTTCTTGTCTTTCAGGATTTATTCTGGGTTTTATTTTGTTTATTTGATGAAAATGAACAACAATACACACCATGGAAGCATTTTTGTTTGATTTGTGTCGAGGGAGATTTTCACCTAGACCCCAAAGGGGGGGTTATTGTCACTGTTCATGGACGAATGTGAAAAATTAAATTTTCTAAAAATGAAATATTTGGCTTCTAAACACCTCAAACATTCACTCTAAAACAGATGATTGTTGTTTTTTACAATATTTTTAGAAATTTCGGCTCTTTTAGTAACATTAACACTTGCGCTGAAATATCTTTTATGCTGATTTCTTGTCTTTCAGGATTAATTCTGGGTTTTTTTTTGTTTATTTGATGAAAATGAACAACAATACACACCATGGAAACATTTTTGTTTGATTTGTGACGAGTGAGATTTTCACCTAGAACCCAAAGGGGGGGGTATTGGCACTTTCCATGGAAAAATGTGAAAAATTAAAATTTCTAAAAATGAAATAAACGCCTTCTATACACCTCAAACCTTCACTCTTAAACTGAAAATTGTTGTTTTTCGCAATATTTTTTAGAAATTTTGGCTCTTATAATAAGAATAACACTCGCGGTTAAGCGTCTTTTATGCTCATTTCTTGCCTTTCAGGATTTATTCTGGGTTTAATTTTGTTTAGTTGATGAAAATGAACAACAATACACACCATGGAAACATTTTTGTTTGATTTGTTTCGAGGGAGATTTTCATCTAGAACCCAAAGGGGGGGTATTGGCACTTTTCATGGAAAAATGGGAAAAATTAAATTTTCTAAAAATGAAATAAATGCCTTCTAAACACCTCAAACATTCACTCTAAAACAGATGATTGTTGTTTTTCGATATATTTTAAGAAATTTCGGCTCTTTTAGTAACATTAACACTTGCGCTGAAGCATCTTTTATGCCCATTTCTTGTCTTTCAGGATTAATTCTGGGTTTTTTTGTTTATTTGATGAAAATGAACAACAATACACTCTATTGAAACATTTTTGTTTGATATGTTTCGAGTGAGATTTTCACCTAGAACCCAAAGTAGGGGGGTATTGGCATTTTTCATGGAAAATGTGAAAAATTAAATTTTCTAAAAATGAAATAAATGCCTTCTAAACACCTCAAACATTCACTCTAAAACTGGAGATTGTTGTTTTCCGCAATATTTTTAGAAATTTGGGCTCTTTAGTAACATTAACACTTGCGCTGAAGCATCTTTTATGCTGATTTCTTGTCTTTCAGGATTTATTCTGCGTGTAATTTTGTTTTTTGATGAAAATGATCAAGAATACACACCATGGAAAAATTTTTGTTCGATTTCTGTCGAGTGAGATTTTCACCTAGAACCCAAAGGGTATTGGTACTTTTCATGGAAAAATGTGAAAAATTTAATTTTCTAAAATTTATATAAATGCCTTCTTATAACCTCACACATTCATCTTAAACTGAAAATTGTTGTTTTTCGCAATATTTTTAGAAAATTTGGCTCTTTTAGTAACATTAACAATTGCGCTGAAGCATCTTTTATACTCATTTCTTGTCTTTCAGGATTTATTCTGGGTTTTATTTTGTTTATTTGATGAAAATGAACAACAATACACACCATGGAAACATTTTTGTTTGATTTGTGTCGAGTGAGATTTTCACCTAGAACCCAAAGGGGGGGGTATTGGCATTTTTCATGGAAAAATGTGAAAAATTAACTTTTCTAAAAATGAAATAAATGCCTTCTATACACCTCAAACATTCACTCTTAAACTGAAAATTGTTGTTTTTCGCAATATTTTTAGAAATTTTGGCTCTTTTAGTAACATTAACACTTCCGCTGAAGCACTTTTTATGCTCATTTCTTGTATTTCAGTATTTATTCTGGGTTTTATTTTGTTTATTTGATGAAAATGAACAACAATACACACCATGGAAACATTTTTGTTTGATTTGTGTCGAGTGTTTTTTTAACCTAGAACCCAAAGGGGGGGGTATTGGCACTTTTCATGGAAAAATGTAAAAAATTAAAATTTCTAAAAATGAAATAAATGCCTTCTATACACCTCAAACATTCACTCTTAAACTGAAAATTGTTGTTTTTCGCAATATTTTTTAGAAATTTTGGCTCTTATAGTAACATTAACACTTCCGCTGAAGCATCTTTTATGTTCATTTCTTGTCTTTAAGTATTTATTCTGGGTTTTATTTTGTTTATTTGATGAAAATGAACAACAATACAAACCATGGAAACATTTTATTTTGATTTGTGTCGAGTGAGATTTTCACCTAGAACCCAAAGGGGGGGGGGGGTATTGGTACTTTTCATGTAAAAATGTGAAAAATAACATTTACTAAAAGTGAAATAAATGCCTTCTATGCACCTCAAACATACACTCTTAAACTGAAAATTGTTGTTTTTCGCAATATTTTTAGAAATTTGGGCTGTTATAGTAAGAATAACACTCTCGGATAAGTATCTTTTATGCTCATTTCTTGCCTTTCAGGATTTATTCTGGGTTTAATTTTGTTTATTTGATGAAAATGAACAACAATACAAACCATGGAAACATTTTTGTTTGATTTGTGTCGAGTGAGATTTTCACCTACAACCCAAAGGGGGGGGTATTGGCCCTATTCATGGAAAAATGTGAAAAAAACATTTTCTAAAAATGAAATAAATGCCTTCTATTCACCTCAAACATTCATTCTAAATCTGAAAATTGTTGTTTTTCGCAATAGTTTTCGAAATTTTGGCTCTTTTAGTAACATTAACACTTGCGCTGAAGCATCTTTTATGCTCATTTCTTGTCCTTCAGGATTTATTCTGGGTTTTATTTTGTTTATTTGATGAAAATGAACAACAATACACACCATGGAAGCATTTTTGTTTGATTTGTGTCGAGTGAGGTTTTCACCTAGAACCCAAAGGGGGGGTATTGGCACTATTCATGGATAAATGTAAAAAAAAACATTTTCTAAAAATGAAATAAATGCCTTCTATACACCTCAAACATTCACTCTTAATCTGAAAATTGTTGTTTTTCGCAATATTTTTAGAAATTTGGGCTCTTTTAGTAACATTAACAATTACGCTGAAGCATCTTTTATGCTCATTTCTTGCCTTTCAGGATTTATTCTGGGTTTAATTTTGTTTAGTTGATGAAAATGAACAACAATACACACCATGGAAACATTTTTGTTTGATTTGTGTCGAGTTAGATTTTCACTTAGAACCCAAAGGGGGGTATTGGCACTTTTCATGGAAAAATGAGAAAAAATAAATTTTCTAAAAATGAAATAAATGCCTTCTATACACCTCAAACATTCATTCTTAAACTGAAAATTGTTGTTTTTCGCAATATTTTTAGAAATTTGGGCTCTTTTAGTAACATTAACACTTGCGCTGAAGCATCTTTTATGCTCATTTCTTGTCTTTCAGTATATATTCTGGGTTTTATTTATTTTATTTGATGAAAATGAACAACAATAACACCATGGAAACATTTTTTTTTGATTTGTGTCGAGTGACATTTTCACCTTGAACCCAAAGGGGGGGGTATTGTCACTTTTCATGGAAAAATGAGAAAAAATAAATTTTCTAAAAATGAAATAAATGCCTTCTATACACCTCAAACATTCACTCTAAATCTGAAAATTGTTGTTTTTCGCAATATTTTCAGAAATTTGGGCTCTTTTAGTAACATTAACAACCCCGCTGAAGCATCTTTTATGCTCATTTCTTGTATTTCAGTATTTATTCTGGGTTTTATTTTGTTTATTTGATGAAAATGAACAAGAATACACACCAAGGAAGCATTTTTGTTTGATCTGTGTCGAGGGACATTTTCACCTAGACCCCAAAGGGGGGTATTGGCACTTTTCATGGACGAATGTGAAAAATTTAATTTTCTAAAAATGAAATATTTGCCTTCTAAACACCTCAAACATTCACTCTAAAACAGATGATTGTGATTTTTCGCAATATTTTTAGAAATTTGGGCTCTTTTAGTAACATTAACACTTCCGCTGAAGCATCTTTCATGCTCATTTCTTGTATTTCAGTATTTATTCTGGGTTTTATTTTGTTAATTTGATGAAAATGAACAACAATACACACCATGGAAACATTTTTGTTTGATTTGTGTCGAGTGAGATTTTCACCTAGAACCCAAAGGGGGGGGTATTGGTACTTTTCATGTAAAAATGTGAAAAATAACATTTACTAAAAGTGAAATAAATGCCTTCTATGCACCTCAAACATACACTCTTAAACTGAAAATTGTTGTTTTTCGCAATATTTTTAGAAATTTGGGCTGTTATAGTAAGAATAACACTCTCGGATAAGTATCTTTTATGCTCATTTCTTGCCTTTCAGGATTTATTCTGGGTTTAATTTTGTTTATTTGATGAAAATGAACAACAATACAAACCATGGAAACATTTTTGTTTGATTTGTGTCGAGTGAGATTTTCACCTACAACCCAAAGGGGGGGGTATTGGCCCTATTCATGGAAAAATGTGAAAAAAACATTTTCTAAAAATGAAATAAATGCCTTCTATTCACCTCAAACATTCATTCTAAATCTGAAAATTGTTGTTTTTCGCAATAGTTTTCGAAATTTTGGCTCTTTTAGTAACATTAACACTTGCGCTGAAGCATCTTTTATGCTCATTTCTTGTCCTTCAGGATTTATTCTGGGTTTTATTTTGTTTATTTGATGAAAATGAACAACAATACACACCATGGAAGCATTTTTGTTTGATTTGTGTCGAGTGAGGTTTTCACCTAGAACCCAAAGGGGGGGTATTGGCACTATTCATGGATAAATGTAAAAAAAAACATTTTCTAAAAATGAAATAAATGCCTTCTATACACCTCAAACATTCACTCTTAATCTGAAAATTGTTGTTTTTCGCAATATTTTTAGAAATTTGGGCTCTTTTAGTAACATTAACAATTACGCTGAAGCATCTTTTATGCTCATTTCTTGCCTTTCAGGATTTATTCTGGGTTTAATTTTGTTTAGTTGATGAAAATGAACAACAATACACACCATGGAAACATTTTTGTTTGATTTGTGTCGAGTTAGATTTTCACTTAGAACCCAAAGGGGGGTATTGGCACTTTTCATGGAAAAATGAGAAAAAATAAATTTTCTAAAAATGAAATAAATGCCTTCTATACACCTCAAACATTCACTCTTAAACTGAAAATTGTTGTTTTTCGCAATATTTTTAGAAATTTGGGCTCTTTTAGTAACATTAACACTTGCGCTGAAGCATCTTTTATGCTCATTTCTTGTCTTTCAGTATATATTCTGGGTTTTATTTATTTTATTTGATGAAAATGAACAACAATAACACCATGGAAACATTTTTTTTTGATTTGTGTCGAGTGACATTTTCACCTTGAACCCAAAGGGGGGGGTATTGTCACTTTTCATGGAAAAATGAGAAAAAATAAATTTTCTAAAAATGAAATAAATGCCTTCTATACACCTCAAACATTCACTCTAAATCTGAAAATTGTTGTTTTTCGCAATATTTTCAGAAATTTGGGCTCTTTTAGTAACATTAACAACCCCGCTGAAGCATCTTTTATGCTCATTTCTTGTATTTCAGTATTTATTCTGGGTTTTATTTTGTTTATTTGATGAAAATGAACAAGAATACACACCAAGGAAGCATTTTTGTTTGATCTGTGTCGAGGGACATTTTCACCTAGACCCCAAAGGGGGGTATTGGCACTTTTCATGGACGAATGTGAAAAATTTAATTTTCTAAAAATGAAATATTTGCCTTCTAAACACCTCAAACATTCACTCTAAAACAGATGATTGTGATTTTTCGCAATATTTTTAGAAATTTGGGCTCTTTTAGTAACATTAACACTTCCGCTGAAGCATCTTTCATGCTCATTTCTTGTATTTCAGTATTTATTCTGGGTTTTATTTTGTTAATTTGATGAAAATGAACAACAATACACACCATGGAAACATTTTTGTTTGATTTGTGTCGAGTGAGATTTTCACCTAGAACCCAAAGGGGGGGGTATTGGCACTTTTCATGGAAAAACGTGAAAAATTAAAATTTCTAAAAATGAAATAAATGCCTTCTATACACCTCAAACATTCACTCTTAAACTGAAAATTGTTGTTTTTCGCAATATTTTTTACAAATTTTGGCTCTTATAATAAGAATAACACTCACGGTTAAGCGTCTTTTATGCTCATTTCTTGCCTTTCAGGATTTATTCTGGGTTTAATTTTGTTTAGTTGATGAAAATGAACAACAATACACACCATGGAAACATTTTTGTTTGATTTGTTTCGAGGGAGATTTTCATCTAGAACCCAAAGGGGGGGTATTGGCACTTTTCATGGAAAAATGGGAAAAATTAAATTTTCTAAAAATGAAATAAATGCCTTCTAAACACCTCAAACATTCACTCTAAAACAGATGTTTGTTGTTTTTCGATATATTTTTAGAAATTTCGGCTCTTTTAGTAACATTAACACTTGCGCTGAAGCATTTTTTTTTTGTGCCCATTTCTTGTCTTTCAGGATTAATTCTGTTTTTTTTTTGTTTATTTGATGAAAATGAACAACAATACACTCTATTGAAACATTTTTGTTTGATTAGATACTAGTGAGATTTTCACCTAGAACCTAAAGGGGGGGTATTGGCATTTTTAATGGAAAATGTGAAAAATTAAATTTTCTAAAAATGAAATAAATGCCTTCTAAACACCTCAAACATTCAATCTAAAACTGGAGATTGTTGTTTTCCGCAATATTTTTAGAAATTTGGGCTCTTTAGTAACATTAACACTTGCGCTGAAGCATCTTTTATGCTGATTTCTTGTCTTTCAGGATTTATTCTGCGTTTTATTCTGGTTTTTTGATGAAAATGAACAAGAATACACACCATGGAAACATTTTTGTTTGATATGTGTCGAGTGAGATTTTCACCTAGAACCCAAAGGGGGGGGGTATTGGCACTTTTCATGGAAAAATGTGAAAAATTATATTTTCTAAAAATGAAATAAATGCCTTCTTTACATCTCAAACATTCACTCTAAAACAGATGATTGTTGTTTTTCGATATATTTTTAGAAATTTCGGTTCTTTTAGTAACATTAACACTTGCGCTGAAGCATCTTTTATGCCCATTTCTTGTCTTTCAGGATTAATTCTGGTTTTTTTTTGTTTATTTGATGAAAATGAACAACAATACACTCTATTGAAACATTTTTGTTTGATATGTTTCGAGTGAGATTTTCACCTAGAACCCAAAGTAGGGGGGTATTGGCATTTTTCATGGAAAATGTGAAAAATTAAATTTTCTAAAAATGAAATAAATGCCTTCTAAACACCTCAAACATTCACTCTAAAACTGGAGATTGTTGTTTTCCGCAATATTTTTAGAAATTTGGGCTCTTTAGTAACATTAACACTTGCGCTGAAGCATCTTTTATGCTGATTTCTTGTCTTTCAGGATTTATTCTGCGTGTAATTTTGTTTTTTGATGAAAATGATCAAGAATACACACCATGGAAAAATTTTTGTTCGATTTCTGTCGAGTGAGATTTTCACCTAGAACCCAAAGGGTATTGGCACTTTTCATGGAAAAATGTGAAAAATTTAATTTTCTAAAATTTATATAAATGCCTTCTTATAACCTCACACATTCATCTTAAACTGAAAATTGTTGTTTTTTCGCAATATTTTTAGAAAATTTGGCTCTTTTAGTAACATTAACAATTGCGCTGAAGCATCTTTTATACTCATTTCTTGTCTTTCAGGATTTATTCTGGGTTTTATTTTTTTATTTGATGAAAATGAACAACAATACACACCATGGAAACATTTTTGTTTGATTTGTGTCGAGTGAGATTTTCACCTAGAACCCAAAGGGGGGGGTATTGGCATTTTTCATGGAAAAATGTGAAAAATTAACTTTTCTAAAAATGAAATAAATGCCTTCTATACACCTCAAACATTCACTCTTAAACTGAAAATTGTTGTTTTTCGCAATATTTTTAGAAATTTTGGCTCTTTTAGTAACATTAACACTTCCGCTGAAGCACTTTTTATGCTCATTTCTTGTATTTCAGTATTTATTCTGGGTTTTATTTTGTTTATTTGATGAAAATGAACAACAATACACACCATGGAAACATTTTTGTTTGATTTGTGTCGAGTGTTTTTTTAACCTAGAACCCAAAGGGGGGGGGTATTGGCACTTTTCATGGAAAAATGTAAAAAATTAAAATTTCTAAAAATGAAATAAATGCCTTCTATACACCTCAAACATTCACTCTTAAACTGAAAATTGTTGTTTTTCGCAATATTTTTTAGAAATTTTGGCTCTTATAGTAACATTAACACTTCCGCTGAAGCATCTTTTATGTTCATTTCTTGTCTTTAAGTATTTATTCTGGGTTTTATTTTGTTTATTTGATGAAAATGAACAACAATACAAACCATGGAAACATTTTATTTTGATTTGTGTCGAGTGAGATTTTCACCTAGAACCCAAAGGGGGGGGGGGGTATTGGTACTTTTCATGTAAAAATGTGAAAAATAACATTTACTAAAAATGAAATAAATGCCTTCTATACACCTCAAACATTCACTCTTAAACTGAAAATTGTTGTTTTTCGCAATATTTTTTACAAATTTTGGCTCTTATAATAAGAATAACACTCACGGTTAAGCGTCTTTTATGCTCATTTCTTGCCTTTCAGGATTTATTCTGGGTTTAATTTTGTTTATTTGATGATAATGAACAACAATACAAACCATGGAAACATTTTTGTTTGATTTGTGTCGAGTGAGATTTTCACCTACAACCCAAAGGGGGGGGTATTGGCCCTATTCATGGAAAAATGTGAAAAAAAACATTTTCTAAAAATGAAATAAATGCCTTCTATACACCTCAAACATTCATTCTAAATCTGAAAATTGTTGTTTTTCGCAATAGTTTTCGAAATTTTGGCTCTTTTAGTAACATTAACACTTGCGCTGAAGCATCTTTTATGCTCATTTCTTGTCCTTCAGGATTTATTCTGGGTTTTATTTTGTTTATTTGATGAAAATGAACAACAATACACACCATGGAAGCATTTTTGTTTGATTTGTGTCGAGTGAGATTTTCACCTAGAACCCAAAGGGGGGGTATTGGCACTATTCATGGATAAATGTAAAAAAAAACATTTTCTAAAAATGAAATAAATGCCTTCTATACACCTCAAACATTCACTCTTAATCTGAAAATTGTTGTTTTTCGCAATATTTTTAGAAATTTGGGCTCTTTTAGTAACATTAACAATTACGCTGAAGCATCTTTTATGCTCATTTCTTGCCTTTCAGGATTTATTCTGGGTTTAATTTTGTTTAGTTGATGAAAATGAACAACAATACACACCATGGAAACATTTTTGTTTGATTTGTGTCGAGTTAGATTTTCACTTAGAACCCAAAGGGGGGTATTGGCACTTTTCATGGAAAAATGAGAAAAAATAAATTTTCTAAAAATGAAACAAATGCCTTCTATAGACCTCAAACATTCACTCTTAAACTGAAAATTGTTGTTTTTCGCAATATTTTTAGAAATTTGGGCTCTTTTAGTAACATTAACACTTGCGCTGAAGCATCTTCTATGCTCATTTCTTGTCTTTCAGGATTTATTCTGGGTTTTATCTTGTTTTTTGATGAAAATGAACAACAATAACCACCATGGAAACATTTTTGTTTGATTTGTGTCGAGTTAGATTTTCACTTAGAACCCAAAGGGGGGTATTGGCACTTTTCATGGAAAAATGTGAAAAATTAAATTTTCTAAAAATGAAATAAATGACTTCTATACACCTCCAACATTCACTCTTAAAATGAAAATTGTTGTTTTTCGCAATATTTTTAGAAATTTTGGCTCTTTAAGTAACATTAACACTTTCGCTGAAGCATCTTTTATGCTCATTTCTTGTCTTTCAGTATATATTCTGGGTTTTATTTATTTTATTTGATGAAAATGAACAACAATAACACCATGGAAACATTTTTTTTTGATTTGTGTCGAGTGACATTTTCACCTTGAACCCAAAGGGGGGGGTATTGTCACTTTTCATGGAAAAATGAGAAAAAATAAATTTTCTAAAAATGAAATAAATGCCTTCTATACACCTCAAACATTCACTCTAAATCTGAAAATTGTTGTTTTTCGCAATATTTTCAGAAATTTGGGCTCTTTTAGTAACATTAACAACCCCGCTGAAGCATCTTTTATGCTCATTTCTTGTATTTCAGTATTTATTCTGGGTTTTATTTTGTTTATTTGATGAAAATGAACAAGAATACACACCAAGGAAGCATTTTTGTTTGATCTGTGTCGAGGGACATTTTCACCTAGACCCCAAAGGGGGGTATTGGCACTTTTCATGGACGAATGTGAAAAATTTAATTTTCTAAAAATGAAATATTTGCCTTCTAAACACCTCAAACATTCACTCTAAAACAGATGATTGTGATTTTTCGCAATATTTTTAGAAATTTGGGCTCTTTTAGTAACATTAACACTTCCGCTGAAGCATCTTTCATGCTCATTTCTTGTATTTCAGTATTTATTCTGGGTTTTATTTTGTTAATTTGATGAAAATGAACAACAATACACACCATGGAAACATTTTTGTTTGATTTGTGTCGAGTGAGATTTTCACCTAGAACCCAAAGGGGGGGGTATTGGCACTTTTCATGGAAAAACGTGAAAAATTAAAATTTCTAAAAATGAAATAAATGCCTTCTATACACCTCAAACATTCACTCTTAAACTGAAAATTGTTGTTTTTCGCAATATTTTTTACAAATTTTGGCTCTTATAATAAGAATAACACTCACGGTTAAGCGTCTTTTATGCTCATTTCTTGCCTTTCAGGATTTATTCTGGGTTTAATTTTGTTTAGTTGATGAAAATGAACAACAATACACACCATGGAAACATTTTTGTTTGATTTGTTTCGAGGGAGATTTTCATCTAGAACCCAAAGGGGGGGTATTGGCACTTTTCATGGAAAAATGGGAAAAATTAAATTTTCTAAAAATGAAATAAATGCCTTCTAAACACCTCAAACATTCACTCTAAAACAGATGTTTGTTGTTTTTCGATATATTTTTAGAAATTTCGGCTCTTTTAGTAACATTAACACTTGCGCTGAAGCATTTTTTTTTTTGTGCCCATTTCTTGTCTTTCAGGATTAATTCTGGTTTTTTTTTTGTTTATTTGATGAAAATGAACAACAATACACTCTATTGAAACATTTTTGTTTGATTAGATACTAGTGAGATTTTCACCTAGAACCTAAAGGGGGGGTATTGGCATTTTTAATGGAAAATGTGAAAAATTAAATTTTCTAAAAATGAAATAAATGCCTTCTAAACACCTCAAACATTCAATCTAAAACTGGAGATTGTTGTTTTCCGCAATATTTTTAGAAATTTGGGCTCTTTAGTAACATTAACACTTGCGCTGAAGCATCTTTTATGCTGATTTCTTGTCTTTCAGGATTTATTCTGCGTTTTATTCTGGTTTTTTGATGAAAATGAACAAGAATACACACCATGGAAACATTTTTGTTTGATATGTGTCGAGTGAGATTTTCACCTAGAACCCAAAGGGGGGGGGGGTATTGGCACTTTTCATGGAAAAATGTGAAAAATTATATTTTCTAAAATGAAATAAATGCCTTCTTTACATCTCAAACATTCACTCTTAAACTGAAAATTGTTGTTTTTCGCAATATTTTTAGAAATTTGGGCTCTTTAAGTAACATTAACACCTGCGCTGAAGCATCTTTTATGCTCATTTCTTGTATTTCAGTATTTATTCTGGGTTTTATTTTGTTTATTTGATGAAAATGAACAACAATACACACCATGGAAACATTTTTGTTTGATTTGTTTCAAGGGAGATTTTCATCTAGAACCCAAAGGGGGGGTATTGGCACTTTTCATGGAAAGATGAGAAAAATTAAATTTTCTAAAAATGAAATAAATGCCTTCTAAACACCTCAAACATTCACTCTAAAACTGGAGATTGTTGTTTTCCGCAATATTTTTAGAAATTTGGGCTCTTTTAGTAACATTAACACTTCCGCTGAAGTATCTTTTATGCTCATTTCTTGTATTTCAGTATTTATTCTGGGTTTTATTTTGTTTATTTGATGAAAATGAACAACAATACACACCATGGAAACATTTTTGTTTGATTTGTGCCGAGTGAGATTTTCACCTAGAACCCAAAGGGGGGGTATTGGCACTTTCCATGGAAAAATGTGAAAAATTAAAATTTCTAAAAAGAAATAAATGCCTTCTATACACCTCAAACATTCACTCTTAAACTGAAAATTGTTGTTTTTCGCAATATTTTTTAGAAATTTTGGCTCTTATAATAAGAATAACACTCGCGGTTAAGCATCTTTTATGCCCATTTCTTGTCTTTCAGGATTAATTCTGGGTTTTTTTGTTTATTTGATGAAAATGAACAACAATACACTCTATTGAAACATTTTTGTTTGATTTGTTTCGAGTGAGATTTTCACCTAGAACCCAAAGTAGGGGGGTATTGGCATTTTTCATGGAAAATGTGAAAAATTAAATTTTTCCTAAAAATGAAATAAATGCCTTCTAAACGCCTCAAACATTCACTCTAAAACTGGAGATTGTTGTTTTCCGCAATATTTTTAGAAATTTGGGCTCTTTAGTAACATTAACACTTGCGCTGAAGCATCTTTAATGCTGATTTCTTGTCTTTCAGGATGTATTCTGCGTTTTATTTTGTTTTTTGATGAAAATGAACAAGAATACACACCATGGAAAAATTTTTGTTCGATTTGTGTCGATTGAGATTTTCACCTAGAACCCAAAGGGTATTGGCACTTTTCATGGATAAATGTGAAAAATTAAATTTTCTAAAATTTATATAAATGCCTTCTATACACCTCACACATTCATCTTAAACTGAAAATTGTTGTTTTTCGCAATATTTTTAGAAAATTTGGCTCTTTTAGTAACATTAACAATTGCGCTGAAGCATCTTTTATGCTCATTTCTTGTCTTTCAGGATTTATTCTGGGTTTTATTTTGTTTATTTGATGAAAATGAACAACAATACACACCATGGAAACATTTTTGTTTGATTTGTGTCGAGTGAGATTTTCACCTAGAACCCAAAGGGGGGGGTATTGGCACTTTTCATGGAAAAATGTGAAAAATTAACTTTTCTAAAAATGAAATAAATGACTTCTATACACCTCAAACATTCACTCTTAAACTGAAAATTGTTGTTTTTCGCAATATTTTTAGAAATTTGGGCTTTTTTAGTAACATTAACACTTCCCTGAAGCATCTTTTATGCTCATTTCTTGTATTTCAGTATTTATTCTGGGTTTTTTTTTGTTTATTTGATGAAAATGAACAACAATACACACCATGGAAACATTTTTGTTTGATTTGTATCGAGTGAGATTTCACCTAGAACACAAAGGGGGGGGTATTCGCACTTTTCATGTAAAAATGTAAAAAATAACATTTACTAAAAGTGAAATAAAAGCCTTCTTTGCACCTCAAACATACACTCTTAAACTGAAAATTGTTGTTTTTCGCAATATTTTTAGAAAGTTGGGCTGTTATAGTAAGAATAACACTCTCGGTTAAGTATCTTTTATGCTCATTTCTTGCCTTTCAGGATTTATTCTGGGTTTAATTTTGTTTAGTTGATGAAAATGAACAACAATACGCACCATGGAAACATTTTTGTTTGATTTGTGTCGAGTGAGATTTTCACCTACAACCCAAAGGGGGGGGGGGTATTGGCCCTATTCATGGAAAAATGTGAAAAAAACATTTTCTAAAAATGAAATAAATGCCTTCTATACACCTCAAACATTCATTCTAAATCTGAAAATTGTTGTTTTTCGCAATAGTTTTCGAAATTTTGGCTCTTTTAGTAACATTAACACTTGCGCTGAAGCATCTTTTATGCTCATTTCTTGTCTTTTTCTTGTCTTTCAGGATTTATTCTGGGTTTTATTTTGTTTATTTGATGAAAATGAACAACAATACACACCATGGAAGCATTTTTGTTTGATTTGTGTCGAGTGAGATTTTCACCTTGAACCCAAAGGGGGGGTATTGGCATTTTTCATGGTAAATGTAAAAAATTAAATTTTCTAAAAATGAAATAAATGCCTTCTAAACACCTCAAACATTCACTCTAAAACTGGAGATTGTTTGTTTTTCGCAATATTTTTAGAAATTTGGGCTCTTTTAGTAACATTAACAACCCCGCTGAAGCATCTTTTATGCTCATTTCTTGTATTTCAGTATTTATTCTGGGTTTTATTTTGTTTATTTGATGAAAATGAACAAGAATACACACCATGGAAGCATTTTTGTTTGATTTGTGTCGAGGGAGATTTTCACCTAGACCCCAAATGGGGGGGTTATCGTCACTGTTCATGGACGAATGTGAAAAATAAATTTTCTAAAAATGAAATATTTGCCTTCTAAACACCTCAAACATTCACTCTAAAACAGATGATTGTTGTTTTTCGCAATATTTTTAGAAATTTTGGGCTCTTTTAGTAACATTAACACCTTGGCTGAAGCATCTTTTATGATCATTTATTGTCTTTCAGGATTCATTCTGGGTTTTATTTTGTTTATTTGATGAAAGTGAACAACAATACACACATTGGATATATTTTTGTTTGTTTTGTGTCGAGTGAGATTTTCACCTAGAACCCAAAGGGCACTTTTCATGGAAAAATGTGAAAAATTAAAATTTCTAAAAATGAAATAAATGCCTTCTATACACCTCAAACCCTTCACTCTTAAACTGAAAATTGTTGTTTTCCGCAATATTTTTTAGAAATTTTGGCTCTTATAATAAGAATAACACTCGCGGTTAAGCGTCTTTTATGCTCATTTCTTGCCTTTCAGGATTTATTCTGGGTTTAATTTTGTTTAGTTGATGAAAATGAACAACAATACACACCATGGAAACATTTTTGTTTGATTTGTTTCGAGGGAGATTTTCATCTAGAACCAAAAGGGGGGGTATTGGCACTTTTCATGGAAAAATGGGAAAAATTAAATTTTCTAAAAATGAAATAAATGCCTTCTAAACACGTCAAACATTACACTCTAAAACAGATGAATGTTGTTTTTCGATATATTTTTAGAAATTTCGGCTCTTTTAGTAACATTAACACTTGCGCTGAAGCATCTTTTATGCCCATTTCTTGTCTTTCAGGATTAATTCTGGGTTTTTTTTTGTTTATTTGATGAAAATAAACAACAATACACTCTATTGAAACATTTTTGTTTGATATGTTTCGAGTGAGATTTTCACCTTGAACCCAAAGTAGGGGGGTAATTGCATTTTTCATGGAAAATGTGAAAAATTTAAATTTTCTAAAAATGAAATAAATGCCTTCTCTACACCTCAAACATTCACTCTAAAACTGGAGATTGTTGTTTTCCGCAATATTTTTAGAAATTTGGGCTCTTTAGTAACATTAACACTTGCGCTGAAGCATCTTTTATGCTGATTTCTTGTCTTTCAGGATTTATTCTGCGTTTTATTTTGTTTTTTGATGAAAATTAACAAGAATACACACCATGGAAAAATTTTTGTTCGATTTGTGTCGAGTGAGATTTTCACCTAGAACCCAAATGGGAATTGGCACTTTTCATGGAAAAATGTGAAAAAATTAAATTTTCTAAAATTTATATAAATGCCTTCTATACACCTCACACATTCATCTTAAACTGAAAATTGTTGTTTTTCGCAATATTTTTAGAAAATTTGGCTCTTTTAGTAACATTAACAATTGCGCTGAAGCATCTTTTATACTCATTTCTTGTCTTTCAGGATTTATTCTGGGTTTTATTTTGTTTATTTGATGATAATGAACAACAATACACACAATGGAAACATTTTTGTTTGATATGTGTCGAGTGAGATTTTCACCTAGAACCCAAAGGGGGGGGGGGTATTGGCACTTTTCATGGAAAATGTGAAAAATTATATTTTCTAAAAATGAAATAAATGCCTTCTTTACATCTCAAACATTCACTCTTAAACTGAAAATTGTTGTTTTTCGCAATATTTTTAGAAATTTGGGCTCTTTAAGTAACATTAACACCTGCGCTGAAGCATCTTTTATGCTCTTTTCTTGTATTTCAGTATTTATTCTGGGTTTTATTTTGTTTATTTGATGAAAATGAACAACAATACACACCATGGAAACATTTTTGTTTGATTTTGTGTCGAGTGAGATTTTCACCTAGAACCCAAAGGGGGGGGTATTGGCACTTTTCATGGAAAAATGTAAAAAATTAAAATTTCTAAAATGAAATAAATGCCTTCTATACACCTCAAACATTCACTCTTAAACTGAAAATTGTTGTTTTTCGCAATATTTTTTAGAAATTTTGGCTCTTATAATAAGAATAACACTCGCGGTTAAGCATCTTTTATGCCCATTTCTTGTCTTTCAGGATTAATTCTGGGTTTTTTTTGTTTATTTGATGAAAATGAACAACAATACAAACCATGGAAACATTTTATTTTGATTTGTGTCGAGTGAGATTTTCACCTAGAACCCAAAGGGGGGGGGTATTGGTACTTTTCATGTAAAAATGTGAAAAATAACATTTACTAAAAGTGAAATAAATGCCTTCTATGCACCTCAAACATACTCTCCTTAACTGAAAATTGTTGTTTTTCGCAATATTTTTAGAAATTTGGGCTGTTATAGTAAGAATAACACTCTCGGATAAGTATCTTTTATGCTCATTTCTTGCCTTTCAGGATTTATTCTGGGTTTAATTTTATTTAGTTGATGAAAATGAACAACAATACACACCATGGAAGCATTTTTGTTTGATTTGTGTCGAGTTAGATTTTCACCTAGAACCCAAAGGGGGGTATTGGCACTTTTCATGGAAAAATGATAAAAAATAAATTTTCTAAAAATGAAATAAATGCCTTCTATACACCTCAAACATTCACTCTAAAACTGAAAATTGTTGTTTTTCGCAATATTTTTAGAAAGTTGGGCTGTTATAGTAAGAATAACACCCTCGGTTAAGTATCTTTTATGCTCATTTCTTGCCTTTCAGGATTTATTCTGGGTTTTAATTTTGTTTAGTTGATGAAAATGAACAACAATACGCACCATTGAAACATTTTTGTTTGATTTGTGTCCAGTGAGATTTTCACCTAGAACCCAAAGGGGGGGGGAATTGGCACTTTTCATGGAAAAATGTGAAAAAATAAATTTTCTAAAAATGAAATAAATGCCTTCTATACACCTCAAACATTCACTCTTAAACAGAAGGGTGTGGTTTTTCGCAAAGGTTTTAGAAATTTGGGCTCTTTTAGTAACATTAACAACCCCGCTGAAGCATCTTTTATGCTCATTTCTTGTATTTCAGTATTTATTCTGGGTTTTATTTTGTTTATTTGATGAAAATGAACAACAATACACACCATGGAGACATTTTTGTTTGATTCGTGTCGAGTGAGATTTTTCACCTAGAACTCAAAGGGGGGGTATTGGCACTTTTCATGGAAAAATGTGAAAAATTAAAGTTTCTAAAAATGAAATAAATGCCTTCTATACACCTCAAACATTGACTCTTAAACTGAAAATTGTTGTTTTTCGCAATATTTTTAGAAATTTGGGCTCTTTTAGTAACATTAACAACCCCGCTGAAGCATCTTATATGCTGATTTCTTGTCTTTCAGGAAATATTCTGGGTTTTATTTTGTTTATTTGATGAAAATGAACAAGAATACACACCATGGAAACATTTTTGTTTGATTTGTGTCGAGTGAGATTTTCACCTAGAACTCAAAGGGGGGGTATTGGCACTTTTCATGGAAAAATGTGAAAAATTAAATTTTCTAAAATTGAAATAAATGCCTTCTATGCACCTCAAACATTCACTCTTAAACTGAAAATTGTTGTTTTTCGCAATATTTTTTAGAAATTTGGGCTCTTATAGTAAGAATAACACTCGTGGTTAAGCGTCTTTTATGCTCATTTCTTGTCTTTCAGGATTTATTCTGTGTTTTATTTTGTTTATTTGATGAAAATGAACAACAATACACACCATGGAAACATTTTTGTTTGATTTGTGTCCAGTGAGATTTTCACCTAGAACCCAAATTGGCATAATGGGGTATTGGCATTTTTCATGGTAAATGTAAAAAATTAAATTTTCTAAAAATGAAATAAATGCCTTCTATACACCTCAAACATTCACTCTTAAACTGAAAATTGTTGTTTTTTCGATATATTTTTAGAAACTTGGGCTCTTTTAGTAACATTAAGACTTTCGCTGAAGCATCTTTAATGCTCATTTCTTGTATTTCAGTATTTATTCTGGGTTTTATTTTGTTTATTTGATGAAAATGAACAACAATACACACCATGGAAACATTTTTGTTTGATTTGGGTCGAGTGAGATTTTCACCTAGAACCCAAACGGGGGGGTATTGGCACTTTTCATGGAAAAATGTGAAAAATTAAATTTTCTAAAATTGAAATAAATGCCTTCTATGCACCTCAAACATTCACTCTTAAACAGAAGATTGTGGTTTTTCGCAATATTTTTAGAAATTTGGGCTCTTATAGTAAGAATAACACTTGCGCTTAAGCATCTTTTATGCTCATTTCTTGTCTTTCAGGATTTTTTCTGGGTTTAATTTTGTTTATTTGATGAAAATGAACAACAATGCACACCATGGAAACATTTTTGTTTGATTTGTGTCGAGTGAGATTTTCACCTTGAACCCAAATTGGCATAATGGGGTATTGGCATTTTTCATGGTAAATGTAAAAAATTAAATTTTCTAAAAATGAAATAAATGCCTTCTAAACACCTCAAACATTCACTCTAAAACTGGAGATTGTTGTTTTTCGCAATATTTTTAGAAATTTGGGCTCTTTAAGTAACATTAACAACCCCGCTGAAGCATCTTTTATGCTCATTTCTTGTCTTTCAGGATTTATTCTGGGTTTTATTTTGTTTATTTGATGAAAATGAACAACAATACACACCATGGAAACATTTTTGTTTGAATTGTGTCGAGTGAGATTTTCACCTAGAACCCAAAGGGGGGGGTATTGGCACTTTTCATTAAAAAATGAGAAAAAATAAATTTTCTAAAAATGAAATAAATGCCTTCTATACACCTCAAACATTCACTCTTTAACTGAAAATTGTTGTTTTTCGCAATATTTTTTAGAAATTTTGGCTCTTTTCGTAACATTAACACTTGCGCTGAAGCATCTTTTATGCTCATTTCTTGTATTTCAGTATTTATTCTGGGTTTTATTTTGTTTATTTATTGAAAATGAACAACAATTCACACCATGGAAACATTTTTGTTTGATTTGCGTAAAGGGCGTATTGGCACTTTTCATGGAAAATTGGGAAAAATTATATTTTCTAAAAATGAAATAAATGCCTTCTATACATCTCAAACATTCACTCTTAAACTGAAAATTGTTGTTTTTCGCAATATTTTTAGAAATTTGGGCTCTTTAAATAACATTAAAACTTGCGCTGAAGCATCTTTTATGCTCATTTCTTGTCTTTCAGGATTTATTCTGGGTTTTATTTTGTTTATTTGATGAAAATGAACAACAATACACACCATGGAAACATTTTTGTTTGATATGTGTCGAGTGAGATTTTCACCTAGAACCCAAAGGGGGGGGGTATTGGCACTTTTCATGGAAAAATGTGAAAAATTATATTTTCTAAAAATGAAATAAATGCCTTCTTTACATCTCAAACATTCACTCTTAAACTGAAAATTGTTGTTTTTCGCAATATTTTTAGAAATTTGGGCTCTTTAAGTAACATTAACACCTGCGCTGAAGCATCTTTTATGCTCTTTTCTTGTATTTCAGTATTTATTCTGGGTTTTATTTTGTTTATTTGATGAAAATGAACAACAATACACACCATGGAAACATTTTTGTTTGATTTGTGTCGAGTGAGATTTTCACCTAGAACCCAAAGGGGGGGGGGTATTGGCTCTTTTCATGGAAAAATGTGAAAAATTAAATTTTCTAAAAATGAAATAAATGCCTTCTAAACACCTCAAACCTTCACTCTTAAACTGAAAATTGTTGTTTTTCGCAATTATTTTAGAAAATTTGGCTCTTTTAGTAACATAAACAATTGCGCTGAAGCATCTTTTATGCTCATTTCTTGTCTTTCAGGATTTATTCTGGGTTTTATTTTGTTTATTTGATGAAAATGAAAAACAATTCACACCATGGAAACATTTTTGTTTGATTTGTGTCGAGTGAGATTTTCACCTAGAACCCAAAGGGGGGTGTATTGGCACTTTTCATGGAAAAATGTGAAAAATTAACTTTTCTAAAAATGAAATAAATGCCTTCTATACTCCTCAAACATTCACTCTTAAAATGAAAATTGTTGTTTTTCGCAATATTTTTAGAAATTTGGGCTCTTTTAGTAAAATTAACACTTGCGCTGAAGCATCTTTTATGCTCATTTCTTGTCTTTCAGGATTTACTCTGGGTTTTATTTTGTTTATTTGATGAAAATGAACATTAATACACACCATGGAAACATTTTTGTTTGATTTGTGTCGAGTGAGATTTTCACCTAGAACCCAAACGGGGGGGTATTGGCACTTTTCATGGAAAAATGTGAAAAATTAAATTTTCTAAAATTGAAATAAATGCCTTCTATGCACCTCAAACATTCACTCTTAAACTGAAAATTGTTGTTTTTCGCAATATTTTTAGAAATTTGGGCTCTTTTAGTAACATTAACACTTCCGCTGAAGCATCTTTTATGCTCATTTCTTGTATTTCAGTATTTATTCTGGGTTTTATTTTGTTTATTTGATGAAAATGAACAACAATACACACCATGGAAACATTTTTGTTTGATTTGTGTCGAGTGAGATTTTCACCTTGAACCAAAAGGGGGGGTATTGGCATTTTTCATGGTAAATGTAAAAAATTAAATTTTCTAAAAATGAAATAAATGCCTTCTAAACACCTAAAACATTCACTCTAAAACTGGAGATTGTTTTTTTTCGCAATATTTTTAGAAATTTGGGCTCTTTTAGTAACATTAACAACCCCGCTGAAGCATCTTTTATGCTCATTTCTTGTATTTCAGTATTTATTCTGGGTTTTATTTTGTTTATTTGATGAAAATGAACAAGAATACACACCATGGTAGCATTTTTGTTTGATTTGTTTCGAGGGAGATTTTCACCTAGACCCCAAAGGGGGGGTTATCGTCACTGTTCATGGACGAATGTGAAAAATTAAATTTTCTAAAAATGAAATATTTGCCTTCTAAACACCTCAAACATTCACTCTAAAACAGATGATTGTTGTTTTTTCGCAATATTTTTAGAAATTTCGGCTCTTTTAGTAACATTAACACTTACGCTGAAGCATCTTTTATGCTGATTTCTTGTCTTTCAGGATTAATTCTGGGTTTTTTTTGTTTATTTGATGAAAATGAACAATAATACACACCATAGAAACATTTTTGTTTGATTTGTTTCGAGTGAGATTTTCACCTAGAACCCAAAGGGGGGGTATTGGCACTTTTCATGGAAAATGTGAAAAATTAAATTTTCTAAAAATGAAATAAATGCCTTCTATACACCTCAAACCTTCACTCTTAAACTGAAAATTGTTGTTTTTCGCAATATTTTTAGAAATTTGGGCTCTTTTAGTAACATTAACACTTCCGCTGAAGTATCTTTTATGCTCATTTCTTGTATTTCAGTATTTATTCTGGGTTTTATTTTGTTTATTTGATGAAAATGAACAACAATACACACCATGGAAACATTTTTGTTTGATTTGTGACGAGTGAGATTTTCACCTAGAACCCAAAGGGGGGGTATTGGCACTTTCCATGGAAAAATGTGAAAAATTAAAATTTCTAAAAATGAAATAAATGCCTTCTATACACCTCAAACATTCACTCTTAAACTGAAAATTGTTGTTTTTCGCAATATTTTTTAGAAATTTTGGCTCTTATAATAAGAATAACACTCGCGGTTAAGCATCTTTTATGCCCATTTCTTGTCTTTCAGGATTAATTCTGGGTTTTTTTTGTTTATTTGATGAAAATGAACAACAATACACTCAATTGAAACATTTTTGTTTGATATGTTTCGAGTGAGATTTTCACCTAGAACCCAAAGTAGGGTGGTATTGGCATTTGTCATGGAAAATGTGAAAAATTAAATTTTCTAAAAATGAAATAAATGCCTTCTAAACACCTCAAACATTCACTCTAAAACTGGAGATTGTTGTTTTCCGCAATATTTTTAGAAATTTGGGCTCTTTAGTAACATTAACACTTGCGCTGAAGCATCTTTAATGCTGATTTCTTGTCTTTCAGGATTTATTCTGCGTTTTATTTTGTTTTTTGATGAAAATGAACAAGAATACACACCATGGAAAAATTTTTTTTCGATTTGTGTCGATTGAGATTTTCACCTAGAACCCAAAGGGTATTGGCACTTTTCATGGAAAAATGTGAAAAATTAAATTTTCTAAAATTTATATAAATGCCTTCTATACACCTCACACATTCATCTTAAACTGAAAATTGTTGTTTTTCGCAATATTTTTAGAAAATTTGGCTCTTTTAGTAACATTAACAATTGCGCTGAAGCATCTTTTATGCTCATTTCTTGTCTTTCAGGATTTATTCTGGGTTTATTTTGTTTATTTGATGAAAATGAACAACAATACACACCATGGAAACATTTTTGTTTGATTTGTGTCGAGTGAGATTTTCACCTAGAACCCAAAGGGGGGGTATTGGCACTTTTCATGGAAAAATGTGAAAAATTAACTTTTCTAAAAATGAAATAAATGCCTTCTATACACCTCAAACATTCACTCTTAAACTGAAAATTGTTGTTTTTCGCAATATTTTTAGAAATTTGGGCTCTTTTAGTAACATTAACACTTCCGCTGAAGCATCTTTTATGCTCATTTCTTGTATTTCAGTATTTATTCTGGGTTTTTTTTTGTTTATTTGATGAAAATGAACAACAATACACACCATGGAAACATTTTTGTTTGATTTGTTTCGAGTGAGATTTTCACCTAGAACACAAAGGGGGGGGTATTCGCACTTTTCATGTAAAAATGTAAAAAATAACATTTACTAAAAGTGAAATAAATGCCTTCTTTGCACCTCAAACATACACTCTTAAACTGAAAATTAATTTTTTCGCAATATTTTTTAGAAATTTTGGCTCTTATAATAAGAATAACACTCGCGGTTAAGCATCTTTTATGCCCATTTCTTGTCTTTCAGGATTAATTCTGGGTTTTATTTTGTTTATTTGATGAAAATGAACAACAATACACACCATGGAAGCATTTTTGTTTGATTTGTGTCGAGTGAGATTTTCACCTTGAACCCAAAGGGGGGGTATTGGCATTTTTCATGGTAAATGTAAAAAATTAAATTTTCTAAAAATGAAATAAATGCCTTCTAAACACCTCAAACATTCACTCTAAAACTGGAGATTGTTGTTTTTCGCAATATTTTTAGAAATTTGGGCTCTTTTAGTAACATTAACAACCCCGCTGAAGCATCTTTTATGCTCATTTCTTGTATTTCAGTATTTATTCTGGGTTTTATTTTGTTTATTTGATGAAAATGAACAAGAATACACACCAGGGAAGCATTTTTGTTTGATTTGTGTCGAGGGAGATTTTCACCTAGACCCCAAAGGGGGGGTTATCGTCACTGTTCATGGACGAATGTGAAAAATTAAAATTTCTAAAAATGAAATAAATGCCTTCTATACACCTCAAACCTTCACTCTTAAACTGAAAATTGTTGTTTTTCGCAATATTTTTTAGAAATTTTGGCTCTTATAATAAGAATAACACTCGCGGTTAAGCGTCTTTTATGCTCATTTCTTGTCTTTCAGCATTTATTCTGCGTTTTATTTTGTTTTTTGATGAAAATGAACAAGAATACACACCATGGAAAAATTTTTGTTCGATTTGTGTCGAGTGAGATTTTCACCTAGAACCCAAAGGGTATTGGCACTTTTCATGGAAAAATGTGAAAAATTAAATTTTCTAAAATTTATATAAATGCCTTCTATACACCTCACACATTCATCTTAAACTGAAAATTGTTGTTTTTCGCAATATTTTTAGAAAATTTGGCTCTTTTAGTAACATTAACAATTGCGCTGAAGCATCTTTTATACTCATTTCTTGTCTTTCAGGATTTATTCTGGGTTTTATTTTGTTTATTTGATGAAAATGAACAACAATACACACCATGGAAACATTTTTGTTTGATTTGTGTCGAGTTAGATTTTCACCTAGAACCCAAAGGGGGTTATCGTCACTGTTCATGGACGAATGTGAAAAATTAAATTTTCTAAAAATGAAATATTTGCCTTCTAAACACCTCAAACATTCACTCTAAAACAGATGATTGTTGTTTTTCGCAATATTTTTTGAAATTTGGGCTCTTTTAGTAACATTAACACCTGCGCTGAAGCATCATTTATGCTAATTTCTTGTCTTTTAGGATTAATTCTGGGTTTCATTTTGTTTATTTGATGAAAATAAACAACAATACACACCATGGAAACATTTTTGTTTGATTTGTTTCGAGTGAGATTTTCACCTAGAACGGAAAGGGGGGTATTAACACTTTTCATGGAAAAATGTAAAAATTTAAATTTTCTAAAAATGAAATAAATGCCTTCTAAACACCTCAAACATTCACTCTAAAACAGAAGATTGTTGTTTTTCGCAATATTTTTAGAAATTTGGGCTCTTTTAGTAACATTAACACCTGGGCTAAAGCATCTTTTATAATCATTTATTGTCTTTCAGGATACATTCTGGGTGTTATTTTGTTTATTTGATGAAAATGAACAACAATACACACCTTGGATACATTTTTGTTTGATTTGTGTCGACTGAGATTTTCACCTAGAACCCCAAGGGGGGAATTAACACTTTTCATGGAAAAATGAAAAAAATTAAATTTTCTAAAAATGAAATAAATGGCTTCTAAACACCTCAAACATTCACTCTAAAACAGAAGATTGTTGTTTTTCGCAATATTTTTAGAAATTTGGGCTCCAATAGTAACATTAACACCTGGGCTGAACCATCTTTTATGATCATTTATTGTCTTTCAGGATACATTCTGGGTTTTATTTTGTTTATTTGATGAAAATGAACAACAATACACACCATGGAAACATTTTTGTTTGATTTGTGTCGAGTGAGATTTTCACCTAGAACCCAAAGGGGGGGGCATTGGCACTTTTCATGGAAAAATGTGAAAAATTAAATTTTCTAAAAATGAAATAAATGCCTTCTAAACACCTCAAACATTCACTCTAAAACAGAAGATTGTTGTTTTTCGCAATATTTTTAGAAATTTGGGCTCTTTTAGTAACATTAACACTTGCGCTGAAGCATCTTTTATGCTCATTTCTTGTCTTTCAGGATTAATTCTGTGTTTTATTTTGTTTATTTGATGAAAATGAACAACAATACACACCATGGAAGCATTTTTGTTTGATTTGTGTCGAGGGAGATTTTCACCTAGACCCCAAAGGGGGGGTTATTGTCACTGTTCATGGACGAATGTGAAAAATTAAATTTTCTAAAAATGAAATATTTGGCTTCTAAACACCTCAAACATTCACTCTAAAACAGATGATTGTTGTTTTTCGCAATATTTTTAGAAATTTGGGCTCTTTTAGTAACATTAACACCTGGGCTGAAGCATCTTTTATGATCATTTATTGTCTTTCAGGATTAATTCTGTGTTTTATTTTGTTAATTTGATGAAAATGAACAACAATACACACCATGGAAACATTTTTGTTTGATTTGTGTCGAGTGAGATTTTCACCTAGAACCCAAATACGGGGTATTGGCACTTTTCATGGAAAAATGTGAAAAATTAAATTTTCTAAAAATGAAATAAATGCCTTCTAAACACCTCAAACATTCACTCTAAAACAGAAGATTGTTGTTTTTCGCAATATTTTTAGAAATTTGGGCTCTTTTAGTAACAATAACACCTGGGCTGAAACATCTTTTATGATCTTTTATTGTCTTTCAGGATTCATTCTGGGTTTTATTTTGTTTATTTGATGAAAATAAACAAAAATACACACCTTGGATACATTTTCGTTTGATTTGTGTCAAGTGAGATTTTCACCTAGAACCCAAAGGGGGGGTATTGGCACTTTTCATGGAAAAATGTGAAAAATTAAATTTTCTGAAAATGAAATAAATGCTTTCTAAATACCTCAAACATTCACTCTAAAACAGAAGATTGTTGTTTTTCGCAATATTTTCAGAAATTTGGGCTCTTTTAGTAACATTAACACTTACGCTGAAGCAACTTTTATGCTCATTTCTTGTCTTTCAGGATTAATTCTGGGCTTTATTTTGTTTATTTGATGAAAATGAACAACAATACACACCATGGAAACATTTTTGTTTGATTTGCGTCAAGTGAGATTTTCACCTAGAACCCAAAGGGGGGGGCATTGTCACTCTTCATGGAAAAATGTGAAAAATTAAATTTTCTAAAAATGAAATAAATGCCTTCTAAACACCTCAAACATTCACTCTAAAACAGAAGATTGTTGTTTTTCGCAATATTTTTTGAAATTTGGGCTCTTTTAGTAACATTAACACCTGCGCTGAAGCATCTTTTATAATCATTTATTGTCTTTCAGGATACATTCTGGGTGTTATTTTGTTTATTTGATGAAAATGAACAACAATACGCACCTTGGATACATTTTTGTTTGATTTGTGTCGACTGAGATTTTCACCTAGAACCCCAAGGGGGGAATTAACACTTTTCATGGAAAAATGAAAAAAATTAAATTTTCTAAAAATGAAATAAATGGCTTCTAAACACCTCAAACATTCACTCTAAAACAGAAGATTGTTGTTTTTCGCAATATTTTTAGAAATTTGGGCTCCAATAGTAACATTAACACCTGGGCTGAAGCATCTTTTATGATCATTTATTGTCTTTCAGGATTAATTCTGTGTTTTATTTTGTTAATTTGATGAAAATGAACAACAATACACACCATGGAAACATTTTTGTTTGATTTGTGTCGAGTGAGATTTTCACCTAGAACCCAAATAGGGGGTATTGGCACTTTTCATGGAAAAATGTGAAAAATTAAATTTTCTAAAAATGAAATAAATGCCTTCTAAACACCTCAAACATTCACTCTAAAACAGAAGATTGTTGTTTTTCGCAATATTTTTAGAAATTTGGGCTCTTTTAGTAACAATAACACCTGGGCTGAAGCATCTTTTATGATCTTTTATTGTCTTTCAGGATTCATTCTGGGTTTTATTTTGTTTATTTGATGAAAATGAACAAAAATACACACCTTGGATACATTTTCGTTTGATTTTGTCAAGTGAGATTTTCACCTAGAACCCAAAGGGGGGGGTATTGGCACTTTTCATGGAAAAATGTGAAAAATTAAATTTTCTGAAAATGAAATAAACTACTTCTAAATACCTCAAACATTCACTCTAAAACAGAAGATTGTTGTTTTTCGCAATATTTTTAGAAATTTGGGCTCTTTTAGTAACATTAACACCTGGGCTGAAGCATCTTTTATGATCTTTTAATGTCTTTCAGGATTCAATCTGGGTTTTATTTTGTTTATTTGATGAAAATGAACAACAATACACACCTTGGATACATATTTGTTTGATTTGTAACGAGTGAGATTTTCACCTAGAACCCAAAGGGGGGGTATTGGCACTTTTCATGGAAAAATGTGAAAAATTAAATTTTCTGAAAATGAAATAAATGCTTTCTAAATACCTCAAACATTCACTCTAAAACAGAAGATTGTTGTTTTTCGCAATATTTTCAGAAATTTGGGCTCTTTTAGTAACATTAACACTTACGCTGAAGCAACTTTTATGCTCATTTCTTGTCTTTCAGGATTAATTCTGTGTTTTATTTTGTTTATTTGATCAAAATGAACAATACACACCATGGAAACATTTTTGTTTGATTTGTGTCAAGTTAGATTTTCACCTAGAACCCAAAGGGGGGGTATTGGCCCTTTTCATGGAAAAATGTGAAAAATTAAACTTTATAAAAATGAAATAAATGCCTTCTAAACACCTCAAACATTCACTCTAAAAAAGAAGATTGTTGTTTTTCGCAATATTTTTAGAAATTTGGGCTCTTTTAGAAACATTAACACCTGGGCTGTAGCATCTTTTATGATCATTTATTGTCTTTCAGGATTCATTCTGGGATATATCTAGTTTATTTGATGAAAATGAACAGCAATACACACCTTGGATACATTTTTGTTTGATTTGTGTCGAGTGAGATTTTCACCTAGAACCCAAAGGGGTATTGGCACTTTTCATGGAAAAATGTGAAAAATTAAATTTTCTAAAAATGAAATAAATGCCTTCTAAACACCTCAAACATTCACTCTAAAACAGAAGATTGTTGTTTTTCGCAATATTTTTAGAAATTTGGGCTCTTTTAGTAACATTAACACCTGGGCTGAAGCATCTTTTATGATCATTTATTGTCTTTCAGAATTAATTCTGTGTTTTATTTTGTTAATTTGATGAAAATGAACAACAATACACACCATGGAAACATTTTTGTTTGATTTGTGTCGAGTGAGATTTTCACCTAGAACCCAAATAGGGGGTATTGGCACTTTTCATGGATAAATGTGAAAAATTAAATTTTCTAAAAATGAAATAAATGCCTTCTAAACACCTCAAACATTCACTCTAAAACAGAAGATTGTTGTTTTTCGCAATATTTTTAGAAATTTGGGCTCTTTTAGTAACATTAACACTTGCGCTGAAGCATCTTTTATGCTCATTTCTTGTCTTTCAGGATTAATTCTGTGTTTTATTTTGTTTATTTGATCAAAATGAACAATACACACCATGGAAACATTTTTGTTTGAATTGTGTCAAGTAAGATTTTCACCTAGAACCCAAAGGGGGGGGGGTATTGGCACTTTTCATGGAAAAATGTGAAAAATTAAATTTTCTAAAAATGAAATAAATGCCTTCTAAACACCTCAAACATTCACTCTAAAACAGAAGATTGTTGTTTTTCGCAATATTTTTAGAAATTTGGGCTCTTTTAGTAACATTAACACCTGGGCTGAAGCATCTTTTATGATCATTTATTGTCTTTCAGGATTAATTCTGTGTTTTATTTTGTTAATTTGATGAAAATGGACAACAATACACACCATGGAAACATTTTTGTTTGATTTGTGTCGAGTGAGATTTTCACCTAGAACCCAAATACGGGGTATTGGCACTTTTCATGGAAAAATGTGAAAAATTAAATTTTCTAAAAATGAAATAAATGCCTTCTAAACACCTCAAACATTCACTCTAAAACAGAAGATTGTTGTTTTTCGCAATATTTTTAGAAATTTGGGCTCTTTTAGTAACAATAACACCTGGGCTGAAGCATCTTTTATGATCTTTTATTGTCTTTCAGGATTCATTCTGGGTTTTATTTTGTTTATTTGATGAAAATAAACAAAAATACACACCTTGGATACATTTTCGTTTGATTTGTGTCAAGTGAGATTTTCACCTAGAACCCAAAGGGGGGGTATTGGCACTTTTCATGGAAAAATGTGAAAAATTAAATTTTCTGAAAATGAAATAAATGCTTTCTAAATACCTCAAACATTCACTCTAAAACAGAAGATTGTTGTTTTTCGCAATATTTTCAGAAATTTGGGCTCTTTTAGTAACATTAACACTTACGCTGAAGCAACTTTTATGCTCATTTCTTGTCTTTCAGGATTAATTCTGGGTTTTATTTTGTTTATTTGATGAAAATGAACAACAATACACACCATGGAAACATTTTTGTTTGATTTGCGTCAAGTGAGATTTTCACCTAGAACCCAAAGAGGGGGGCATTGTCACTCTTCATGGAAAAATGTGAAAAATTAAATTTTCTAAAAATGAAATAAATGCCTTCTAAACACCTCAAACATTCACTCTAAAACAGAAGATTGTTGTTTTTCGCAATATTTTTTGAAATTTGGGCTCTTTTAGTAACATTAACACCTGCGCTGAAGCATCATTTATGCTAATTTCTTGTCTTTTAGGATTAATTCTGGGTTTCATTTTGTTTATTTGATGAAAATAAACAACAATACACACCATGGAAACATTTTTGTTTGATTTGTTTCGAGTGAGATTTTCACCTAGAACGGAAAGGGGGGTATTAACACTTTTCATGGAAAAATGAAAAATTTAAATTTTCTAAAAATGAAATAAATGCCTTCTAAACACCTCAAACATTCACTCTAAAACAGAAGATTGTTGTTTTTCGCAATATTTTGAGAAATTTGGGCTCTTTTAGTAACATTAACACCTGGGCTAAGGCATCTTTTATAATCATTTATTGTCTTTCAGGATACATTCTGGGTGTTATTTTGTTTATTTGATGAAAATGAACAACAATACGCACCTTGGATACATTTTTGTTTGATTTGTGTCGACTGAGATTTTCACCTAGAACCCCAAGGGGGGAATTAACACTTTTCATGGAAAAATGAAAAAAATTAAATTTTCTAAAAATGAAATAAATGGCTTCTAAACACCTCAAACATTCACTCTAAAACAGAAGATTGTTGTTTTTCGCAATATTTTTAGAAATTTGGGCTCCAATAGTAACATTAACACCTGGGCTGAACCATCTTTTATGATCATTTATTGTCTTTCAGGATACATTCTGGGTTTTATTTTGTTTATTTGATGAAAATGAACAACAATACACACCATGGAAACATTTTTGTTTGATTTGTGTCGAGTGAGATTTTCACCTAGAACCCAAAGGGGGGGGGCATTGGCACTTTTCATGGAAAAATGTGAAAAATTAAATTTTCTAAAAATGAAATAAATGCCTTCTAAACACCTCAAACATTCACTCTAAAACAGAAGATTGTTGTTTTTCGCAATATTTTTAGAAATTTGGGCTCTTTTAGTAACATTAACACCTGGGCTAAAGCATCTTTTATAATCATTTATTGTCTTTCAGGATACATTCTGGGTGTTATTTTGTTTATTTGATGAAAATGAACAACAATACGCACCTTGGATACATTTTTGTTTGATTTGTGTCGACTGAGATTTTCACCTAGAACCCCAAGGGGGGAATTAACACTTTTCATGGAAAAATGAAAAAAATTAAATTTTCTAAAAATGAAATAAATGGCTTCTAAACACCTCAAACATTCACTCTAAAACAGAAGATTGTTGTTTTTCGCAATATTTTTAGAAATTTGGGCTCCAATAGTAACATTAACACCTGGGCTGAACCATCTTTTATGATCATTAATTGTCTTTCAGGATACATTCTGGGTTTTATTTTGTTTATTTGATGAAAATGAACAACAATACACACCATGGAAACATTTTTGTTTGATTTGTGTCGAGTGAGATTTTCACCTAGAACCCAAAGGGGGGGGCATTGGCACTTTTCATGGAAAAATGTGAAAAATTAAATTTTCTAAAAATGAAATAAATGCCTTCTAAACACCTCAAACATTCACTCTAAAACAGAAGATTGTTGTTTTTCGCAATATTTTTAGAAATTTGGGCTCTTTTAGTAACATTAACACCTGGGCTGAAGCATCTTTTATGATCATTTATTGTCTTTCAGGATTAATTCTGTGTTTTATTTTGTTAATTTGATGAAAATGAACAACAATACACACCATGGAAACATTTTTGTTTGATTTGTGTCGAGTGAGATTTTCACCTAGAACCCAAATAGGGGGTATTGGCACTTTTCATGGAAAAATGTGAAAAATTAAATTTTCTAAAAATGAAATAAATGCCTTCTAAACACCTCAAACATTCACTCTAAAACAGAAGATTGTTGTTTTTCGCAATATTTTTAGAAATTTGGGCTCTTTTAGTAACAATAACACCTGGGCTGAAGCATCTTTTATGATCTTTTATTGTCTTTCAGGATTCATTCTGGGTTTTATTTTGTTTATTTGATGAAAATGAACAAAAATACACACCCTGGATACATTTTCGTTTGATTTTGTCAAGTGAGATTTTCACCTAGAACCCAAAGGGGGGGGTATTGGCACTTTTCATGGAAAAATGTGAAAAATTAAATTTTCTGAAAATGAAATAAACTACTTCTAAATACCTCAAACATTCACTCTAAAACAGAAGATTGTTGTTTTTCGCAATATTTTTAGAAATTTGGGCTCTTTTAGTAACATTAACACCTGGGCTGAAGCATCTTTTATGATCTTTTATTGTCTTTCAGGATTCAATCTGGGTTTTATTTTGTTTATTTGATGAAAATGAAGAACAATACACACCTTGGATACATATTTGTTTGATTTGTAACGAGTGAGATTTTCACCTAGAACCCAAAGGGGGGGTATTGGCACTTTTCATGGAAAAATGTGAAAAATTAAATTTTCTGAAAATGAAATAAATGCTTTCTAAATACCTCAAACATTCACTCTAAAACAGAAGATTGTTGTTTTTCGCAATATTTTCAGAAATTTGGGCTCTTTTAGTAACATTAACACTTACGCTGAAGCAACTTTTATGCTCATTTCTTGTCTTTCAGGATTAATTCTGTGTTTTATTTTGTTTATTTGATCAAAATGAACAATACACACCATGGAAACATTTTTGTTTGATTTGTGTCAACTTAGATTTTCACCTAGAACCCAAAGGGGGGGTATTGGCCCTTTTCATGGAAAAATGTGAAAAATTAAACTTTATAAAAATGAAATAAATGCCTTCTAAACACCTCAAACATTCACTCTAAAAAAGAAGATTGTTGTTTTTCGCAATATTTTTAGAAATTTGGGTTTTTTTAGAAACATTAACACCTGGGCTGTAGCATCTTTTATGATCATTTATTGTTTTCAGGATTCATTCTGGGATTTATCTAGTTTATTTGATGAAAATGAACAGCAATACACACCTTGGATACATTTTTGTTTGATTTGTGTCGAGTGAGATTTTCACCTAGAACCCAAAGGGGTATTGGCACTTTTCATGGAAAAATGTGAAAAATTAAATTTTCTAAAAATGAAATAAATGCCTTCTAAACACCTCAAACATTCACTCTAAAACAGAAGATTGTTGTTTTTCGCAATATTTTTAGAAATTTGGGCTCTTTTAGTAACATTAACACCTGGGCTGAAGCATCTTTTATGATCATTTATTGTCTTTCAGGATTAATTCTGTGTTTTATTTTGTTAATTTGATGAAAATGAACAACAATACACACCATGGAAACATTTTTGTTTGATTTGTGTCGAGTGAGATTTTCACCTAGAACCCAAATAGGGGGTATTGGCACTTTTCATGGAAAAATGTGAAAAATTAAATTTTCTAAAAATGAAATAAATGCCTTCTAAACACCTCAAACATTCACTCTAAAACAGAAGATTGTTGTTTTTCGCAATATTTTTAGAAATTTGGGCTCTTTTAGTAACAATAACACCTGGGCTGAAGCATCTTTTATGATCTTTTATTGTCTTTCAGGATTCATTCTGGGTTTTATTTTGTTTATTTGATGAAAATGAACAAAAATACACACCTTGGATAAATTTTCGTTTGATTTGTGTCAAGTGATATTTTCACCTAGAACCCAAAGGGGGGGTATTGGCACTTTTCATGGAAAAATGTGAAAAATTAAATTTTCTGAAAATGAAATAAACTACTTCTAAATACCTCAAACATTCACTCTAAAACAGAAGATTGTTGTTTTTCGCAATATTTTTAGAAATTTGGGCTCTTTTAGTAACATTAACACCTGGGCTGAAGCATCTTTTATGATCTTTTATTGTCTTTCAGGATTCAATCTGGGTTTTATTTTGTTTATTTGATGAAAATGAACAACAATACACACCTTGGATACATATTTGTTTGATTTGTAACGAGTGAGATTTTCACCTAGAACCCAAAGGGGGGGTATTGGCACTTTTCATGGAAAAATGTGAAAAATTAAATTTTCTGAAAATGAAATAAATGCTTTCTAAATACCTCAAACATTCACTCTAAAACAGAAGATTGTTGTTTTTCGCAATATTTTCAGAAATTTGGGCTCTTTTAGTAACATTAACACTTACGCTGAAGCAACTTTTATGCTCATTTCTTGTCTTTCAGGATTAATTCTGGGTTTTATTTTGTTTATTTGATGAAAATGAACAACAATACACACCATGGAAACATTTTTGTTTGATTTGCGTCAAGTGAGATTTTCACCTAGAACCCAAAGGGGGGGGCATTGTCACTCTTCATGGAAAAATGTGAAAAATTAAATTTTCTAAAAATGAAATAAATGCCTTCTAAACACCTCAAACATTCACTCTAAAACAGAAGATTGTTGTTTTTCGCAATATTATTAGAAATTTGGGCTCTTTTAGTAACATTAACACCCGGGCTGAAGCATCTTTTATGATCATTTATTGTCTTTCAGGATACATTCTGGGTTTTATTTTGTTTATTTGATGAAAATGAACAACAATACACACCATGGAAACATTTCTGTTTGATTTGTGTCGAGTGAGATTTTCACCTAGAACCCAAAGGGGGGGGTATGGCACTTTTCATGGAAAAATGTGAAAAATTAAATTTTCTAAAAATGAAATAAATGCCTTCTAAACACCACAAACATTAACTCTAAAACAGAAGATTGTTGTCTTTCGCAATATTTTTTGAAATTTGGGCTCTTTTAGTAACATTAACACCTGCGCTGAAGCATCATTTATGCTAATTTCTTGTCTTTTAGGATTAATTCTGGGTTTCATTTTGTTTATTTGATGAAAATAAACAACAATACACACCATGGAAACATTTTTGTTTGATTTGTTTCGAGAGAGATTTTCACCTAGAACGGAAAGGGGGGTATTAACACTTTTCATGGAAAAATGTAAAAATTTAAATTTTCTAAAAATGAAATAAATGCCTTCTAAACACCTCAAACATTCACTCTAAAACAGAAGATTGTTGTTTTTCGCAATGTTTTTAGAAATTTGGGCTCTTTTAGTAACATTAACACCTGGGCTAAAGCATCTTTTATAATCATTTATTGTCTTTCAGGATACATTCTGGGTGTTATTTTGTTTATTTGATGAAAATGAACAACAATACACACCTTGGATACATTTTTGTTTGATATGTTTCGACTGAGATTTTCACCTAGAACCCCAAGGGGGGAATTAACACTTTTAATGGAAAAATGAAAAAAATTAAATTTTCTAAAAATGAAATAAATGGCTTCTAAACACCTCAAACATTCACTCTAAAACAGAAGATTGTTGTTTTTCGCAATATTTTTAGAAATTTGGGCTCCAATAGTAACATTAACACCTGGGCTGAACCATCTTTTATGATCATTTATTGTCTTTCAGGATACATTCTGGGTTTTATTTTGTTTATTTGATAAAAATGAACAACAATACACACCATGGAAACATTTTTGTTTGTTTTGTGTCGAGTGAGATTTTCACCTAGAACCCAAACGGGGGGGTATTGGCACTTTTCATGGAAAAATGTGAAAAATTAAATTTTCTAAAAATGAAATAAATGCCTTCTAAACACCTCAAACATTCACTTTAAAACAGAAGATTGTTGTTTTTCGCAATATTTTTAGAAATTTGGGCTCTTTTAGTAACATTAACACTTGCGCTGAAGCATCTTTTATGCTCATTTCTTGTCTTTCAGGATTAATTCTGTGTTTTATTTTGTTTATTTGATCAAAATGAACAATACACACCATGGAAACATTTTTGTTTGATTTGTGTCAAGTTAGATTTTCACCTAGAACCCAAAGGGGGGGTATTGGCACTTTTCATGGAAAAATGTGAAAAATTAAACTTTATAAAAATGAAATAAATGCCTTCTAAACACCTCAAACATTCACTCTAAAAAAGAAGATTGTTGTTTTTCGCAATATTTTTAGAAATTTGGGCTCTTTTAGAAACATTAACACCTGGGCTGTAGCATCTTTTATGATCATTTATTGTCTTTCAGGATTCATTCTGGGTTTTATCTAGTTTATTTGATGAAAATGAACAGCAATACACACCTTGGATACATTTTTGTTTGATTTGTGTCGAGTGAGATTTTCACCTAGAACCCAAAGGGGGGGGTATTGGCACTTTTAATGGAAAAATGTGAAAAATTAAATTTTCTAAAAATGAAATAAATGCCTTCTAAACACCTCAAACATTCACTCTAAAACAGAAGATTGTTGTTTTTCGCAATATTTTTAGAAATTTGGGCTCTTTTAGTAACATTAACACCTGGGCTGAAGCATCTTTTATGATCATTTATTGTCTTTCAGGATTAATTCTGTGTTTTATTTTGTTAATTTGATGAAAATGAACAACAATACACACCATGGAAACATTTTTGTTTGATTTGTCTCGATTGAGATTTTCACCTAGAACCCAAATAGGGGGTATTGGCACTTTTCATGGAAAAATGTGAAAAATTAAATTTTCTAAAAATGAAATAAATGCCTTCTAAACACCTCAAACATTCGCTCTAAAACAGAAGATTGTTGTTTTTCGCAATATTTTTAGAAATTTGGGCTTTTTTAGTAACATTAACACCTGGGCTGAAGCATCTTTTATGATCTTTTATTGTCTTTCAGGATTCATTCTGGGTTTTATTTTTTTTATTTGATGAAAATGAACAACAACACACACCTTGGATACATTTTTGTTTGATTTGTGTCGAGTGAGATTTTCACCTAGAACCCAAAGGGGGGTATTGGCACTTTCCATTGAAAAATGTGAAAAATTAAATTTTCTGAAAATGAAATAAACTACTTCTTAATACCTCAAACATTCACTCTAAAACAGAATATTGTTGTTTTTCGCAATATTTTTAGAAATTTGGGCTCTTTTAGTAACATTAACACCTGGGCTGAAGCATCTTTTATGATCTTTTATTGTCTTTCAGGATTCAATCTGGGTTTTATTTTGTTTATTTGATGAAAATGAACAACAATACACGCCTTGGATACATATTTGTTTGATTTGTAACGAGTGAGATTTTCACCTAGAACCCAAAGGGGGGGTATTGGCACTTTAATGGAAAAATGTGAAAAATTAAATTTTCTGAAAATGAAATAAATGCTTTCTAAATACCTCAAACATTCACTCTAAAACAGAAGATTGTTGTTTTTCGCAATATTTTCAGAAATTTGGGCTCTTTTAGTAACATTAACACTTACGCTGAAGCAACTTTTATGCTCATTTCTTGTCTTTCAGGATTAATTCTGAGTTTTATTTTGTTTATTTGATGAAAATGAACAACAATACACACCATGGAAACATTTTTGTTTGATTTGCGTCAAGTGAGATTTTCACCTAGAACCCAAAGGGGGGGGTATTGGCACTTTTCATGGAAAAATGTGAAAAATTAAATTTTCTAAAAATGAAATAAATGCCTTCTAAACACCTCAAACATTCACTCTAAAACAGAAGATTGTTGTTTTTCGCAATATTTTTAGAAATTTGGGCTCTTTTAGTAACAATAACACCTGGGCTGAAGCATCTTTTATGATCTTTTATTGTCTTTCAGGATTCATTCTGGGTTTTATTTTGTTTATTTGATGAAAATGAACAAAAATACACACCTTGGATACATTTTCGTTTGATTTGTGTCAAGTGAGATTTTCACCTAGAACCCAAAGGGGGGGGTATTGGCACTTTTCATGGAAAAATGTGAAAAATTAAATTTTCTGAAAATGAAATAAATGCCTTCTAAACACCTCAAACATTCACTCTAAAACAGAAGATTGTTGTTTTTCGCAATATTTTTAGAAATTTGGGCTCTTTTAGTAACATTAACACTTGCGCTGAAGCATCTTTTATGCTCATTTCTTGTCTTTCAGGATTAATTCTGTGTTTTATTTTGTTTATTTGATCAAAATGAACAATACACACCATGGAAACATTTTTGTTTGATTTGTGTCAAGTTAGATTTTCACCTAGAACCCAAAGGGGGGGTATTGGCACTTTTCATGGAAAAATGTGAAAAATTAAACTTTATAAAAATGAAATAAATGCCTTCTAAACACCTCAAACATTCACTCTAAAAAAGAAGATTGTTGTTTTTCGCAATATTTTTAGAAATTTGGGCTCTTTTAGAAACATTAACACCTGGGCTGTAGCATCTTTTATGATCATTTATTGTCTTTCAGGATTCATTCTGGGTTTTATCTAGTTTATTTGATGAAAATGAACAGCAATACACACCTTGGATACATTTTTGTTTGATTTGTGTCGAGTGAGATTTTCACCTAGAACCCAAAGGGGGGGGGGTATTGGCACTTTTCATGGAAAAATGTGAAAAATTAAATTTTCTAAAAATGAAATAAATGCCTTCTAAACACCTCAAACATTCACTCTAAAACAGAAGATTGTTGTTTTTCGCAATATTTTTAGAAATTTGGGCTCTTTTAGTAACATTAACACCTGGGCTGAAGCATCTTTTATGATCATTTATTGTCTTTCAGGATTAATTCTGTGTTTTATTTTGTTAATTTGATGAAAATGAACAACAATACACACCATGGAAACATTTTTGTTTGATTTGTCTCGATTGAGATTTTCACCTAGAACCCAAATAGGGGGTATTGGCACTTTTCATGGAAAAATGTGAAAAATTAAATTTTCTAAAAATGAAATAAATGCCTTCTAAACACCTCAAACATTCGCTCTAAAACAGAAGATTGTTGTTTTTCGCAATATTTTTAGAAATTTGGGCTTTTTTAGTAACATTAACACCTGGGCTGAAGCATCTTTTATGATCTTTTATTGTCTTTCAGGATTCATTCTGGGTTTTATTTTTTTTATTTGATGAAAATGAACAACAACACACACCTTGGATACATTTTTGTTTGATTTGTGTCGAGTGAGATTTTCACCTAGAACCCAAAGGGGGGGTATTGGCACTTTCCATTGAAAAATGTGAAAAATTAAATTTTCTGAAAATGAAATAAACTACTTCTAAATACCTCAAACATTCACTCTAAAACAGAATATTGTTGTTTTTCGCAATATTTTTAGAAATTTGGGCTCTTTTAGTAACATTAACACCTGGGCTGAAGCATCTTTTATGATCTTTTATTGTCTTTCAGGATTCAATCTGGGTTTTATTTTGTTTATTTGATGAAAATGAACAACAATACACGCCTTGGATACATATTTGTTTGATTTGTAACGAGTGAGATTTTCACCTAGAACCCAAAGGGGGGGTATTGGCACTTTAATGGAAAAATGTGAAAAATTAAATTTTCTGAAAATGAAATAAATGCTTTCTAAATACCTCAAACATTCACTCTAAAACAGAAGATTGTTGTTTTTCGCAATATTTTCAGAAATTTGGGCTCTTTTAGTAACATTAACACTTACGCTGAAGCAACTTTTATGCTCATTTCTTGTCTTTCAGGATTAATTCTGAGTTTTATTTTGTTTATTTGATGAAAATGAACAACAATACACACCATGGAAACATTTTTGTTTGATTTGCGTCAAGTGAGATTTTCACCTAGAACCCAAAGGGGGGGGTATTGGCACTTTTCATGGAAAAATGTGAAAAATTAAATTTTCTAAAAATGAAATAAATGCCTTCTAAACACCTCAAACATTCACTCTAAAACAGAAGATTGTTGTTTTTCGCAATATTTTTAGAAATTTGGGCTCTTTTAGTAACAATAACACCTGGGCTGAAGCATCTTTTATGATCTTTTATTGTCTTTCAGGATTCATTCTGGGTTTTATTTTGTTTATTTGATGAAAATGAACAAAAATACACACCTTGGATACATTTTCGTTTGATTTGTGTCAAGTGAGATTTTCACCTAGAACCCAAAGGGGGGGGTATTGGCACTTTTCATGGAAAAATGTGAAAAATTAAATTTTCTGAAAATGAAATAAACTACTTCTAAATACCTCAAACATTCACTCTAAAACAGAAGATTGTTGTTTTTCGCAATATTTTTAGAAATTTGGGCTCTTTTAGTAACATTAACACCTGGGCTGAAGCATCTTTTATGCTCATTTCTTGTCTTTCAGGATTAATTCTGTGTTTTATTTTGTTTATTTGATCAAAATGAACAATACACACCATGGAAACATTTTTGTTTGATTTGTGTCAAGTTAGATTTTCACCTAGAACCCAAAGGGGGGGTATTGGCACTTTTCATGGAAAAATGTGAAAAATTAAATTTTCTGAAAATGAAATAAACTACTTCTAAATACCTCAAACATTCACTCTAAAACAGAAGATTGTTGTTTTTCGCAATATTTTTAGAAATTTGGGCTCTTTTAGTAACATTAACACCTGGGCTGAAGCATCTTTTATGCTCATTTCTTGTCTTTCAGGATTAATTCTGTGTTTTATTTTGTTTATTTGATCAAAATGAACAATACACACCATGGAAACATTTTTGTTTGATTTGCGTCAAGTGAGATTTTCACCTAGAACCCAAAGGGGGGGGCATTGTCACTCTTCATGGAAAAATGTGAAAAATTAAATTTTCTAAAAATGAAATAAATGCCTTCTAAACACCTCAAACATTCACTCTAAAACAGAAGATTGTTGTTTTACGCAATATTATTAGAAATTTGGGCTCTTTTAGTAACATTAACACCCGGGCTGAAGCATCTTTTATGATCATTTATTGTCTTTCAGGATACATTCTGGGTTTTATTTTGTTTATTTGATGAAAATGAACAACAATACACACCATGGAAACATTTCTGTTTGATTTGTGTCGAGTGAGATTTTCACCTAGAACCCAAAGGGGGGGGTATTGGCACTTTTCATGGAAAAATGTGAAAAATTAAATTTTCTAAAAATGAAATAAATGCCTTCTAAACACCACAAACATTAACTCTAAAACAGAAGATTGTTGTTTTTCGCAATATTTTTTGAAATTTGGGCTCTTTTAGTAACATTAACACCTGCGCTGAAGCATCATTTATGCTAATTTCTTGTCTTTTAGGATTAATTCTGGGTTTCATTTTGTTTATTTGATGAAAATAAACAACAATACACACCATGGAAACATTTTTGTTTGATTTGTTTCGAGTGAGATTTTCACCTAGAACGGAAAGGGGGGTATTAACACTTTTCATGGAAAAATGTAAAAATTTAAATTTTCTAAAAATGAAATAAATGCCTTCTAAACACCTCAAACATTCACTCTAAAACAGAAGATTGTTGTTTTTCGCAATATTTTTAGAAATTTGGGCTCTTTTAGTAACATTAACACCTGGGCTAAAGCATCTTTTATAATCATTTATTGTCTTACAGGATACATTCTGGGTGTTATTTTGTTTATTTGATGAAAATGAACAACAATACACACCTTGGATACATTTTTGTTTGATTTGTGTCGACTGAGATTTTCACCTAGAACCCCAAGGGGGGAATTAACACTTTTAATGGAAAAATGAAAAAAATTAAATTTTCTAAAAATGAAATAAATGGCTTCTAAACACCTCAAACATTCACTCTAAAACAGAAGATTGTTGTTTTTCGCAATATTTTTAGAAATTTGGGCTCCAATAGTAACATTAACACCTGGGCTGAACCATCTTTTATGATCATTTATTGTCTTTCAGGATACATTCTGGGTTTTATTTTGTTTATTTGATGAAAATGAACAACAATACACACCATGGAAACATTTTTGTTTGTTTCGTGTCGAGTGAGATTTTCACCTAGAACCCAAAGGGGGGGGCATTGTCACTCTTCATGGAAAAATGTGAAAAATTAAATTTTCTAAAAATGAAATAAATGCCTTCTAAACACCTCAAACATTCACTCTAAAACAGAAGATTGTTGTTTTTCGCAATATTTTTAGAAATTTGGGCTCTTTTAGTAACAATAACACCTGGGCTGAAGCAACTTTTATGCTCATTTCTTGTCTTTCAGGATTAATTCTGAGTTTTATTTTGTTTATTTGATGAAAATGAACAACAATACACACCATGGAAACATTTTTGTTTGATTTGCGTCAAGTGAGATTTTCACCTAGAACCCAAAGGGGGGGGTATTGGCACTTTTCATGGAAAAATGTGAAAAATTAAATTTTCTAAAAATGAAATAAATGCCTTCTAAACACCTCAAACATTCACTCTAAAACAGAAGATTGTTGTTTTTCGCAATATTTTTAGAAATTTGGGCTCTTTTAGTAACAATAACACCTGGGCTGAAGCATCTTTTATGATCTTTTATTGTCTTTCAGGATTCATTCTGGGTTTTATTTTGTTTATTTGATGAAAATGAACAAAAATACACACCTTGGATACATTTTCGTTTGATTTGTGTCAAGTGAGATTTTCACCTAGAACCCAAAGGGGGGGGTATTGGCACTTTTCATGGAAAAATGTGAAAAATTAAATTTTCTGAAAATGAAATAAACTACTTCTAAATACCTCAAACATTCACTCTAAAACAGAAGATTGTTGTTTTTCGCAATATTTTTAGAAATTTGGGCTCTTTTAGTAACATTAACACCTGGGCTGAAGCATCTTTTATGCTCATTTCTTGTCTTTCAGGATTAATTCTGTGTTTTATTTTGTTTATTTGATCAAAATGAACAATACACACCATGGAAACATTTTTGTTTGATTTGTGTCAAGTTAGATTTTCACCTAGAACCCAAAGGGGGGGTATTGGCACTTTTCATGGAAAAATGTGAAAAATTAAATTTTCTGAAAATGAAATAAACTACTTCTAAATACCTCAAACATTCACTCTAAAACAGAAGATTGTTGTTTTTCGCAATATTTTTAGAAATTTGGGCTCTTTTAGTAACATTAACACCTGGGCTGAAGCATCTTTTATGCTCATTTCTTGTCTTTCAGGATTAATTCTGTGTTTTATTTTGTTTATTTGATCAAAATGAACAATACACACCATGGAAACATTTTTGTTTGATTTGCGTCAAGTGAGATTTTCACCTAGAACCCAAAGGGGGGGGCATTGTCACTCTTCATGGAAAAATGTGAAAAATTAAATTTTCTAAAAATGAAATAAATGCCTTCTAAACACCTCAAACATTCACTCTAAAACAGAAGATTGTTGTTTTTCGCAATATTTTTAGAAATTTGGGCTCTTTTAGTAACATTAACACCTGGGCTGAAGCATCTTTTATGCTCATTTCTTGTCTTTCAGGATTAATTCTGTGTTTTATTTTGTTTATTTGATCAAAATGAACAATACACACCATGGAAACATTTTTGTTTGATTTGCGTCAAGTGAGATTTTCACCTAGAACCCAAAGGGGGGGGCATTGTCACTCTTCATGGAAAAATGTGAAAAATTAAATTTTCTAAAAATGAAATAAATGCCTTCTAAACACCACAAACATTAACTCTAAAACAGAAGATTGTTGTTTTTCGCAATATTTTTTGAAATTTGGGCTCTTTTAGTAACATTAACACCTGCGCTGAAGCATCATTTATGCTAATTTCTTGTCTTTTAGGATTAATTCTGGGTTTCATTTTGTTTATTTGATGAAAATAAACAACAATACACACCATGGAAACATTTTTGTTTGATTTGTTTCGAGTGAGATTTTCACCTAGAACGGAAAGGGGGGTATTAACACTTTTCATGGAAAAATGTAAAAATTTAAATTTTCTAAAAATGAAATAAATGCCTTCTAAACACCTCAAACATTCACTCTAAAACAGAAGATTGTTGTTTTTCGCAATATTTTTAGAAATTTGGGCTCTTTTAGTAACATTAACACCTGGGCTAAAGCATCTTTTATAATCATTTATTGTCTTTCAGGATACATTCTGGGTGTTATTTTGTTTATTTGATGAAAATGAACAACAATACACACCTTGGATACATTTTTGTTTGATTTGTGTCGACTGAGATTTTCACCTAGAACCCCAAGGGGGGAATTAACACTTTTAATGGAAAAATGAAAAAAATTAAATTTTCTAAAAATGAAATAAATGGCTTCTAAACACCTCAAACATTCACTCTAAAACAGAAGATTGTTGTTTTTCGCAATATTTTTAGAAATTTGGGCTCCAATAGTAACATTAACACCTGGGCTGAACCATCTTTTATGATCATTTATTGTCTTTAAGGATACATTCTGGGTTTTATTTTGTTTATTTGATGAAAATGAACAACAATACACACCATGGAAACATTTTTGTTTGTTTTGTGTCGAGTGAGATTTTCACCTAGAACCCAAACGGGGGGGTATTGGCACTTTTCATGGAAAAATGTGAAAAATTAAATTTTCTAAAAATGAAATAAATGCCTTCTAAACACCTCAAACATTCACTCTAAAACAGAAGATTGTTGTTTTTCGCAATATTTTTAGAAATTTGGGCTCTTTTAGTAACATTAACACTTGCGCTGAAGCATCTTTTATGCTCATTTCTTGTCTTTCAGGATTAATTCTGTGTTTTATTTTGTTAATTTGATCAAAATGAACAATACACACCATGGAAACATTTTTGTTTGATTTGTGTCAAGTTAGATTTTCACCTAGAACCCAAAGGGGGGGTATTGGCACTTTTCATGGAAAAATGTGAAAAAATAAACTTTATAAAAATGAAATAAATGCCTTCTAAACACCTCAAACATTCACTCTAAAAAAGAAGATTGTTGTTTTTCGCAATATTTTTAGAAATTTGGGCTCTTTTAGAAACATTAACACCTGGGCTGTAGCAACTTTTATGCTCATTTCTTGTCTTTCAGGATTAATTCTGAGTTTTATTTTGTTTATTTGATGAAAATGAACAACAATACACACCATGGAAACATTTTTGTTTGATTTGCGTCAAGTGAGATTTTCAACTAGAACCCAAAGGGGGGGGTATTGGCACTTTTCATGGAAAAATGTGAAAAATTAAATTTTCTAAAAATGAAATAAATGCCTTCTAAACACCTCAAACATTCACTCTAAAACAGAAGATTGTTGTTTTTCGCAATATTTTTAGAAATTTGGGCTCTTTTAGTAACAATAACACCTGGGCTGAAGCATCTTTTATGATCTTTTATTGTCTTTCAGGATTCATTCTGGGTTTTATTTTGTTTATTTGATGAAAATGAACAAAAATACACACCTTGGATACATTTTCGTTTGATTTGTGTCAAGTGAGATTTTCACCTAGAACCCAAAGGGGGGGGTATTGGCACTTTTCATGGAAAAATGTGAAAAATTAAATTTTCTGAAAATGAAATAAACTACTTCTAAATACCTCAAACATTCACTCTAAAACAGAAGATTGTTGTTTTTCGCAATATTTTTAGAAATTTGGGCTCTTTTAGTAACATTAACACCTGGGCTGAAGCATCTTTTATGATCTTTTATTGTCTTTCAGGATTCAATCTGGGTTTTATTTTGTTTATTTGATGAAAATGAACAACAATACACGCCTTGGATACATATTTGTTTGATTTGTAACGAGTGAGATTTTCACCTAGAACCCAAAGGGGGGGTATTGGCACTTTAATGGAAAAATGTGAAAAATTAAATTTTCTGAAAATGAAATAAATGCTTTCTAAATACCTCAAACATTCACTCTAAAACAGAAGATTGTTGTTTTTGACGCAATATTTTCAGAAATTTGGGCTCTTTTAGTAACATTAACACTTACGCTGAAGCAACTTTTATGCTCATTTCTTGTCTTTCAGGATTAATTCTGAGTTTTATTTTGTTTATTTGATGAAAATGAACAACAATACACACCATGGAAACATTTTTGTTTGATTTGCGTCAAGTGAGATTTTCACCTAGAACCCAAAGGGGGGGCATTGTCACTCTTCATGGAAAAATGTGAAAAATTAAATTTTCTAAAAATGAAATAAATGCCTTCTAAACACCTCAAACATTCACTCTAAAACAGAAGATTGTTGTTTTTCGCAATATTATTAGAAATTTGGGCTCTTTTAGTAACATTAACACCCGGGCTGAAGCATCTTTTATGATCATTTATTGTCTTTCAGGATACATTCTGGGTTTTATTTTGTTTATTTGATGAAAATGAACAACAATACACACCTTGGATACATTTTTGTTTGATTTGTGTCGAGTGAGATTTTCACCTAGAACCCAAAGGGGGGGGTATTGGCACTTTTCATGGAAAAATGTGAAAAATTAAATTTTCTAAAAATGAAATAAATGCCTTCTAAACACCACAAACATTAACTCTAAAACAGAAGATTGTTGTTTTTCGCAATATTTTTTGAAATTTGGGCTCTTTTAGTAACATTAACACCTGCGCTGAAGCATCATTTATGCTAATTTCTTGTCTTTTAGGATTAATTCTGGGTTTCATTTTGTTTATTTGATGAAAATAAACAACAATACACACCATGGAAACATTTTTGTTTGATTTGTTTCGAGTGAGATTTTCACCTAGAACGGAAAGGGGGGTATTAACACTTTTCATGGAAAAATGTAAAAATTTAAATTTTCTAAAAATGAAATAAATGCCTTCTAAACACCTCAAACATTCACTCTAAAACAGAAGATTGTTGTTTTTCGCAATATTTTTAGAAATTTGGGCTCTTTTAGTAACATTAACACCTGGGCTAAAGCATCTTTTATAATCATTTATTGTCTTTCAGGATACATTCTGGGTGTAATTTTGTTTATTTGATGAAAATGAACAACAATACACACCTTGGATACATTTTTGTTTGATTTGTGTCGACTGAGATTTTCACCTAGAACCCCAAGGGGGAATTAACACTTTTAATGGAAAAATGAAAAAAATTAAATTTTCTAAAAATGAAATAAATGGCTTCTAAACACCTCAAACATTCACTCTAAAACAGAAGATTGTTGTTTTTCGCAATATTTTTAGAAATTTGGGCTCCAATAGTAACATTAACACCTGGGCTGAACCATCTTTTATGATCATTTATTGTCTTTCAGGATACATTCTGGGTTTTATTTTGTTTATTTGATGAAAATGAACAACAATACACACCATGGAAACATTTTTGTTTGATTTGTGTCGAGTGAGATTTTCACCTAGAACCCAAAGGGGGGGTATTGGCACTTTTCATGGAAAAATGTGAAAAATTAAATTTTCTAAAAATGAAATAAATGGCTTCTAAACACCTCAAACATTCACTCTAAAACAGAAGATTGTTGTTTTTCGCAATATTTTTAGAAATTTGGGCTCTTTTAGTAACATTAACACTTGCGCTGAAGCATCTTTTATGCTCATTTCTTGTCTTTCAGGATTAATTCTGTGTTTTATTTTGTTTATTTGATCAAAATGAACAATACACACCATGGAAACATTTTTGTTTGATTTGTGTCAAGTTAGATTTTCACCTAGAACCCAAAGGGGGGGCATTGGCACTTTTCATGGAAAAATGTGAAAAATTAAACTTTATAAAAATGAAATAAATGCCTTCTATACACTTCAAACATTCACTCTAAAAAAGAAGATTGTTGTTTTTCGCAATATTTTTAGAAATTTGGGCTCTTTTAGAAACATTAACACCTGGGCTGTAGCATCTTTTATGATCATTTATTGTCTTTCAGGATTTATTCTGGGTTTTATCTAGTTTATTTGATGAAAATGAACAGCAATACACACCTTGGATACATTTTTGTTTGATTTGTGTCGAGTGAGATTTTCGCCTAGAACCCATAGGGGGGGGGGGTATTGGCACTTTTCATGGAAAAATGTGAAAAATTAAATTTTCTAAAAATGAAATAAATGCCTTCTAAACACCTCAAACATTCACTCTAAAACAGAAGATTGTTGTTTTTCGCAATATTTTTAGAAATTTGGGCTCTTTTAGTAACATTAACACCTGGGCTGAAGCATCTTTTATGATCATTTATTGTCTTTCAGGATTAATTCTGTGTTTTATTTTGTTAATTTGATGAAAATGAACAACAATACACACCATGGAAACATTTTTGTTTGATTTGTCTCGAGTGAGATTTTCACCTAGAACCCAAATACGGGGTATTGGCACTTTTCATGGAAAAATGTGAAAAATTAAATTTTCTAAAAATGAAATAAATGCCTTCTAAACACCTCAAACATTCGCTCTAAAACAGAAGATTGTTGTTTTTCGCAATATTTTTAGAAATTGGGGCTTTTTTAGTAACATTAACACCTGGGCTGAAGCATCTTTTATGATCTTTTATTGTCTTTCAGGATTCATTCTGCGTTTTATTTTTTTTATTTGATGAAAATGAACAACAACACACACCTTGGATACATTTTTGTTTGATTTGTGTCGAGTGAGATTTTCACCTAGAACCCAAAGGGGGGGTATTGGCACTTTTCATTGAAAAATGTGAAAAATTAAATTTTCTAAAAATGAAATAAATGCCTTCTAAACACCTCAAACATTCACTCTAAAACAGAAGATTGTTGTTTTTCGCAAAATTTTTGGAAATTTGGGCTCTTTTAGTAACATTAACACTTGCGCTGAAGCATCTTTTATGCTCAATTCTTGTCTTTCAGGATTAATTCTGGGTTTTATTTGTTTATTTGATGAAAATGAACAACAATACACACCATTAAAACATTTTTGATTGATTTGTGTCGAGTGAGATTTTCACCTAGAACCCAAAGGGGGGGGGTATTGGCACTTTTCATGGAAAAATGTGAAAAATTAAATTTTCTAAAAATGAAATAAATGCCTTCTAAACACCTCAAACATTCACTCTAAAACAGAAGATTGTTGTTTTTCGCAATATTTTTAGAAATTTGGGCTCTTTTAGTAACAATAACACCTGGGCTGAAGCATCTTTTATGATCATTTATTGTCTTTCAGGATACATTCTGGGTTTTATTTTGTTTATTTGATGAAAATGAACAACAATAACCACCATCGAAACATTTTTGTTTCATTAGTGTCAAGTTAGATTTTCACCTAGAACCCAAATAGGGGGTATTGGCACTTTTCATGGAAAAATGTGAAAAATTATATTTTCTAAAAATGAAATAAATGCCTTCTAAACACCTCAAACATTCGCTCTAAAACAGAAGATTGTTGTTTTTCGCAATATTTTTAGAAATTTGGGCTTTTTTAGTAACATTAACACCTGGGCTGAAGCATCTTTTATGATCTTTTATTGTCTTTCAGGATTTATTCTGGGTTTTATTTTTTTTATTTGATGAAAATGAACAAAAACACACACCTTGGATACATTTTTGTTTGATTTGTGTCGAGTGAGATTTTCACCTAGAACCCAAAGGGGGGGTATTGGCACTTTTCATGGAAAAATGTGAAAAATTAAATTTTCTAAAAATGAAATAAATGCCTTCTAAACACCTCAAACATTCACTCTAAAACAGAAGATTGTTGTTTTTCGCAATATTTTTAGAAATTTGGGCTCTTTTAGTAACATTAACACTTGCGCTGAAGCAACTTTTTTGCTCATTTCTTGTCTTTCAGGATTAATTCTGGGTTTTATTTTGTTTTTTTTGATGAAAATGAACAACAATACACACCATGGAAACATTTTTGTTTGATTTGTTTCGACTGAGATTTTCACCTAGAACCCAAAGGGGGGGCACTGGCACTTTTCATGGAAAAATGTGAAAAATTAAATTTTCTAAAAATGAAATAAAGGCCTTCTAAACACCTCAAACATTCACTCTAAAACAGAAGATTGATGTTTTTCGCAATATTTTTAGAAATTTGGGCTCTTTTAGTAACATTAACACCTGGGCTGAAGCATCTTTTATGATCATTTATTGTCTTTCAGGATACATTCTGGGTTTTATTTTGTTTATTTGATGAAAATGAACAATACACACCATGGAAACATTTTTGTTTGATTTGTGTCAAGTTAGATTTTCACCTAGAACCCAAAGGGGGGGTATTGGCACTTTTCATGGAAAAATGTGAAAAATTAAACTTTATAAAAATGAAATAAATGCCTTCTAAACACTTCAAACATTCACTCTAAAACAGAAGATTGTTGTTTTTCGCAATATTTTTAGAAATTTGGGCTCTTTTAGAAACATAAACACCTGGGCTGTAGCATCTTTTATGATCATTTATTGTCTTTCAGGATTCATTCTGGGTTTTATTTTGTTTATTTGATGAAAATGAACAACAATAATACCTTGGATACATTTTTGTTTGATTTGTGTCGAGTGAGATTTTCACCTAGAACCCAAAGGGGGGGGTATTGGCACGTTTCATGGAAAAATGTGAAAAATTAAATTTTCTAAAAATGAAATAAATGCCTTCTAAACACCTCAAACATTCACTCTAAAACAGAAGATTGTTGTTTTTTGCAATATTTTTTAGAAATTATGGCTTTTTTAGTAACATTAACACTTTCGCTGAAGCAACTTTTATGCTCATTTCTTGTCTTTCAAGATTAATTCTGGGTTTTATTCTGTTTATTTGATGAAAATGAACAACAATACACACCATGGAAACATTTTTGTTTGATTTGTGTCGAGTGAGATTTTCACCTAGAACCCAAAGGTATTGGCACTTTTCATGGAAAAATGTGAAAAATTAAATTTTCTAAAAATAAAATAAATGCCTTCTAAACACCTCAAACATTCACTCTAAAACAGAAGATTGTTGTTTTTCGCAATATTTTTAGAAATTTGGGCTCTTTTAGTAACATTAACACCTACGCTGAAGCATCATTTATGCTAATTTCTTGTCTTTTAGGATTAATTCTGGGTTTTATTTTGTTTATTTGATGAAAATAAACAACAATACACACCTTGGATACATTTTTGTTTGATTTGTGTCGACTGAGATTTTCACCTAGAACCCCAAAGGGGGTATTAACACTTTTCATGGAAAAATGTAAAAATTAAATTTTCTAAAAATGAAATAAATGGCTTCTAAACACCTCAAACATTCACTCTAAAACAGAAGATTGTTGTTTTTCGCAATATTTTTAGAAATTTGGGCTCCAATAGTAACATTAACACCTGGGCTGAAGCATCTTTTATGATCATTTATTGTCTTTCAGGATACATTCTGGGTTTTCTTTTGTTTATTTGATGAAAATGAACAAAAATACACACCTTGGATACATTTTTGTTTGATTTGTGTCAAGTGAGATTTTCACCTAGAACCCAAAGGGGGGGTATTGGCACTTTTCATGGAAAAATGTGAAAAATAAAATTTTCTAAAAATGAAATAAATGCCTTCTAAACACCTCAAACATTCACTTAAAAACAGAAGATTGTTGTTTTTCGCAATATTTTTAGAAATTTGGGCTCTTTTAGTAACATTAACACTTGCGCTGAAGCATCTTTTATGCTCATTTCTTGTCTTTCAGGATTAATTCTGTGTTTTATTTTGTTTATTTGATGAAAACGAACAATACACACCATGGAAACATTTTTGTTTGATTTGTGTCAAGTTAGATTTTCACCTAGAACCCAAAGGGGGGGTATTGGCACTTTTCATGGAAAAATGTGAAAAATTAAACTTTATAAAAATGAAATAAATGCCTTCTAAACACTTCAAACATTCACTCTAAAACAGAAGATTGTTGTTTTTCGCAATATTTTTAGAAATTTGGGCTCTTTTAGAAACATAAACACCTGGGCTGTAGCATCTTTTATGATCATTTATTGTCTTTCAGGATTCATTCTGGGATTTATCTTGTTTATTTGATGAAAATGAACAGCAATACACACCTTGGATACATTTTTGTTTGATTTGTGTCGAGTGAGATTTTCACCTAGAACCCAAAGGGGGGGGGTATTGGCACTTTTCATGGAAAAATGTGAAAAATTAAATTTTCTAAAAATGAAATAAATGCCTTCTAAACACCTCAAACATTCACTCTAAAACAGAAGATTGTTGTTTTTCGCAATATTTTTAGAAATTTGGGCTCTTTTAGTAACATTAACACCTGGGCTGAAGCATCTTTTATGATCATTTATTGTCTTTCAGGATTAATTCTGTGTTTTATTTTGTTTATTTGATGAAAATGAACAACAATACACACCATGGAAACATTTTTGTTTGATTTGTCTCGAGTGAGATTTTCACCTAGAACCCAAATAGGGGGTATTGGCATTTTTCATGGAAAAATGTGAAAAATTAAATTTTCTAAAAATGAAATAAATGCCTTCTAAACACCTCAAACATTCGCTCTAAAACAGAAGATTGTTGTTTTTCGCAATATTTTTAGAAATTTGGGCTTTTTTAGTAACATTAACACCTGGGCTGAAGCATCTTTTATGATCTTTTATTGTCTTTCAGGATTCATTCTGGGTTTTATTTTTTTTATTTGATGAAAATGAACAACAACACACACCTTGGATATATTTTTGTTTGATTTGTGTCGAGTGAGATTTTCACCTAGAACCCAAAGGGGGGGTATTGGCACTTTCCATGGAAAAATGTGAAAAATTAAATTTCCTAAAAATGAAATAAATGCCTTCTAAACACCTCAAACATTCATTCTAAAACAGAAGATTGCTGTTTTTCGTAATATTTTTAGAAATTTGGGTTCTTTTAGTAACATTAACACCTGGGCTGAAGTATCTTTTATGCTCATTTCTTGTCTTTCAAGATTAATTCTGGGTTTTATTTTGTTTATTTGATGAAAATGAACAACAATACACACCTTGGATACATTTTTGTTTGATTTGTGTCGTGTGAGATTTTCACCTAAAACCCAAAGGGGGGGGTATTGGCACTTTTCATGGAAAAATGTGAAAAATTAAATTTTCTAAAAATGAAATAAATGCCTTCTAAACACCTCAAACATTCACTCTAAAACAGAAGATTGTTGTTTTTCGCAATATTTTTAGAAATTTGGGCTCTTTTAGTAACAATAACACCTGGGCTGAAGCATCTTTTATGATCATTTATTGTCTTTCAGGATACATTCTGGGTTTTATTTTGTTTATTTGATGAAAATGAACAAAAATAACCACCATCGAAACATTTTTGTTTGTTTAGTGTCAAGTTAGATTTTCACCTAGAACCCAAATAGGCACTTTTGGAACTTTGGTATTGGCACTTTTCATGGAAAAATGTGAAAAATTAAATTTTCTAAAAATGAAATAAATGCCTTCTAAACACCTCAAACATTCGCTCTAAAACAGAAGATTGTTGTTTTTCGCAATATTTTTAGAAATTTGGGCTTTTTAGTAACATTAACACCTGGGCTGAAGCATCTTTTATGATCATTTATTGTCTTCAGGATACTTTCAGGATCTAGGTTCTCTTTCAGGATACATTCTGGGTTTTATTTTGTTTATTTGATGTAAATGAACAACAATACACACCATGGAAACATTTTTGTTTGATTTGTGTCGAGTGAGATTTTCACCTAGAACCCAAAGGGGGGGTATTGGCACTTTTCATGGAAAAATGTGAAAAATTAAATTTTCTAAAAATGAAGTAAATGCCTTCTAAACACCTCAAACATTCACTCTAAAACAGAAGATTGTTGTTTTTCGCAAAATTTTTAGAAATTTGGGCTCTTTTAGTAACATTAACACTTACGCTGAAGCAACTTTTATGCTCATTTCTTGTCTTTCAGGATTAATTCTGGGTTTTATTTTTTTTTTTTTGATGAAAATGAACAACAATACACACCATGGAAACATTTTTGTTTGATTTGTTTCGACTGAGATTTTCACCTAGAACCCAAAGGGGGGGGCATTGGCACTTTTCATGGAAAAATGTGAAAAATTAAATTTTCTAAAAATGAAATAAAGGCCTTCTAAACACCTCAAACATTCACTCTAAAACAGAAGATTGATGTTTTTCGCAATATTTTTAGAAATTTGGGCTCTTTTAGTAACATTAACACCTGGGCTGAAGCATCTTTTATGATCATTTATTGTCTTTCAGGATATATTCTGGGTTTTATTTTGTTTATTTGATGAAAATGAACAACAATACACACCTTGGATACATTTTTGATTGATTTGTGTCGAGTGAGATTTTCACCTAGAACCCAAAGGGGGGGGTATTGGCACTTTTCATGGAAAAATGTGAAAAATTAAATTTTCTAAAAATGAAATAAATGCCTTCTAAACACCTCAAACATTCACTCTAAAACAGAAGATTGTTGTTTTTTGCAATATTTTTAGAAATTATGGCTTTTTTAGTAACATTAACACTTGGGCTGAAGCAACTTTTATGCTCATTTCTTGTCTTTCAAGATTAATTCTGGGTTTTATTCTGTTTATTTGATGAAAATGAACAACAATACACACCATGGAAACATTTTTGTTTGATTTGTGTCGAGTGAGATTTTCACCTAGAACCCAAAGGTATTGGCACTTTTCATGGAAAAATGTGAAAAATTAAATTTTCTAAAAATGAAATAAATGCCTTCTAAACACCACAAACATTCACTCTAAAACAGAAGATTGTTGCTTTTCGCAATATTTTTAGAAATTTGGGCTCTTTTAGTAACATTAACACCTGCGCTGAAGCATCATTTATGCTAATTTCTTGTCTTTTAGGATTAATTCTGGGTTTTATTTTGTTTATTTGATGAAAATAAACAACAATACACACCATGGAAACATTTTTGTTTGATTTGTTTCGAGTGAGATTTTCACCTAGAACGGAAAGGGGGGTATTAACACTTTTCATGGAAAAATGTAAAAATTTAAATTTTCTAAAATTGAAATAAATGCCTTCTAAACACCTCAAACATTCACTCTAAAACAGAAGATTGTTGTTTTTCGCAATATTTTTAGAAATTTGGGCTCTTTTAGTAACATAAACACCTGGGCTAAAGCATCTTTTATGATCATTTATTGTCTTTCAGGATACATTCTGGGTTTTATTTTGTTTATTTGATGAAAATGAACAACAATACACACCTTGGATACATATTTGTTTGATTTGTGTCGACTGAGATTTTCACCTAGAACCCCAAAGGGGGTATTAACACTTTTCATGGAAAAATGTAAAAATTAAATTTTCTAAAAATGAAATAAATGGCTTCTAAACACCTCAAACATTCACTCTAAAACAGAAGATTGTTGTTTTTCGCAATATTTTTAGAAATTTGGGCTCCAATAGTAACATTAACACCTGGGCTGAAGCATCTTTTATGATCATTTATTGTCTTTCAGGATACATTCTGGGTTTTATTTTGTTTATTTGATGAAAATGAACAAAAATACACACCTTGGATACATTTTTGTTTGATTTGTGTCAAGTGAGATTTTCACCTAGAACCCAAAGGGGGGGGTATTGGAACTTTTCATGGAAAAATGTGAAAAATTAAATTTTCTAAAAATTAAATAAATGCCTTCTAAACACCTCAAACATTCACTCTAAAACAGAAGATTGTTGTTTTTCGCAATATTTTTAGAAATTTGGGCTCTTTTAGTAACATTAACACTTACGCTGAAGCATCTTTTATGCTCAATTCTTGTCTTTCAGGATTAATTCTGGGTTTTATTTTGTTTATTTGATGAAAATGAACAACAATACACACCATGGAAACATTTTTGTTTGATTTGTGTCGAGTGAGATTTTCACCTAGAACCCAAAGGGGGGGGCATTGGCACTTTTCATGGAAAAATGTGAAAAATTAAATTTTCTAAAAATGAAATAAATGCCTTCTAAACACCTCAAACATTCACTCTAAAACAGAAGATTGTTGTTTTTCGCAATATTTTTAGAAATTTGGGCTCTTTTAGTAACATTAACACTTGCGCTGAAGCATCTTTTATGCTCATTTCTTGTCTTTCAGGATTAATTCTGTGTTTTATTTTGTTTATTTGATGAAAATGAACAATACACACCATGGAAACATTTTTGTTTGTTTGTGTCAAGTTAGATTTTCACCTATAACCCAAAGGGGGGGTATTGGCACTTTTCATGGAAAAATGTGAAAAATTAAACTTTCTAAAAATGAAATAAATGCCTTCTAAACACCTCAAACATTCACTCTAAAACAGAAGATTGTTGTTTTTCGCAATATTTTTAGAAATTTGGGCTCTTTTAGAAACATTAACACCTGGGCCGTAGCATCTTTTATGATCATTTATTGTCTTTCAGGATTCATTCTGGGTTTTATCTTGTTTATTTGATGAAAATGAACAACAATAACCACCATCGAAACATTTTTGTTTGATTTGTGTCAAGTTAGATTTTCACCTAGAACCCAAAGGGGGCGGGTATTGGCACTTTTCATGGAAAAATGTGAAAAATTAAATTTTCTAAAAATGAAATAAATGCCTTCTAAACACCTCCAACATTCACTCTAAAACAGAAGATTGTTGTTTTTCGCAATATTTTTAGAAATTTGGGCTCTTTTAGTAACATAAACACCTGGGCTGAAGCATCTTTTATGATCATTTATTGTCCTTCAGGATTAATTCTGTGTTTTATTTTTTTTATTTGATGAAAATGAACAACAATAACCACCATCGAAACATTTTTGTTTGATTTGTGTCAAGTAAGATTTTCACCTAGAACCCAAATAGGGGGTATTGGCACTTTTCATGGAAAAATGTGAAAAATTTAATTTTCTAAAAATGAAATAAATGCCTTCTAAACACCTCAAACATTCGCTCTAAAACAGAAGATTGTTGCTTTTCGCAATATTTTTAGAAATTTGGGCTTTTTTAGTAACATTAACACCTGGGCTGAAGCATCTTTTATGATCTTTTATTGTTTTTCAGGATTCATTCTGGGTTTTATTTTTTTTATTTGATGAAAAAGAACAACAACACACACCTTGGATACATTTTTGTTTGATTTGTGTCGATTGAGATTTTCACCTAGAACCCAAAAGGGGGTTATTGGCACTTTTCATGGAAAAATGTGAAAAATTAAATTTTCTAAAAATGAAATAATTGCCTTCTAAACACCTCAAACATTCACTTTAAAACAGAAGATTGTTCTTTTTCGTAATATTTTTAGAAATTTTGGCTCTTTTAGTAACATTAACACCTGGGCTGAAGTAACTTTTATGCTCATTTCTTGTCTTTCAAGATTAATTCTGGGTTTTATTTTGTTTATTTGATGAAAATGAACAACAATACACACCTTGGATACATTTTTGTTTGATTTGTGTCGTTTGAGATTTTCACCTAGAACCTAAAGGGGGCGGTATTGGCACTTTTCATGGAAAAATGTGAAAAATTAAATTTTCTAAAAATGAAATAAATGCCTTCTAAACACCTCAAACATTCACTCTAAAACAGAAGATTGTTGTTTTTCGCAATATTTTTAGAAATTTGGGCTCTTTTAGTAACATTAACACCTGGGCTGAAGCATCTTTTATGATCATTTATTGTCCTTCAGGATTAATTCTGTTTTATTTTGTTTATTTGATAAAAATGAACGACAATAACCAACATCGAAACATTTTTGTTTGATTTGTGTCAAGTGAGATTTTCACCTAGAACCCAAAAGGGGGGGGTATTGGCACTTTTTATGGAATAATGTGAAAAATTAAATTTTCTAAAAATGAAATAAATGCCTTCTAAACACCTCAAACATTCACTCTAAAACAGAAGATTGTTGTTTTTCGCAATATTTTTAGAAATTTGGGCTCTTTTAGTAACATTAACACTTGGGCTGAAGCATCTTTTATGATCTTTTATTGTCTTTCAGGATTCATTCTGGGTTTTATTTTGTTTATTTGATAAAAATGAACAACAATACACACCTTGGATACATTTTTGGTTGATTTGTGTCGAGTGAGATTTTCACCTAGAACCCAAAGTGGGGGGTATTGGCATTTTTCATGGAAAAATGGGAAAAATTAAATTTTCTAAAAATGAAATAAATGCCTTCTAAACACCTCAAACAATCACTCTAAAACAGAAGATTGTGGTTTTTTGCAATAGTTTTAGAAATTTGGGTTTTTTTAGTAACATTAACACTTTCGCTGAAGCAACTTTTATGCTCATTTCTTGTCTTACAAGATTAATTCTGGGTTTTATTTTGTTTATTTGACGAAAATGAACAACAATGCACACCATGGAAACATTTTTGATTGATTTGTGTCGAGTGAGATTTTCACCTAGAACCCAAAGGGGGGGGTATTGGCACTTTTTATGGAAAAATGTGAAAAATTAAATTTTCTAAAAATGAATGAAATGCCTTCTAAAAACCTCAAACATTCACTCTAAAACAGAAGATTGTTGTTTTTCGCAATATTTTTAGAAATTTGGGCTATTTAAGTAACATTAACACTTGCGCTGAAGCATCTTTTATGCTCATTTCTTGTCTTTCAGGAATATTTCTTGGTTTTATTTGATGAAAATAAACAACAATACACACCATGGAAACATATTTGATTGATTTGTGTCGAGTGAGATTTTCACCTAGAACCCAAAGGGGGGGGGTATTGGCACTTTTCATGGAAAAATGTGAAAAATTAAATTTTCTAAAAATGAAATAAATGCCTTCTAAACACCACAAACATTAACTCTAAAACAGAAGGTTGTTGTTTTTCGCAATATTTTTAGAAATTTGGGCTCTTTTAGTAACATTAACACTTGCGCTGAAGCATCATTTATGCTAATTTCTTGTCTTTTAGGATTAATTCTGGGTTTTATTTTGTTTATTTGATGAAAATGAACAACAATACACACCATGGATACATTTTTGTTTGATTTGTATCGAGTGAGATTTTCACCTAGAACCCAAAGAGGGGGTATTGGCACTTTTCATGGAAATATGTGAAAAATTAAATTTTCTAAAAATAAAATAAATAAATGCCTTCTAAACACCTCAAACATTCACTCTAAAACAGAAGATTGTTGTTTTTCGCAAAATTTTTAGAAATTTGGGCTCTTTTAGTAACATTAACACTTGCGCTGAAGCAACTTTTATGCTCATTTCTTGTCTTTCAGGATTAATTCTGGGTTTTATTTTGTTTTTTTTGATGAAAATGAACAACAATACACACCATGGAAACATTTTTGTTTGATTTGTTTCGACTGAGATTTTCACCTAGAACCCAAAGGGGGGGGCATTGGCACTTTTCATGGAAAAATGTGAAAAATTAAATTTTCTAAAAATGAAATAAAGGCCTTCTAAACACCTCAAACATTCACTCTAAAACAGAAGATTGATGTTTTTCGCAATATTTTTAGAAATTTGGGCTCTTTTAGTAACATTAACACCTGGGCTGAAGCATTTTTATGATCATTTATTGTCTTTCAGGATACATTCTGGGTTTTATTTTGTTTATTTGATGAAAATGAACAACAATACACACCTTGGATACATTTTTGTTTGATTTGTGTCGAGTGAGATTTTCACCTAGAACCCAAAGGGGGGGTAATTGGAAATTTTCATGGAAAAATGTGAAAAATTAAATTTTCTAAAAATGAAATAAATGCCTTCTAAACACCTCAAACATTCACTCTAAAACAGAAGATTGTTGTTTTTTGCAATATTTTTAGAAATTATGGCTTTTTTAGTAACATTAACACTTGGGCTGAAGCAACTTTTATGCTCATTTCTTGTCTTTCAAGATTAATTCTGGGTTTTATTCTGTTTTTTTGATGAAAATGAACAACAATACACACAATGGAAACATTTTTGTTGATTTGTGTCGAGTGAGATTTTCACCTAGAACCCAAAGGTATTGGCACTTTTCATGGAAAAATGTGAAAAATTAAATTTTCTAAAAATGAAATAAATGCCTTCTAAACACCACAAACATTCACTCTAAAACAGAAGATTGTTGTTTTTCGCAATATTTTTAGAAATTTGGGCTCTTTTAGTAACATTAACACCTGCGCTGAAGCATCATTTATGCTAATTTCTTGTCTTTTAGGATTAATTCTGGGTTTTATTTTGTTTATTTGATGAAAATAAACAACAATACACACCATGGAAACATTTTTGTTTGATTTGTTTCGAGTGAGATTTTCACCTAGAACGGAAAGGGGGGTATTAACACTTTTCATGGAAAAATGTAAAAATTTAAATTTTCTAAAATTGAAATAAATGCCTTCTAAACACCTCAAACATTCACTCTAAAACAGAAGATTGTTGTTTTTCGCAATATTTTTAGAAATTAGGGCTCTTTTAGTAACATTAACACCTGGGCTAAAGCATCTTTTATGATCATTTATTGTCTTTCAGGATACATTCTGGGTTTTATTTTGTTTATTTGATGAAAATGAACAACAATACACACCTTGGATACATTTTTGTTTGATTTGTGTCGACTGAGATTTTCCCCTAGAACCCCAAAGGGGGTATTAACACTTTTCATGGAAAAATGTAAAAATTAAATTTTCGAAAAATGAAATAAATGGCTTCTAAACACCTCAAACATTCACTCTAAAACAGAAGATTGTTGTTTTTCGCAATATTTTTAGAAATTTGGGCTCTTTTAGTAACATTAACACTTGCGCTGAAGCATCTTTTATGCTCAATTCTTGTCTTTCAGGATTAATTCTGGGTTTTATTTTGTTTATTTGATGAAAATGAACAACAATACACACCATGGAAACATTTTTGTTTGATTTGTGTCGAGTGAGATTTTCACCTAGAACCCAAAGGGGGGGGCATTGGCACTTTTCATGGAAAAATGTGAAAAATTAAATTTTCTAAAAATGAAATAAATGCCTTCTAAACACCTCAAACATTCACTCTAAAACAGAAAATTGTTGTTTTTCGCAATATTTTTAGAAATTTGGGCTCTTTTAGTAACATTAACACTTGCGCTGAAGCATCTTTTATGCTCATTTCTTGTCTTTCAGGATTAATTCTGTGTTTTATTTTGTTTATTTGATGAAAATGAACAATACACACCATGGAAACATTTTTGTTTGTTTGTGTCAAGTTAGATTTTCACCTAGAACCCAAAGGGGGGGTATTGGCACTTTTCATGGAAAAATGTGAAAAATTAAACTTTCTAAAAATGAAATAAATGCCTTCTAAACACCTCAAACATTCACTCTAAAACAGAAGATTGTTGTTTTTCGCAATATTTTTAGAAATTTGGGCTCTTTTAGAAACATTAACACCTGGGCCGTAGCATCTTTTATGATCATTTATTGTCTTTCAGGATTCATTCTGGGTTTTATCTTGTTTATTTGATGAAAATGAACAACAATAACCACCATCGAAACATTTTTGTTTGATTTGTGTCAAGTTAGATTTTCACCTAGAACCCAAAGGGGGGGGGTATTGGCACTTTTCATGGAAAAATGTGAAAAATTAAATTTTCTAAAAATGAAATAAATGCCTTCTAAACACCTCAAACATTCACTCTAAAACAGAAGATTGTTGTTTTTCGCAATATTTTTAGAAATTTGGGCTCTTTTAGTAACATAAACACCTGGGCTGAAGCATCTTTTATGATCATTTATTGTCCTTCAGGATTAATTCTGTTTTATTTTTTTTATTTGATGAAAATGAACAACAATAACCACCATCGAAACATTTTTGTTTGATTTGTGACAAGTAAGATTTTCACCTAGAACCCAAATAGGGGGTATTGGCACTTTTCATGGAAAAATGTGAAAAATTAAATTTTCTAAAAATGAAATAAATGCCTTCTAAACACCTCAAACATTCACTCTAAAACAGAAGATTGTTGCTTTTCGCAATATTTTTAGTAATTTGGGCTTTTTTAGTAACATTTACACCTGGGCTGAAGCATCTTTTATGATCTTTTATTGTCTTTCAGGATTCATTCTGGGTTTTATTTTTTTTATTTGATGAAAAAGAACAACAACACACACCTTGGATACATTTTTGTTTGATTTGTGTCGAGTGAGATTTTCACCTAGAACCCAAAGGGGGGGTATTGGCACTTTTCATGGAAAAATGTGAAAAATTATATTTTCTAAAAATGAAATAAATGCCTTCTAAACACCTCAAACATTCACTTTAAAACAGAAGATTGTTGTTTTTCGTAATATTTTTAGAAATTTTGGCTCTTTTAGTAACATTAACACCTGGGCTGAAGTAACTTTTATGCTCATTTCTTGTCTTTCAAGATTAATTCTGGGTTTTATTTTGTTTATTTGATGAAAATGAACAACAATACACACCTTGGATACATTTTTGTTTGATTTGTGTCGTGTGAGATTTTCACCTAGAACCCAAAGGGGGGGGTATTGGCACTTTTCATGGAAAAATGTGAAAAATTAAATTTTCTAAAAATGAAATAAATGCCTTCTAAACACCTTAAACATTCACTCTAAAACAGAAGATTGTTGTTTTTCGCAATATTTTTAGAAATTTGGGCTCTTTTAGTAACATTAACACCTGGGCTGAAGAATCTTTTATGATCATTTATTGTCCTTCAGGATTAATTCTGTTTTATTTTGTTTATTTGATAAAAATGAACAACAATAACCACCATCGAAACATTTTTGTTTGATTTGTGTCAAGTTAGATTTTCACCTAGAACCCAAATAGGGGGTATTGGCACTTTTCATGGAAAAATGTGAAAAATTTAATTTTCTAAAAATGAAATAAATGCCTTCTAAACACCTCAAACATTCGCTCTAAAACAGAAGATTGTTGCTTTTCGCAATATTTTTAGAAATTTGGGCTTTTTTAGTAACATTAACACCTGGGCTGAAGCATCTTTTATGATCATTTATTGTCTTTCAGGATACATTCTGGGTTTTATTTTGTTTATTTGATGAAAATGAACAACAATACACACCTTGGATACATTTTTGTTTGATTTGTGTCGACTGAGATTTTCCCCTAGAACCCCAAAGGGGGTATTAACACTTTTCATGGAAAAATGTAAAAATTAAATTTTCGAAAAATGAAATAAATGGCTTCTAAACACCTCAAACATTCACTCTAAAACAGAAGATTGTTGTTTTTCGCAATATTTTTAGAAATTTGGGCTCCAAAGGTAACATTAACACCTGGGCTGAAGCATCTTTAATGATCATTTATTGTCTTTCAGGATACATTCTGGGTTTTATTTTGTTTATTTGATGAAAATGAACAAAAATACACACCTTGGATACATTTTTGTTTGATTTGTGTCAATTGAGATTTTCACCTAGAACCCAAAGGGGGGGGTATTGGCACTTTTCATGGAAAAATGTGAAAAATTAAATTTTCTAAAAATGAAATAAATGCCTTCTAAACACCTCAAACATTCACTCTAAAACAGAAGATTGTTGTTTTTCGCAATATTTTTAGAAATTTGGGCTCTTTTAGTAACATTAACACTTGCGCTGAAGCATCTTTAATGCTCAATTCTTGTCTTTCAGGATTAATTCTGGGTTTTATTTTGTTTATTTGATGAAAATGAACAACAATACACACCATGGAAACATTTTTGTTTGATATGTGTCGAGTGAGATTTTCACCTAGAACCCAAGGGGGGGGCATTGGCACTTTTCATGGAAAAATGTGAAAAATTAAATTTTCTAAAAATGAAATAAATGCCTTCTAAACACCTCAAACATTCACTCTAAAACAGAAAATTGTTGTTTTTCGCAATATTTTTAGAAATTTGGGCTCTTTTAGTAACATTAACACTTGCGCTGAAGCATCTTTTATGCTCATTTCTTGTCTTTCAGGATTAATTCTGTGTTTTATTTTGTTTATTTGATGAAAATGAACAATACACACCATGGAAACATTTTTGTTTGTTTGTGTCAAGTTAGATTTTCACCTAGAACCCAAAGGGGGGGTATTGGCACTTTTCATGGAAAAATGTGAAAAATTAAACTTTCTAAAAATGAAATAAATGCCTTCTAAACACCTCAAACATTCACTCTAAAACAGAAGATTGTTGTTTTTCGCAATATTTTTAGAAATTTGGGCTCTTTTAGAAACATTAACACCTGGGCCGTAGCATCTTTTATGATCATTTATTGTCTTTCAGGATTCATTCTGGGTTTTATCTTGTTTATTTGATGAAAATGAACAACAATAACCACCATCGAAACATTTTTGTTTGATTTGTGTCAAGTTAGATTTTCACCTAGAACCCAAAGGGGGGGGGTATTGGCACTTTTCATGGAAAAATGTGAAAAATTAAATTTTCTAAAAATGAAATAAATGCCTTCTAAACACCTCAAACATTCACTCTAAAACAGAAGATTGTTGTTTTTCGCAATATTTTTAGAAATTTGGGCTCTTTTAGTAACATAAACACCTGGGCTGAAGCATCTTTTATGATCATTTATTGTCCTTCAGGATTAATTCTGTTTTATTTTTTTTATTTGATGAAAATGAACAACAATAACCACCATCGAAACATTTTTGTTTGATTTGTGACAAGTAAGATTTTCACCTAGAACACAATAAGGGGCTTTGGCACTTTTCATGGAAAAATGTGAAAAATTTAATTTTCTAAAAATGAAATAAATGCCTTCTAAACACCTCAAACATTCGCTCTAAAACAGAAGATTGTTGCTTTTCGCAATATTTTTAGTAATTTGGGCTTTTTTAGTAACATTAACACCTGGGCTGAAGCATCTTTTATGATCATTAATTGTCTTTCAGGATTCATTCTGGGTTTTATTTTTTTTATTTGATGAAAAAGAACAACAACACACACCTTGGATACATTTTTGTTTGATTTGTGTCGAGTGAGATTTTCACCTAGAACCCAAAGGGGGGTATTGGCACTTTTCATGGAAAAATGTGAAAAATTAAATTTTCTAAAAATGAAATAAATGCCTTCTAAACACCTCAAACATTCACTCTAAAACAGAAAATTGTTGTTTTTCGCAATATTTTTAGAAATTTGGGCTCTTTTAGTAACATTAACACCTGGGCTGAAGTAACTTTTATGCTCATTTCTTGTCTTTCAAGATTAATTCTGGGTTTTATTTTGTTTATTTGATGAAAATGAACAACAATACACACCTTGGATACATTTTTGTTTGATTTGTGTCGTGTGAGATTTTCACCTAGAACCCAAAGGGGGGGTATTGGCACTTTTCATGGAAAAATGTGAAAAATTAAACTTTCTAAAAATGAAATAAATGCCTTCTAAACACCTCAAACATTCACTCTAAAACAGAAGATTGTTGTTTTTCGCAATATTTTTAGAAATTTGGGCTCTTTTAGAAACATTAACACCTGGGCCGTAGCATCTTTTATGATCATTTATTGTCTTTCAGGATTCATTCTGGGTTTTATCTTGTTTATTTGATGAAAATGAACAACAATAACCACCATCGAAACATTTTTGTTTGATTTGTGTCAAGTTAGATTTTCACCTAGAACCCAAAGGGGGGGGGTATTGGCACTTTTCATGGAAAAATGTGAAAAATTAAATTTTCTAAAAATGAAATAAATGCCTTCTAAACACCTCAAACATTCACTCTAAAACAGAAGATTGTTGTTTTTCGCAATATTTTTAGAAATTTGGGCTCTTTTAGTAACATAAACACCTGGGCTGAAGCATCTTTTATGATCATTTATTGTCCTTCAGGATTAATTCTGTTTTATTTTTTTTATTTGATGAAAATGAACAACAATAACCACCATCGAAACATTTTTGTTTGATTTGTGACAAGTAAGATTTTCACCTAGAACCCAAATAGGGGGTATTGGCACTTTTCATGGAAAAATGTGAAAAATTTAATTTTCTAAAAATGAAATAAATGCCTTCTAAACACCTCAAACATTCGCTCTAAAACAGAAGATTGTTGCTTTTCGCAATATTTTTAGTAATTTGGGCTTTTTTAGTAACATTTACACCTGGGCTGAAGCATCTTTTATGATCTTTTATTGTCTTTCAGGATTCATTCTGGGTTTTATTTTTTTTATTTGATGAAAAAGAACAACAACACACACCTTGGATACATTTTTGTTTGATTTGTGTCGAGTGAGATTTTCACCTAGAACCCAAAGGGGGGTATTGGCACTTTTCATGGAAAAATGTGAAAAATTAAATTTTCTAAAAATGAAATAAATGCCTTCTAAACACCTCAAACATTCACTTTAAAACAGAAGATTGTTGTTTTTCGTAATATTTTTAGAAATTTTGGCTCTTTTAGTAACATTAACACCTGGGCTGAAGTAACTTTTATGCTCATTTCTTGTCTTTCAAGATTAATTCTGGGTTTTATTTTGTTTATTTGATGAAAATGAACAACAATACACACCTTGGATACATTTTTGTTTGATTTGTGTCGTGTGAGATTTTCACCTAGAACCCAAAGGGGGGGGTATTGGCACTTTTCATGGAAAAATGTGAAAAATTAAATTTTCTAAAAATGAAATAAATGCCTTCTAAACACCTTAAACATTCACTCTAAAACAGAAGATTGTTGTTTTTCGCAATATTTTTAGAAATTTGGGCTCTTTTAGTAACATTAACACCTGGGCTGAAGAATCTTTTATGATCATTTATTGTCCTTCAGGATTAATTCTGTTTTATTTTGTTTATTTGATAAAAATGAACAACAATAACCACCATCGAAACATTTTTGTTTGATTTGTGTCAAGTTAGATTTTCACCTAGAACCCAAATAGGGGGTATTGGCACTTTTCATGGAAAAATGTGAAAAATTTAATTTTCTAAAAATGAAATAAATGCCTTCTAAACACCTCAAACATTCGCTCTAAAACAGAAGATTGTTGCTTTTCGCAATATTTTTAGTAATTTGGGCTTTTTTAGTAACATTTACACCTGGGCTGAAGCATCTTTTATGATCTTTTATTGTCTTTCAGGATTCATTCTGGGTTTTATTTTTTTTATTTGATGAAAAAGAACAACAACACACACCTTGGATACATTTTTGTTTGATTTGTGTCGAGTGAGATTTTCACCTAGAACCCAAAGGGGGGTATTGGCACTTTTCATGGAAAAATGTGAAAAATTAAATTTTCTAAAAATGAAATAAATGCCTTCTAAACACCTCAAACATTCACTTTAAAACAGAAGATTGTTGTTTTTCGTAATATTTTTAGAAATTTTGGCTCTTTTAGTAACATTAACACCTGGGCTGAAGTAACTTTTATGCTCATTTCTTGTCTTTCAAGATTAATTCTGGGTTTTATTTTGTTTATTTGATGAAAATGAACAACAATACACACCTTGGATACATTTTTGTTTGATTTGTGTCGTGTGAGATTTTCACCTAGAACCCAAAGGGGGGGGTATTGGCACTTTTCATGGAAAAATGTGAAAAATTAAATTTTCTAAAAATGAAATAAATGCCTTCTAAACACCTTAAACATTCACTCTAAAACAGAAGATTGTTGTTTTTCGCAATATTTTTAGAAATTTGGGCTCTTTTAGTAACATTAACACCTGGGCTGAAGAATCTTTTATGATCATTTATTGTCCTTCAGGATTAATTCTGTTTTATTTTGTTTATTTGATAAAAATGAACAACAATAACCACCATCGAAACATTTTTGTTTGATTTGTGTCAAGTTAGATTTTCACCTAGAACCCAAATAGGGGGTATTGGCACTTTTCATGGAAAAATGTGAAAAATTTAATTTTCTAAAAATGAAATAAATGCCTTCTAAACACCTCAAACATTCGCTCTAAAACAGAAGATTGTTGCTTTTCGCAATATTTTTAGAAATTTGGGCTTTTTTAATAACATTAACACCTGGGCTGAAGCATCTTTTATGATCATTTATTGTCTTTCAGGATACATTCTGGGTTTTATTTTGTTTATTTGATGAAAATGAACAACAATACACACCTTGGATACATTTTTGTTTGATTTGTGTCGACTGAGTTTTACACCTAGAACCCAAAGGGGGGGGGTATTGGCACTTTTCATGGAAAAATGGGAAAAATTAAATTTTCTAAAAATGAAATAAATGGCTTCTAAACACCTCAAACATTCACTCTAAAACAGAAGATTGTTGTTTTTCGCATTATTTTTAGAATTTTGGGCTCTTTTAGTAACATTAACACTTGGGCTGAAGCATCTTTTATGCTCATTTCTTGTCTTTCAAGATTAATTCTGGGTTTTATTTTGTTTATTTGATGAAAATGAACAACAATACACACCATGGAAACATTTTTGATTGATTGTGTCGAGTGAGATTTTCACCTAGAACCCAAAGGGGGGGGCATTGGCACTTTTCATGGAAAAATGTGAAAAATTAAATTTTCTAAAAATGAAATAAATGCCTTCTAAACACCTCAAACATTCACTCTAAAACAGAAAATTGTTGTTTTTCGCAATATTTTTAGAAATTTGGGCTCTTTTAGTAACATTAACACTTGCGCTGAAGCATCTTTTATGCTCATTTCTTGTCTTTCAGGATTAATTCTGTGTTTTATTTTGTTTATTTGATGAAAATGAACAATACACACCATGGAAACATTTTTGTTTGTTTGTGTCAAGTTAGATTTTCACCTAGAACCCAAAGGGGGGGTATTGGCACTTTTCATGGAAAAATGTGAAAAATTAAACTTTCTAAAAATGAAATAAATGCCTTCTAAACACCTCAAACATTCACTCTAAAACAGAAGATTGTTGTTTTTCGCAATATTTTTAGAAATTTGGGCTCTTTTAGAAACATTAACACCTGGGCCGTAGCATCTTTTATGATCATTTATTGTCTTTCAGGATTCATTCTGGGTTTTATCTTGTTTATTTGATGAAAATGAACAACAATAACCACCATCGAAACATTTTTGTTTGATTTGTGTCAAGTTAGATTTTCACCTAGAACCCAAAGGGGGGGGTATTGGCACTTTTCATGGAAAAATGTGAAAAATTAAATTTTCTAAAAATGAAATAAATGCCTTCTAAACACCTTAAACATTCACTCTAAAACAGAAGATTGTTGTTTTTCGCAATATTTTTAGAAATTTGGGCTCTTTTAGTAACATTAACACCTGGGCTGAAGAATCTTTTATGATCATTTATTGTCCTTCAGGATTAATTCTGTTTTATTTTGTTTATTTGATAAAAATGAACAACAATAACCACCATCGAAACATTTTTGTTTGATTTGTGACAAGTAAGATTTTCACCTAGAACCCAAATAGGGGGTATTGGCACTTTTCATGGAAAAATGTGAAAAATTTAATTTTCTAAAAATGAAATAAATGCCTTCTAAACACCTCAAACATTCGCTCTAAAACAGAAGATTGTTGCTTTTCGCAATATTTTTAGTAATTTGGGCTTTTTTAGTAACATTTACACCTGGGCTGAAGCATCTTTTATGATCTTTTATTGTCTTTCAGGATTCATTCTGGGTTTTATTTTTTTTATTTGATGAAAAAGAACAACAACACACACCTTGGATACATTTTTGTTTGATTTGTGTCGAGTGAGATTTTCACCTAGAACCCAAAGGGGGGTATTGGCACTTTTCATGGAAAAATGTGAAAAATTAAATTTTCTAAAAATGAAATAAATGCCTTCTAAACACCTCAAACATTCACTTTAAAACAGAAGATTGTTGTTTTTCGTAATATTTTTAGAAATTTTGGCTCTTTTAGTAACATTAACACCTGGGCTGAAGTAACTTTTATGCTCATTTCTTGTCTTTCAAGATTAATTCTGGGTTTTATTTTGTTTATTTGATGAAAATGAACAACAATACACACCTTGGATACATTTTTGTTTGATTTGTGTCGTGTGAGATTTTCACCTAGAACCCAAAGGGGGGGGTATTGGCACTTTTCATGGAAAAATGTGAAAAATTAAATTTTCTAAAAATGAAATAAATGCCTTCTAAACACCTTAAACATTCACTCTAAAACAGAAGATTGTTGTTTTTCGCAATATTTTTAGAAATTTGGGCTCTTTTAGTAACATTAACACCTGGGCTGAAGAATCTTTTATGATCATTTATTGTCCTTCAGGATTAATTCTGTTTTATTTTGTTTATTTGATAAAAATGAACAACAATAACCACCATCGAAACATTTTTGTTTGATTTGTGTCAAGTTAGATTTTCACCTAGAACCCAAATAGGGGGTATTGGCACTTTTCATGGAAAAATGTGAAAAATTTAATTTTCTAAAAATGAAATAAATGCCTTCTAAACACCTCAAACATTCGCTCTAAAACAGAAGATTGTTGCTTTTCGCAATATTTTTAGAAATTTGGGCTTTTTTAGTAACATTAACACCTGGGCTGAAGCATCTTTTATGATCATTTATTGTCTTTCAGGATACATTCTGGGTTTTATTTTGTTTATTTGATGAAAATGAACAACAATACACACCTTGGATACATTTTTGTTTGATTTGTGTCGACTGAGTTTTACACCTAGAACCCAAAGGGGGGGGTATTGGCACTTTTCATGGAAAAATGGGAAAAATTAAATTTTCTAAAAATGAAATAAATGGCTTCTAAACACCTCAAACATTCACTCTAAAACAGAAGATTGTTGTTTTTCGCAATATTTTTAGAATTTTGGGCTCTTTTAGTAACATTAACACTTGGGCTGAAGCATCTTTTATGCTCATTTCTTGTCTTTCAAGATTAATTCTGGGTTTTATTTTGTTTATTTGATGAAAATGAACAACAATACACACCATGGAAACATTTTTGATTGATTGTGTCGAGTGAGATTTTCACCTAGAACCCAAAGGGGGGGGTATTGGCACTTTTCATGGAAAAATGTGAAAAATTAAATTTTCTAAAAATGAAATAAATGCCTTCTAAACACCTCAAACATTCACTCTAAAACAGAAGATTGTTGTTTTTCGCAATATTTTTAGAAATTTGGGCTCTTTTAGTAAAATTAACACTTGCGCTGAAGCATCTTTTATGCTCATTTCATGTCTTTCAGGATTAATTCTGGGTTTTATTTTGTTTATTTCATGAAAATGAACAACAATACACACCATGGAAACATTTTTGTTTGATTTGTGTCGAGTGAGATTTTCACCTAGAACCCAAAGGGGGGGTAATTGGAAATTTTCATGGAAAAATGTGAAAAATTAAATTTTCTAAAAATGAAATAAATGCCTTCTAAACACCTCAAACATTCACTCTAAAACAGAAGATTGTTGTTTTTTGCAATATTTTTAGAAATTATGGCTTTTTTAGTAACATTAACACTTGGGCTGAAGCAACTTTTATGCTCATTTCTTGTCTTTCAAGATTAATTCTGGGTTTTATTCTGTTTATTTGATGAAAATGAACAACAATACACACCATGGAAACATTTTTGTTGATTTGTGTCGAGTGAGATTTTCACCTAGAACCCAAAGGTATTGGCACTTTTCATGGAAAAATGTGAAAAATTAAATTTTCTAAAAATGAAATAAATGCCTTCTAAACACCACAAACATTCACTCTAAAACAGAAGATTGTTGTTTTTCGCAATATTTTTAGAAATTTGGGCTCTTTTAGTAACATTAACACCTGCGCTGAAGCATCTTTTATGATCATTTATTGTCTTTCAGGATACATTCTGGGTTTTATTTTGTTTATTTGATGAAAATGAACAACAATACACACCTTGGATACATTTTTGTTTGATTTGTGTCGACTGAGATTTTCCCCTAGAACCCCAAAGGGGGTATTAACTCTTTTCATGGAAAAATGTAAAAATTAAATTTTCGAAAAATGAAATAAATGGCTTCTAAACACCTCAAACATTCACTCTAAAACAGAAGATTGTTGTTTTTCGCAATATTTTTAGAAATTTGGGCTCCAATAGTAACATTAACACCTGGGCTGAAGCATCTTTAATGATCATTTATTGTCTTTCAGGATACATTCTGGGTTTTATTTTGTTTATTTGATGAAAATAAACAACAATACACACCATGGAAACATTTTTGTTTGATTTGTTTCGAGTGAGATTTTCACCTAGAACGGAAAGGGGGGTATTAACACTTTTCATGGAAAAATGTAAAAATTTAAATTTTCTAAAATTGAAATAAATGCCTTCTAAACACCTCAAACATTCACTCTAAAACAGAAGATTGTTGTTTTTCGCAATATTTTTAGAAATTTGGGCTCTTTTAGTAACATAAACACCTGGGCTAAAGCATCTTTTATGATCATTTATTGTCTTTCAGGATACATTCTGGGTTTTATTTTGTTTATTTGATGAAAATGAACAACAATACACACCTTGGATACATATTTGTTTGATTTGTGTCGACTGAGATTTTCACCTAGAACCCCAAAGGGGGTATTAACACTTTTCATGGAAAAATGTAAAAATTAAATTTTCTAAAAATGAAATAAATGGCTTCTAAACACCTCAAACATTCACTCTAAAACAGAAGATTGTTGTTTTTCGCAATATTTTTAGAAATTTGGGCTCCAATAGTAACATTAACACCTGGGCTGAAGCATCTTTTATGATCATTTATTGTCTTTCAGGATACATTCTGGGTTTTATTTTGTTTATTTGATGAAAATGAACAAAAATACACACCTTGGATACATTTTTGTTTGATTTGTGTCAAGTGAGATTTTCACCTAGAACCCAAAGGGGGGGGTATTGGAACTTTTCATGGAAAAATGTGAAAAATTAAATTTTCTAAAAATTAAATAAATGCCTTCTAAACACCTCAAACATTCACTCTAAAACAGAAGATTGTTGTTTTTCGCAATATTTTTAGAAATTTGGGCTCTTTTAGTAACATTAACACTTGCGCTGAAGCATCTTTTATGCTCAATTCTTGTCTTTCAGGATTAATTCTGGGTTTTATTTTGTTTATTTGATGAAAATGAACAACAATACACACCATGGAAACATTTTTGTTTGATTTGTGTCGAGTGAGATTTTCACCTAGAACCCAAAGGGGGGGGCATTGGCACTTTTCATGGAAAAATGTGAAAAATTAAATTTTCTAAAAATGAAATAAATGCCTTCTAAACACCTCAAACATTCACTCTAAAACAGAAAATTGTTGTTTTTCGCAATATTTTTAGAAATTTGGGCTCTTTTAGTAACATTAACACTTGCGCTGAAGCATCTTTTATGCTCATTTCTTGTCTTTCAGGATTAATTCTGTGTTTTATTTTGTTTATTTGATGAAAATGAACAATACACACCATGGAAACATTTTTGTTTGTTTGTGTCAAGTTAGATTTTCACCTAGAACCCAAAGGGGGGGTATTGGCACTTTTCATGGAAAAATGTGAAAAATTAAACTTTCTAAAAATGAAATAAATGCCCTCTAAACACCTCAAACATTCACTCTAAAACAGAAGATTGTTGTTTTTCGCAATATTTTTAGAAATTTGGGCTCTTTTAGAAACATTAACACCTGGGCCGTAGCATCTTTTATGATCATTTATTGTCTTTCAGGATTCATTCTGGGTTTTATCTTGTTTATTTGATGAAAATGAACAACAATAACCACCATCGAAACATTTTTGTTTGATTTGTGTCAAGTTAGATTTTCACCTAGAACCCAAAGGGGGGGGGTATTGGCACTTTTCATGGAAAAATGTGAAAAATTAAATTTTCTAAAAATGAAATAAATGCCTTCTAAACACCTCAAACATTCACTCTAAAACAGAAGATTGTTGTTTTTCGCAATATTTTTAGAAATTTGGGCTCTTTTAGTAACATAAACACCTGGGCTGAAGCATCTTTTATGATTATTTATTGTCCTTCAGGATTAATTCTGTTTTATTTTTTTTATTTGATGAAAATGAACAACAATAACCACCATCGAAACATTTTTGTTTGATTTGTGTCAAGTAAGATTTTCACCTAGAACCCAAATAGGGGGTATTGGCACTTTTCATGGAAAAATGTGAAAAATTTAATTTTCTAAAAATGAAATAAATGCCTTCTAAACACCTCAAACATTCGCTCTAAAACAGAAGATTGTTGCTTTTCGCAATATTTTTAGTAATTTGGGCTTTTTTAGTAACATTAACACCTGGGCTGAAGCATCTTTTATGATCTTTTATTGTCTTTCAGGATTCATTCTGGGTTTTATTTTTTTTATTTGATGAAAAAGAACAACAACACACACCTTGGATACATTTTTGTTTGATTTGTGTCGAGTGAGATTTTCACCTAGAACCCAAAGGGGGGGTATTGGCACTTTTCATGGAAAAATGTGAAAAATTAAATTTTCTAAAAATGAAATAAATGCCTTCTAAACACCTCAAACATTCACTTTAAAACAGAAGATTGTTGTTTTTCGTAATATTTTTAGAAATTTTGGCTCTTTTAGTAACATTAACACCTGGGCTGAAGTAACTTTTATGCTCATTTCTTGTCTTTCAAGATTAATTCTGGGTTTTATTTTGTTTATTTGATGAAAATGAACAACAATACACACCTTGGATACATTTTTGTTTGATTTGTGTCGTGTGAGATTTTCACCTAGAACCCAAAGGGGGGGGTATTGGCACTTTTCATGGAAAAATGTGAAAAATTAAATTTTCTAAAAATGAAATAAATGCCTTCTAAACACCTCAAACATTCACTCTAAAACAGAAGATTGTTGTTTTTCGCAATATTTTTAGAAATTTGGGCTCTTTTAGTAACATTAACACCTGGGCTGAAGAATCTTTTATGATCATTTATTTTCCTTCAGGATTAATTCTGTTTTATTTTGTTTATTTGATAAAAATGAACAACAATAACCACCATCGAAACATTTTTGTTTGATTTGTGTCAAGTTAGATTTTCACCTAGAACCCAAATAGGGGGTATTGGCACTTTTCATGGAAAAATGTGAAAAATTTAATTTTCTAAAAATGAAATAAATGCCTTCTAAACACCTCAAACATTCGCTCTAAAACAGAAGATTGTTGCTTTTCGCAATATTTTTAGAAATTTGGGCTTTTTTAGTAACATTAACACCTGGGCTGAAGCATCTTTTATGATCATTTATTGTCTTTCAGGATACATTCTGGGTTTTATTTTGTTTATTTGATGAAAATGAACAACAATACACACCTTGGATACATTTTTGTTTGATTTGTGTCGACTGAGTTTTACACCTAGAACCCAAAGGGGGGGTATTGGCACTTTTCATGGAAAAATGGGAAAAATTAAATTTTCTAAAAATGAAATAAATGGCTTCTAAACACCTCAAACATTCACTCTAAAACAGAAGATTGTTGTTTTTCGCAATATTTTTAGAATTTTGGGCTCTTTTAGTAACATTAACACTTGGGCTGAAGCATCTTTTATGCTCATTTCTTGTCTTTCAAGATTAATTCTGGGTTTTATTTTGTTTATTTGATGAAAATGAACAACAATACACACCATGGAAACATTTTTGATTGATTGTGTCGAGTGAGATTTTCACCTAGAACCCAAAGGGGGGGGTATTGGCACTTTTCATGGAAAAATGTGAAAAATTAAATTTTCTAAAAATGAAATAAATGCCTTCTAAACACCTCAAACATTCACTCTAAAACAGAAGATTGTTGTTTTTCGCAATATTTTTAGAAATTTGGGCTCTTTTAGTAAAATTTACACTTGCGCTGAAGCATCTTTTATGCTCATTTCATGTCTTTCAGGATTAATTCTGGGTTTTATTTTGTTTATTTCATGAAAATGAACAACAATACACACCATGGAAACATTTTTGTTTGATTTGTGTCGAGTGAGATTTTCACCTAGAACCCAAAGGGGGGGCATTGGCACTTTTCATGGAAAAATGTGAAAAATTAAATTTTCTAAAAATGAAATAAATGCCTTCTAAACACCTCAAACATTCACTCTAAAACAGAAAATTGTTGTTTTTCGCAATATTTTTAGAAATTTGGGCTCTTTTAGTAACATTAACACTTGCGCTGAAGCATCTTTTATGCTCATTTCTTGTCTTTCAGGATTAATTCTGTGTTTTATTTTGTTTATTTGATGAAAATGAACAATACAACCCATGGAAACATTTTTGTTTGTTTGTGTCAAGTTAGATTTTCACCTAGAACCCAAAGGGGGGGTATTGGCACTTTTCATGGAAAAATGTGAAAAATTAAACTTTCTAAAAATGAAATAAATGGCTTCTAAACACCTCAAACATTCACTCTAAAACAGAAGATTGTTGTTTTTCGCAATATTTTTAGAAATTTGGGCTCTTTTAGAAACATTAACACCTGGGCCGTAGCATCTTTTATGATCATTTATTGTCTTTCAGGATTCATTCTGGGTTTTATCTTGTTTATTTGATGAAAATGAACAACAATAACCACCATCGAAACATTTTTGTTTGATTTGTGTCGTGTGAGATTTTCACCTAGAACCCAAAGGGGGGGGTATTGGCACTTTTCATGGAAAAATGTGAAAAATTAAATTTTCTAAAAATGAAATAAATGCCTTCTAAACACCTCAAACATTCGCTCTAAAAAAGAAGATTGTTGCTTTTCGCAATATTTTTAGAAATTTGGGATTTTTTAGTAACATTAACACCTGGGCTGAAGCATCTTTTATGATCATTTATTGTCTTTCAGGATACATTCTGGGTTTTTTTTTGTTTATTTGATGAAAATGAACAACAATACACACCTTGGATACATTTTTGTTTGATTTGTGTCGACTGAGTTTTACACCTAGAACCCAAAGGGGGGGGGTATTGGCACTTTTCATGGAAAAATGGGAAAAATTAAATTTTCTAAAAATGAAATAAATGGCTTCTAAACACATCAAACATTCACTCTAAAACAGAAGATTGTTGTTTTTCGCAATATTTTTAGAATTTTGGGCTCTTTTAGTAACATTAACACTTGGGTTGAAGCATCTTTTATGCTCATTTCTTGTCTTTCAAGATTAATTCTGGGTTTTATTTTGTTTATTTGATGAAAATGAACAACAATACACACCATGGAAACAATTTTGATTGATTGTGTCGAGTGAGATTTTCACCTAGAACCCAAAGGGGGGGGTATTGGCACTTTTCATGGAAAAATGTGAAAAATTAAATTTTCTAAAAATGAAATAAATGCCTTCTAAACACCTCAAACATTCACTCTAAAACAGAAGATTGTTGTTTTTTGCAATATTTTTAGAAATTATGGCTTTTTTAGTAACATTAACACTTGGGCTGAAGCAACTTTTATGCTCATTTCTTGTCTTTCAAGATTAATTCTGGGTTTTATTCTGTTTATTTGATGAAAATGAACAACAATACACACCATGGAAACATTTTTGTTGATTTGTGTCGAGTGAGATTTTCACCTAGAACCCAAAGGTATTGGCACTTTTCATGGAAAAATGTGAAAAATTAAATTTTCTAAAAATGAAATAAATGCCTTCTAAACACCACAAACATTCACTCTAAAACAGAAGATTGTTTTTTTCGCAATATTTTTAGAAATTTGGGCTCTTTTAGTAACATTTACACCTGCGCTGAAGCATCATTTATGCTAATTTCTTGTCTTTTAGGATTAATTCTGGGTTTTATTTTGTTTATTTGATGAAAATAAACAACAATACACACCATGGAAACATTTTTGTTTGATTTGTTTCGAGTGAGATTTTCACCTAGAACGGAAAGGGGGGTATTAACACTTTTCCTGGAAAAATGTAAAAATTTAAATTTTCTAAAATTGAAATAAATGCCTTCTAAACACCTCAAACATTCACTCTAAAACAGAAGATTGTTGTTTTTCGCAATATTTTTAGAAATTTGGGCTCTTTTAGTAACATTAACACCTGGGCTAAAGCATCTTTTATGATCATTTATTGTCTTTCAGGATACATTCTGGGTTTTATTTTGTTTATTTGATGAAAATGAACAACAATACACACCTTGGATACATTTTTGTTTGATTTGTGTCGACTGAGATTTTCCCCTAGAACCCCAAAGGGGGTTTAACACTTTTCATGGAAAAATGTAAAAATTAAATTTTCGAAAAAAGAAATAAATGGCTTCTAAACACCTCAAACATTCACTCTAAAACAGAAGATTGTTGTTTTTCGCAATATTTTTAGAAATTTGGGCTCCAATAGTAACATTAACACCTGGGCTGAAGCATCTTTAATGATCATTTATTGTCTTTCAGGATACATTCTGGGTTTTATTTTGTTTATTTGATGAAAATGAACAAAAATACACACCTTGGATACATTTTTGTTTGATTTGTGTCAAGTGAGATTTTCACCTAGAACCCAAAGGGGGGGGTATTGGCACTTTTCATGGAAAAATGTGAAAAATTAAATTTTCTAAAAATGAAATAAATGCCTTCTAAACACCTCAAACATTCACTCTAAAACAGAAGATTGTTGTTTTTCGCAATATTTTTAGAAATTTGGGCTCTTTTAGTAACATTAACACTTGCGCTGAAGCATCTTTTATGCTCAATTCTTGTCTTTCAGGATTAATTCTGGGTTTTATTTTGTTTATTTGATGAAAATGAACAACAATACACACCATGGAAACATTTTTGTTTGATTTGTGTCGAGTGAGATTTTCACCTAGAACCCAAAGGGGGGGGCATTGGCACTTTTCATGGAAAAATGTGAAAAATTAAATTTTCTAAAAATGAAATAAATGCCTTCTAAACACCTCAAACATTCACTCTAAAACAGAAAGTTGTTGTTTTTCGCAATATTTTTAGAAATTTGGGCTCTTTTAGTAACATAAACACCTGGGCTGAAGCATCTTTTATGATCATTTATTGTCCTTCAGGATTAATTCTGTGTTTTATTTTTTTTATTTGATGAAAATGAACAACAATAACCACCATCGAAACATTTTTGTTTGATTTGTGTCAAGTAAGATTTTCACCTAGAACCCAAATAGGAGGTATTGGCACTTTTCATGGAAAAATGTGAAAAATTTAATTTTCTAAAAATGAAATAAATGCCTTCTAAACACCTCAAACATTCGCTCTAAAACAGAAGATTGTTGCTTTTCGCAATATTTTTAGAAATTTGGGCTTTTTTAGTAACATTAACACCTGGGCTGAAGCATCTTTTATGATCTTTTATTGTCTTTCAGGATTCATTCTGGGTTTTATTTTTTTTATTTGATGAAAAAGAACAACAACACACACCTTGGATACATTTTTGTTTGATTTGTGTCGAGTGAGATTTTCACCTAGAACCCAAAGGGGGGGTATTGGCACTTTTCATGGAAAAATGTGAAAAATTAAATTTTCTAAAAATGAAATAAATGCCTTCTAAACACCTCAAACATTCACTTTAAAACAGAAGAATGTTGTTTTTCGTAATATTTTTAGAAATTTTGGCTCTTTTAGTAACATTAACACCTGGGCTGAAGTAACTTTTATGCTCATTTCTTGTCTTTCAAGATTAATTCTGGGTTTTTTTTTGTTTATTTGATGAAAATGAACAACAATACACACCTTGGATACATTTTTGTTTGATTTGTGTCGTGTGAGATTTTCACCTAGAACCCAAAGGGGGGGGTATTGGCACTTTTCATGGAAAAATGTGAAAAATTAAATTTTCTAAAAATGAAATAAATGCCTTCTAAACACCTCAAACATTCACTCTAAAACAGAAGATTGTTGTTTTTCGCAATATTTTTAGAAATTTGGGCTCTTTTAGTAACATTAACACCTGGGCTGAAGAATCTTTTATGATCATTTATTGTCCTTCAGGATTAATTCTGTTTTATTTTGTTTATTTGATAAAAATGAACAACAATAACCACCATCGAAACATTTTTGTTTGATTTGTGTCAAGTTAGATTTTCACCTAGAACCCAAATAGGGGGTATTGGCACTTTTCATGGAAAAATGTGAAAAATTTAATTTTCTAAAAATGAAATAAATGCCTTCTAAACACCTCAAACATTCGCTCTAAAACAGAAGATTGTTGCTTTTCGCAATATTTTTAGCAATTTGGGCTTTTTTAGTAACATTAACACCTGGGCTGAAGCATCTTTTATGATCATTTATTGTCTTTCAGGATACATTCTGGGTTTTATTTTGTTTATTTGATGAAAATGAACAACAATACACACCTTGGATACATTTTTGTTTGATTTGTGTCGACTGAGTTTTACACCTAGAACCCAAAGGGGGGGGGTATTGGCACTTTTCATGGAAAAATGGGAAAAATTAAATTTTCTAAAAATGAAATAAATGGCTTCTAAACACCTCAAACATTCACTCTAAAACAGAAGATTGTTGTTTTTCGCAATATTTTTAGAATTTTGGGCTCTTTTAGTAACATTAACACTTGGGCTGAAGCATCTTTTATGCTCATTTCTTGTCTTTCAAGATTAATTCTGGGTTTTATTTTGTTTATTTGATGAAAATGAACAACAATACACACCATGGAAACATTTTTGATTGATTGTGTCGAGTGAGATTTTCACCTAGAACCCAAAGGGGGGGTATTGGCACTTTTCATGGAAAAATGTGAAAAATTAAACTTTCTAAAAATGAAATAAATGCCTTCTAAACACCTCAAACATTCACTCTAAAACAGAAGATTGTTGTTTTTCGCAATATTTTTAGAAATTTGGGCTCTTTTAGAAACATTAACACCTGGGCCGTAGCATCTTTTATGATCATTTATTGTCTTTCAGGATTCATTCTGGGTTTTATCTTGTTTATTTGATGAAAATGAACAACAATAACCACCATCGAAACATTTTTGTTTGATTTGTGTCAAGTTAGATTTTCACCTAGAACCCAAAGGGGGGGGGTATTGGCACTTTTCATGGAAAAATGTGAAAAATTAAATTTTCTAAAAATGAAATAAATGCCTTCTAAACACCTCAAACATTCACTCTAAAACAGAAGATTGTTGTTTTTCGCAATATTTTTAGAAATTTGGGCTCTTTTAGTAACATAAACACCTGGGCTGAAGCATCTTTTATGATCATTTATTGTCCTTCAGGATTAATTCTGTTTTATTTTTTTTATTTGATGAAAATGAACAACAATAACCACCATCGAAACATTTTTGTTTGATTTGTGACAAGTAAGATTTTCACCTAGAACCCAAATAGGGGGTATTGGCACTTTTCATGGAAAAATGTGAAAAATTTAATTTTCTAAAAATGAAATAAATGCCTTCTAAACACCTCAAACATTCGCTCTAAAACAGAAGATTGTTGCTTTTCGCAATATTTTTAGTAATTTGGGCTTTTTTAGTAACATTTACACCTGGGCTGAAGCATCTTTTATGATCTTTTATTGTCTTTCAGGATTCATTCTGGGTTTTATTTTTTTTATTTGATGAAAAAGAACAACAACACACACCTTGGATACATTTTTGTTTGATTTGTGTCGAGTGAGATTTTCACCTAGAACCCAAAGGGGGGTATTGGCACTTTTCATGGAAAAATGTGAAAAATTAAATTTTCTAAAAATGAAATAAATGCCTTCTAAACACCTCAAACATTCACTTTAAAACAGAAGATTGTTGTTTTTCGTAATATTTTTAGAAATTTTGGCTCTTTTAGTAACATTAACACCTGGGCTGAAGTAACTTTTATGCTCATTTCTTGTCTTTCAAGATTAATTCTGGGTTTTATTTTGTTTATTTGATGAAAATGAACAACAATACACACCTTGGATACATTTTTGTTTGATTTGTGTCGTGTGAGATTTTCACCTAGAACCCAAAGGGGGGGGTATTGGCACTTTTCATGGAAAAATGTGAAAAATTAAATTTTCTAAAAATGAAATAAATGCCTTCTAAACACCTTAAACATTCACTCTAAAACAGAAGATTGTTGTTTTTCGCAATATTTTTAGAAATTTGGGCTCTTTTAGTAACATTAACACCTGGGCTGAAGAATCTTTTATGATCATTTATTGTCCTTCAGGATTAATTCTGTTTTATTTTGTTTATTTGATAAAAATGAACAACAATAACCACCATCGAAACATTTTTGTTTGATTTGTGTCAAGTTAGATTTTCACCTAGAACCCAAAAAGGGGGTATTGGCACTTTTCATGGAAAAATGTGAAAAATTTAATTTTCTAAAAATGAAATAAATGCCTTCTAAACACCTCAAACATTCGCTCTAAAACAGAAGATTGTTGCTTTTCGCAATATTTTTAGAAATTTGGGCTTTTTTAGTAACATTAACACCTGGGCTGAAGCATCTTTTATGATCATTTATTGTCTTTCAGGATACATTCTGGGTTTTATTTTGTTTATTTGATGAAAATGAACAACAATACACACCTTGGATACATTTTTGTTTGATTTGTGTCGACTGAGTTTTACACCTAGAACCCAAAGGGGGGGGGTATTGGCACTTTTCATGGAAAAATGGGAAAAATTAAATTTTCTAAAAATGAAATAAATGGCTTCTAAACACCTCAAACATTCACTCTAAAACAGAAGATTGTTGTTTTTCGCAATATTTTTAGAATTTTGGGCTCTTTTAGTAACATTAACACTTGGGCTGAAGCATCTTTTATGCTCATTTCTTGTCTTTCAAGATTAATTCTGGGTTTTATTTTGTTTATTTGATGAAAATGAACAACAATACACACCATGGAAACATTTTTGATTGATTGTGTCGAGTGAGATTTTCACCTAGAACCCAAAGGGGGGGGTATTGGCACTTTTCATGGAAAAATGTGAAAAATTAAATTTTCTAAAAATGAAATAAATGCCTTCTAAACACCTCAAACATTCACTCTAAAACAGAAGATTGTTGTTTTTCGCAATATTTTTAGAAATTTGGGCTCTTTTAGTAAAATTAACACTTGCGCTGAAGCATCTTTTATGCTCATTTCATGTCTTTCAGGATTAATTCTGGGTTTTATTTTGTTTATTTCATGAAAATGAACAACAATACACACCATGGAAACATTTTTGTTTGATTTGTGTCGAGTGAGATTTTCACCTAGAACCCAAAGGGGGGGTAATTGGAAATTTTCATGGAAAAATGTGAAAAATTAAATTTTCTAAAAATGAAATAAATGCCTTCTAAACACCTCAAACATTCACTCTAAAACAGAAGATTGTTGTTTTTTGCAATATTTTTAGAAATTATGGCTTTTTTAGTAACATTAACACTTGGGCTGAAGCAACTTTTATGCTCATTTCTTGTCTTTCAAGATTAATTCTGGGTTTTATTCTGTTTATTTGATGAAAATGAACAACAATACACACCATGGAAACATTTTTGTTGATTTGTGTCGAGTGAGATTTTCACCTAGAACCCAAAGGTATTGGCACTTTTCATGGAAAAATGTGAAAAATTAAATTTTCTAAAAATGAAATAAATGCCTTCTAAACACCACAAACATTCACTCTAAAACAGAAGATTGTTGTTTTTCGCAATATTTTTAGAAATTTGGGCTCTTTTAGTAACATTAACACCTGCGCTGAAGCATCTTTTATGATCATTTATTGTCTTTCAGGATACATTCTGGGTTTTATTTTGTATATTTGATGAAAATGAACAACAATACACACCTTGGATACATTTTTGTTTGATTTGTGTCGACTGAGATTTTCCCCTAGAACCCCAAAGGGGGTATTAACTCTTTTCATGGAAAAATGTAAAAATTAAATTTTCGAAAAATGAAATAAATGGCTTCTAAACACCTCACACATTCACTCTAAAACAGAAGATTGTTGTTTTTCGCAATATTTTTAGAAATTTGGGCTCCAATAGTAACATTAACACCTGGGCTGAAGCATCTTTAATGATCATTTATTGTCTTTCAGGATACATTCTGGGTTTTATTTTGTTTATTTGATGAAAATAAACAACAATACACACCATGGAAACATTTTTGTTTGATTTGTTTCGAGTGAGATTTTCACCCAGAACGGAAAGGGGGGTATTAACACTTTTCATGGAAAAATGTAAAAATTTAAATTTTCTAAAATTGAAATAAATGCCTTCTAAACACCTCAAACATTCACTCTAAAACAGAAGATTGTTGTTTTTCGCAATATTTTTAGAAATTTGGGCTCTTTTAGTAACATTAACACCTGGGCTAAAGCATCTTTTATGATCATTTATTGTCTTTCAGGATACATTCTGGGTTTTATTTTGTTTATTTGATGAAAATGAACAACAATACACACCTTGGATACATTTTTGTTTGATTTGTGTCGACTGAGATTTTCCCCTAGAACCCCAAAGGGGGTATTAACACTTTTCATGGAAAAATGTAAAAATTAAATTTTCGAAAAATGAAATAAATGGCTTCTAAACACCTCAAACATTCACTCTAAAACAGAAGATTGTTGTTTTTCGCAATATTTTTAGAAATTTGGGCTCCAATAATAACATTAACACCTGGGCTGAAGCATCTTTAATGATCATTTATTGTCTTTCAAGATACATTCTGGGTTTTATTTTGTTTATTTGATGAAAATGAACAAAAATACACACCTTGGATACATTTTTGTTTGATTTGTGTCAAGTGAGATTTTCACCTAGAACCCAAAGGGGGGGGTATTGGCACTTTTCATGGAAAAATGTGAAAAATTAAATTTTCTAAAAATGAAATAAATGCCTTCTAAACACCTCAAACATTCACTCTAAAACAGAAGATTGTTGTTTTTCGCAATATTTTTAGAAATTTGGGCTCTTTTAGTAACATTAACACTTGCGCTGAAGCATCTTTTATGCTCAATTCTTGTCTTTCAGGATTAATTCTGGGTTTTATTTTGTTTATTTGATGAAAATGAACAACAATACACACCATGGAAACATTTTTGTTTGATTTGTGTCGAGTGAGATTTTCACCTAGAACCCAAAGGGGGGGGCATTGGCACTTTTCATGGAAAAATGTGAAAAATTAAATTTTCTAAAAATGAAATAAATGCCTTCTAAACACCTCAAACATTCACTCTAAAACAGAAAATTGTTGTTTTTCGCAATATTTTTAGAAATTTGGGCTCTTTTAGTAACATTAACACTTGCGCTGAAGCATCTTTTATGCTCATTTCTTGTCTTTCAGGATTAATTCTGTGTTTTATTTTGTTTATTTGATGAAAATGAACAATACACACCATGGAAACAATTTTGTTTGTTTGTGTCAAGTTAGATTTTCACCTAGAACCCAAAGGGGGGGTATTGGCACTTTTCATGGAAAAATGTGAAAAATTAAACTTTCTAAAAATGAAATAAATGCCTTCTAAACACCTCAAACATTCACTCTAAAACAGAAGATTGTTGTTTTTCGCAATATTTTTAGAAATTTGGGCTCTTTTAGAAACATTAACACCTGGGCCGTAGCATCTTTTATGATCATTTATTGTCTTTCAGGATTCATTCTGGGTTTTATCTTGTTTATTTGATGAAAATGAACAACAATAACCACCATCGAAACATTTTTGTTTGATTTGTGTCAAGTTAGATTTTCACCTAGAACCCAAAGGGGGGGGGTATTGGCACTTTTCATGGAAAAATGTGAAAAATTAAATTTTCTAAAAATGAAATAAATGCCTTCTAAACACCTCAAACATTCACTCTAAAACAGAAGATTGTTGTTTTTCGCAATATTTTTAGAAATTTGGGCTCTTTTAGTAACATAAACACCTGGGCTGAAGCATCTTTTATGATCATTTATTGTCCTTCAGGATTAATTCTGTTTTATTTTTTTTATTTGATGAAAATGAACAACAATAACCACCATCGAAACATTTTTGTTTGATTTGTGTCAAGTAAGATTTTCACCTAGAACCCAAATAGGGGGTATTGGCACTTTTCATGGAAAAATGTGAAAAATTTAATTTTCTAAAAATGAAATAAATGCCTTCTAAACACCTCAAACATTCGCTCTAAAACAGAAGATTGTTGCTTTTCGCAATATTTTTAGTAATTTGGGCTTTTTTAGTAACATTAACACCTGGGCTGAAGCATCTTTTATGATCTTTTATTGTCTTTCAGGATTCATTCTGGGTTTTATTTTTTTTATTTGATGAAAAAGAACAACAACACACACCTTGGATACATTTTTGTTTGATTTGTGTCGAGTGAGATTTTCACCTAGAACCCAAAGGGGGGGTATTGGCACTTTTCATGGAAAAATGTGAAAAATTAAATTTTCTAAAAATGAAATAAATGCCTTCTAAACACCTCAAACATTCACTTTAAAACAGAAGATTGTTGTTTTTCGTAATATTTTTAGAAATTTTGGCTCTTTTAGTAACATTAACACCTGGGCTGAAGGAACTTTTATGCTCATTTCTTGTCTTTCAAGATTAATTCTGGGTTTTATTTTGTTTATTTGATGAAAATGAACAACAATACACACCTTGGATACATTTTTGTTTGATTTGTGTCGTGTGAGATTTTCACCTAGAACCCAAAGGGGGGGGTATTGGCACTTTTCATGGAAAAATGTGAAAAATTAAATTTTCTAAAAATGAAATAAATGCCTTCTAAACACCTCAAACATTCACTCTAAAACAGAAGATTGTTGTTTTTCGCAATATTTTTAGAAATTTGGGCTCTTTTAGTAACATTAACACCTGGGCTGAAGAATCTTTTATGATCATTTATTGTCCTTCAGGATTAATTCTGTTTTATTTTGTTTATTTGATAAAAATGAACAACAATAACCACCATCGAAACATTTTTGTTTGATTTGTGTCAAGTTAGATTTTCACCTAGAACCCAAATAGGGGGTATTGGCACTTTTCATGGAAAAATGTGAAAAATTTAATTTTCTAAAAATGAAATAAATGCCTTCTAAACACCTCAAACATTCGCTCTAAAACAGAAGATTGTTGCTTTTCGCAATATTTTTAGAAATTTGGGCTTTTTTAGTAACATTAACACCTGGGCTGAAGCATCTTTTATGATCATTTATTGTCTTTCAGGATACATTCTGGGTTTTATTTTGTTTATTTGATGAAAATGAACAACAATACACACCTTGGATACATTTTTGTTTGATTTGTGTCGACTGAGTTTTACACCTAGAACCCAAAGGGGGGGGGTATTGGCACTTTTCATGGAAAAATGGGAAAAATTAAATTTTCTAAAAATGAAATAAATGGCTTCTAAACACCTCAAACATTCACTCTAAAACAGAAGATTGTTGTTTTTCGCAATATTTTTAGAATTTTGGGCTCTTTTAGTAACATTAACACTTGGGCTGAAGCATCTTTTATGCTCATTTCTTGTCTTTCAAGATTAATTCTGGGTTTTATTTTGTTTATTTGATGAAAATGAACAACAATACACACCATGGAAACATTTTTGATTGATTGTGTCGAGTGAGATTTTCACCTAGAACCCAAAGGGGGGGGTATTGGCACTTTTCATGGAAAAATGTGAAAAATTAAATTTTCTAAAAATGAAATAAATGCCTTCTAAACACCTCAAACATTCACTCTAAAACAGAAGATTGTTGTTTTTCGCAATATTTTTAGAAATTTGGGCTCTTTTAGTAAAATTAACACTTGCGCTGAAGCATCTTTTATGCTCATTTCATGTCTTTCAGGATTAATTCTGGGTTTTATTTTGTTTATTTCATGAAAATGAACAACAATACACACCATGGAAACATTTTTGTTTGATTTGTGTCGAGTGAGATTTTCACCTAGAACCCAAAGGGGGGGCATTGGCACTTTTCATGGAAAAATGTGAAAAATTAAATTTTCTAAAAATGAAATAAATGCCTTCTAAACACCTCAAACATTCACTCTAAAACAGAAAATTGTTGTTTTTCGCAATATTTTTAGAAATTTGGGCTCTTTTAGTAACATTAACACTTGCGCTGAAGCATCTTTTATGCTCATTTCTTGTCTTTCAGGATTAATTCTGTGTTTTATTTTGTTTATTTGATGAAAATGAACAATACACACCATGGAAACATTTTTGTTTGTTTGTGTCAAGTTAGATTTTCACCTAGAACCCAAAGGGGGGGTATTGGCACTTTTCATGGAAAAATGTGAAAAATTAAACTTTCTAAAAATGAAATAAATGGCTTTTAAACACCTCAAACATTCACTCTAAAACAGAAGATTGTTGTTTTTCGCAATATTTTTAGAAATTTGGGCTCTTTTAGAAACATTAACACCTGGGCCGTAGCATCTTTTATGATCATTTATTGTCTTTCAGGATTCATTCTGGGTTTTATCTTGTTTATTTGATGAAAATGAACAACAATAACCACCATCGAAACATTTTTGTTTGATTTGTGTCGTGTGAGATTTTCACCTAGAACCCAAAGGGGGGGGTATTGGCACTTTTCATGGAAAAATGTGAAAAATTAAATTTTCTAAAAATGAAATAAATGCCTTCTAAACACCTCAAACATTCACTCTAAAACAGAAGATTGTTGTTTTTCGCAATATTTTTAGAAATTTGGGCTCTTTTAGTAACATTAACACCTGGGCTGAAGAATCTTTTATGATCATTTATTGTCCTTCAGGATTAATTCTGTTTTATTTTGTTTATTTGATAAAAATGAACAACAATAACCACCATCGAAACATTTTTGTTTGATTTGTGTCAAGTTAGATTTTCACCTAGAACCCAAATAGGGGGTATTGGCACTTTTCATGGAAAAATGTGAAAAATTTAATTTTCTAAAAATGAAATAAATGCCTTCTAAACACCTCAAACATTCGCTCTAAAACAGAAGATTGTTGCTTTTCGCAATATTTTTAGAAATTTGGGCTTTTTTAGTAACATTAACACCTGGGCTGAAGCATCTTTTATGATCATTTATTGTCTTTCAGGATACATTCTGGGTTTTATTTTGTTTATTTGATGAAAATGAACAACAATACACACCTTGGATACATTTTTGTTTGATTTGTGTCGACTGAGTTTTACACCTAGAACCCAAAGGGGGGGGTATTGGCACTTTTCATGGAAAAATGGGAAAAATTAAATTTTCTAAAAATGAAATAAATGGCTTCTAAACACCTCAAACATTCACTCTAAAACAGAAGATTGTTGTTTTTCGCAATATTTTTAGAATTTTGGGCTCTTTTAGTAACATTAACACTTGGGCTGAAGCATCTTTTATGCTCATTTCTTGTCTTTCAAGATTAATTCTGGGTTTTATTTTGTTTATTTGATGAAAATGAACAACAATACACACCATGGAAACATTTTTGATTGATTGTGTCGAGTGAGATTTTCACCTAGAACCCAAAGGGGGGGGTATTGGCACTTTTCATGGAAAAATGTGAAAAATTAAATTTTCTAAAAATGAAATAAATGCCTTCTAAACACCTCAAACATTCACTCTAAAACAGAAGATTGTTGTTTTTTGCAATATTTTTAGAAATTATGGCTTTTTTAGTAACATTAACACTTGGGCTGAAGCAACTTTTATGCTCATTTCTTGTCTTTCAAGATTAATTCTGGGTTTTATTCTGTTTATTTGATGAAAATGAACAACAATACACACCATGGAAACATTTTTGTTGATTTGTGTCGAGTGAGATTTTCACCTAGAACCCAAAGGTATTGGCACTTTTCATGGAAAAATGTGAAAAATTAAATTTTCTAAAAATGAAATAAATGCCTTCTAAACACCACAAACATTCACTCTAAAACAGAAGATTGTTTTTTTCGCAATATTTTTAGAAATTTGGGCTCTTTTAGTAACATTTACACCTGCGCTGAAGCATCATTTATGCTAATTTCTTGTCTTTTAGGATTAATTCTGGGTTTTATTTTGTTTATTTGATGAAAATAAACAACAATACACACCATGGAAACATTTTTGTTTGATTTGTTTCGAGTGAGATTTTCACCTAGAACGGAAAGGGGGGTATTAACACTTTTCATGGAAAAATGTAAAAATTTAAATTTTCTAAAATTGAAATAAATGCCTTCTAAACACCTCAAACATTCACTCTAAAACAGAAGATTGTTGTTTTTCGCAATATTTTTAGAAATTTGGGCTCTTTTAGTAACATTAACACCTGGGCTAAAGCATCTTTTATGATCATTTATTGTCTTTCAGGATACATTCTGGGTTTTATTTTGTTTATTTGATGAAAATGAACAACAATACACACCTTGGATACATTTTTGTTTGATTTGTGTCGACTGAGATTTTCCCCTAGAACCCCAAAGGGGGTATTAACACTTTTCATGGAAAAATTTAAAAATTAAATTTTCGAAAAATGAAATAAATGGCTTCTAAACACCTCAAACATTCACTCTAAAACAGAAGATTGTTGTTTTTCGCAATATTTTTAGAAATTTGGGCTCCAATAGTAACATTAACACCTGGGCTGAAGCATCTTTAATGATCATTTATTGTCTTTCAGGATACATTCTGGGTTTTATTTTGTTTATTTGATGAAAATGAACAAAAATACACACCTTGGATACATTTTTGTTTGATTTGTGTCAAGTGAGATTTTCACCTAGAACCCAAAGGGGGGGGTATTGGCACTTTTCATGGAAAAATGTGAAAAATTAAATTTTCTAAAAATGAAATAAATGCCTTCTAAACACCTCAAACATTCACTCTAAAACAGAAGATTGTTGTTTTTCGCAATATTTTTAGAAATTTGGGCTCTTTTAGTAACATTAACACTTGCGCTGAAGCATCTTTTATGCTCAATTCTTGTCTTTCAGGATTAATTCTGGGTTTTATTTTGTTTATTTGATGAAAATGAACAACAATACACACCATGGAAACATTTTTGTTTGATTTGTGTCGAGTGAGATTTTCACCTAGAACCCAAAGGGGGGGGCATTGGCACTTTTCATGGAAAAATGTGAAAAATTAAATTTTCTAAAAATGAAATAAATGCCTTCTAAACACCTCAAACATTCACTCTAAAACAGAAAATTGTTGTTTTTCGCAATATTTTTAGAAATTTGGGCTCTTTTAGTAACATAAACACCTGGGCTGAAGCATCTTTTATGATCATTTATTGTCCTTCAGGATTAATTCTGTGTTTTATTTTTTTTATTTGATGAAAATGAACAACAATAACCACCATCGAAACATTTTTGTTTGATTTGTGTCAAGTAAGATTTTCCCCTAGAACCCAAATAGGGGGTATTGGCACTTTCCATGGAAAAATGTGAAAAATTTAATTTTCTAAAAATGAAATAAATGCCTTCTAAACACCTCAAACATTCGCTCTAAAACAGAAGATTTTTGCTTTTCGCAATATTTTTAGAAATTTGGGCTTTTTTAGTAACATTAACACCTGGGCTGAAGCATCTTTTATGATCTTTTATTGTCTTTCAGGATTCATTCTGGGTTTTATTTTTTTTATTTGATGAAAAAGAACAACAACACACACCTTGGATACATTTTTGTTTGATTTGTGTCGAGTGAGATTTTCACCTAGAACCCAAAGGGGGGGTATTGGCACTTTTCATGGAAAAATGTGAAAAATTAAATTTTCTAAAAATGAAATAAATGCCTTCTAAACACCTCAAACATTCACTTTAAAACAGAAGATTGTTGTTTTTCGTAATATTTTTAGAAATTTTGGCTCTTTTAGTAACATTAACACCTGGGCTGAAGTAACTTTTATGCTCATTTCTTGTCTTTCAAGATTAATTCTGGGTTTTTTTTTGTTTATTTGATGAAAATGAACAACAATACACACCTTGGATACATTTTTGTTTGATTTGTGTCGTGTGAGATTTTCACCTAGAACCCAAAGGGGGGGGTATTGGCACTTTTCATGGAAAAATGTGAAAAATTAAATTTTCTAAAAATGAAATAAATGCCTTCTAAAAACCTCAAACATTCACTCTAAAACAGAAGATTGTTGTTTTTCGCAATATTTTTAGAAATTTGGGCTCTTTTAGTAACATTAACACCTGGGCTGAAGAATCTTTTATGATCATTTATTGTCCTTCAGGATTAATTCTGTTTTATTTTGTTTATTTGATAAAAATGAACAACAATAACCACCATCGAAACATTTTTGTTTGATTTGTGTCACGTTAGATTTTCACCTAGAACCCAAATAGGGGGTATTGGCACTTTTCATGGAAAAATGTGAAAAATTTAATTTTCTAAAAATGAAATAAATGCCTTCTAAACACCTCAAACATTCGCTCTAAAACAGAAGATTGTTGCTTTTCGCAATATTTTTAGCAATTTGGGCTTTTTTAGTAACATTAACACCTGGGCTGAAGCATCTTTTATGATCATTTATTGTCTTTCAGGATACATTCTGGGTTTTATTTTGTTTATTTGATGAAAATGAACAACAATACACACCTTGGATACATTTTTGTTTGATTTGTGTCGACTGAGTTTTACACCTAGAAACCAAAGGGGGGGGTATTGGCACTTTTCATGGAAAAATGTGAAAAATTAAATTTTCTAAAAATGAAATAAATGCCTTCTAAACACCTCAAACATTCACTCTAAAACAGAAGATTGTTGTTTTTTGCAATATTTTTAGAAATTATGGCTTTTTTAGTAACATTAACACTTGGGCTGAAGCAACTTTTATGCTCATTTCTTGTCTTTCAAGATTAATTCTGGGTTTTATTCTGTTTATTTGATGAAAATGAACAACAATACACACCATGGAAACATTTTTGTTGATTTGTGTCGAGTGAGATTTTCACCTAGAACCCAAAGGTATTGGCACTTTTCATGGAAAAATGTGAAAAATTAAATTTTCTAAAAATGAAATAAATGCCTTCTAAACACCACAAACATTCACTCTAAAACAGAAGATTGTTTTTTTTCGCAATATTTTTAGAAATTTGGGCTCTTTTAGTAACATTTACACCTGCGCTGAAGCATCATTTATGCTAATTTCTTGTCTTTTAGGATTAATTCTGGGTTTTATTTTGTTTATTTGATGAAAATAAACAACAATACACACCATGGAAACATTTTTGTTTGATTTGTTTCGAGTGAGATTTTCACCTAGAACGGAAAGGGGGGTATTAACACTTTTCATGGAAAAATGTAAAAATTTAAATTTTCTAAAATTGAAATAAATGCCTTCTAAACACCTCAAACATTCACTCTAAAACAGAAGATTGTTGTTTTTCGCAATATTTTTAGAAATTTGGGCTCTTTTAGTAACATTAACACCTGGGCTAAAGCATCTTTTATGATCATTTATTGTCTTTCAGGATACATTCTGGGTTTTATTTTGTTTATTTGATGAAAATGAACAACAATACACACCTTGGATACATTTTTGTGTGATTTGTGTCGACTGAGATTTTCCCCTAGAACCCCAAAGGGGGTATTAACACTTTTCATGGAAAAATGTAAAAATTAAATTTTCGAAAAATGAAATAAATGGCTTCTAAACACCTCAAACATTCACTCTAAAACAGAAGATTGTTGTTTTTCGCAATATTTTTAGAAATTTGGGCTCCAATAGTAACATTAACACCTGGGCTGAAGCATCTTTAATGATCATTTATTGTCTTTCAGGATACATTCTGGGTTTTATTTTGTTTATTTGATGAAAATGAACAAAAATACACACCTTGGATACATTTTTGTTTGATTTGTGTCGACTGAGATTTTCACCTAGAACCCCAAGGGGGGAATTAACACTTTTAATGGAAAAATGAAAAAAATTAAATTTTCTAAAAATGAAATAAATGGCTTCTAAACACCTCAAACATTCACTCTAAAACAGAAGATTGTTGTTTTTCGCAATATTTTTAGAAATTTGGGCTCTTTTAGTAACATTAACACTTGCGCTGAAGCATCTTTTATGCTCAATTCTTGTCTTTCAGGATTAATTCTGGGTTTTATTTTGTTTATTTGATGAAAATGAACAAAAATACACACCATGGAAACATTTTTGTTTGATTTGTGTCGAGTGAGATTTTCACCTAGAACCCAAAGGGGGGGGCATTGGCACTTTTCATGGAAAAATGTGAAAAATTAAATTTTCTAAAAATGAAATAAATGCCTTCTAAACACCTCAAACATTCACTCTAAAACAGAAAATTGTTGTTTTTCGCAATATTTTTAGAAATTTGGGCTCTTTTAGTAACATAAACACCTGGGCTGAAGCGTCTTTTATGATCATTTATTGTCCTTCAGGATTAATTCTGTGTTTTATTTTTTTTATTTGATGAAAATGAACAACAATAACCACCATCGAAACATTTTTGTTTGATTTGTGTCAAGTAAGATTTTCACCTAGAACCCAAATAGGGGGTATTGGCACTTTTCATGGAAAAATGTGAAAAATTTAATTTTCTAAAAATGAAATAAATGCCTTCTAAACACCTCAAACATTCGCTCTAAAACAGAAGATTGTTGCTTTTCGCAATATTTTTAGAAATTTGGGCTTTTTTAGTAACATTAACACCTGGGCTGAAGCATCTTTTATGATCTTTTATTGTCTTTCAGGATTCATTCTGGGTTTTATTTTTTTTATTTGATGAAAAAGAACAACAACACACACCTTGGATACATTTTTGTTTGATTTGTGTCGAGTGAGATTTTCACCTAGAACCCAAAGGGGGGGTATTGGCACTTTTCATGGAAAAATGTGAAAAATTAAATTTTCTAAAAATGAAATAAATGCCTTCTAAACACCTCAAACATTCACTTTAAAACAGAAGATTGTTGTTTTTCGTAATATTTTTAGAAATTTTGGCTCTTTTAGTAACATTAACACCTGGGCTGAAGTAACTTTTATGCTCATTTCTTGTCTTTCAAGATTAATTCTGGTTTTTTTTTGTTTATTTGATGAAAATGAACAACAATACACACCTTGGATACATTTTTGTTTGATTTGTGTCGTGTGAGATTTTCACCTAGAACCCAAAGGGGGGGGTATTGGCACTTTTCATGGAAAAATGTGAAAAATTAAATTTTCTAAAAATGAAATAAATGCCTTCTAAACACCTCAAACATTCACTCTAAAACAGAAGATTGTTGTTTTTCGCAATATTTTTAGAAATTTGGGCTCTTTTAGTAACATTAACACCTGGGCTGAAGAATCTTTTATGATCATTTATTGTCCTTCAGGATTAATTCTGTTTTATTTTGTTTATTTGATAAAAATGAACAACAATAACCACCATCGAAACATTTTTGTTTGATTTGTGTCAAGTTAGATTTTCACCTAGAACCCAAATAGGGGGTATTGGCACTTTTCATGGAAAAATGTGAAAAATTTAATTTTCTAAAAATGAAATAAATGCCTTCTAAACACCTCAAACATTCGCTCTAAAACAGAAGATTGTTGCTTTTCGCAATATTTTTAGCAATTTGGGCTTTTTTAGTAACATTAACACCTGGGCTGAAGCATCTTTTATGATCATTTATTGTCTTTCAGGATACATTCTGGGTTTTATTTTGTTTATTTGATGAAAATGAACAACAATACACACCTTGGATACATTTTTGTTTGATTTGTGTCGACTGAGTTTTACACCTAGAACCCAAAGGGGGGGGGTATTGGCACTTTTCATGGAAAAATGGGAAAAATTAAATTTTCTAAAAATAAAATAAATGGCTTCTAAACACCTCAAACATTCACTCTAAAACAGAAGATTGTTGTTTTTCGCAATATTTTTAGAATTTTGGGCTCTTTTAGTAACATTAACACTTGGGCTGAAGCATCTTTTATGCTCATTTCTTGTCTTTCAAGATTAATTCTGGGTTTTATTTTGTTTATTTGATGAAAATGAACAACAATACACACCATGGAAACATTTTTGATTGATTGTGTCGAGTGAGATTTTCACCTAGAACCCAAAGGGGGGGGTATTGGCACTTTTCATGGAAAAATGTGAAAAATTAAATTTTCTAAAAATGAAATAAATGCCTTCTAAACACCTCAAACATTCACTCTAAAACAGAAGATTGTTGTTTTTTGCAATATTTTTAGAAATTATGGCTTTTTTAGTAACATTAACACTTGGGCTGAAGCAACTTTTATGCTCATTTCTTGTCTTTCAAGATTAATTCTGGGTTTTATTCTGTTTATTTGATGAAAATGAACAACAATACACACCATGGAAACATTTTTGTTGATTTGTGTCGAGTGAGATTTTCACCTAGAACCCAAAGGTATTGGCACTTTTCATGGAAAAATGTGAAAAATTAAATTTTCTAAAAATGAAATAAATGCCTTCTAAACACCACAAACATTCACTCTAAAACAGAAGATTGTTTTTTTTCGCAATATTTTTAGAAATTTGGGCTCTTTTAGTAACATTTACACCTGCGCTGAAGCATCATTTATGCTAATTTCTTGTCTTTTAGGATTAATTCTGGGTTTTATTTTGTTTATTTGATGAAAAAAAACAACAATACACACCATGGAAACATTTTTGTTTGATTTGTTTCGAGTGAGATTTTCACCTAGAACGGAAAGGGGGGTATTAACACTTTTCATGGAAAAATGTAAAAATTTAAATTTTCTAAAATTGAAATAAATGCCTTCTTAACACCTCAAACATTCACTCTAAAACAGAAGATTGTTGTTTTTCGCAATATTTTTAGAAATTTGGGCTCTTTTAGTAACATTAACACCTGGGCTAAAGCATCTTTTATGATCATTTATTGTCTTTCAGGATACATTCTGGGTTTTATTTTGTTTATTTGATGAAAATGAACAACAATACACACCTTGGATACATTTTTGTTTGATTTGTGTCGACTGAGATTTTCCCCTAGAACCCCAAAGGGGGTATTAACACTTTTCATGGAAAAATGTAAAAATTAAATTTTCGAAAAATGAAATAAATGGCTTCTAAACACCTCAAACATTCACTCTAAAACAGAAGATTGTTGTTTTTCGCAATATTTTTAGAAATTTGGGCTCCAATAGTAACATTAACACCTGGGCTGAAGCATCTTTAATGATCATTTATTGTCTTTCAGGATACATTCTGGGTTTTATTTTGTTTATTTGATGAAAATGAACAAAAATACACACCTTGGATACATTTTTGTTTGATTTGTGTCGACTGAGATTTTCACCTAGAACCCCAAGGGGGGAATTAACACTTTTAATGGAAAAATGAAAAAAATTAAATTTTCTAAAAATGAAATAAATGGCTTCTAAACACCTCAAACATTCACTCTAAAACAGAAGATTGTTGTTTTTCGCAATATTTTTAGAAATTTGGGCTCTTTTAGTAACATTAACACTTGCGCTGAAGCATCTTTTATGCTCAATTCTTGTCTTTCAGGATTAATTCTGGGTTTTATTTTGTTTATTTGATGAAAATGAACAACAATACACACCATGGAAACATTTTTGTTTGATTTGTGTCGAGTGAGATTTTCACCTAGAACCCAAAGGGGGGGGCATTGGCACTTTTCATGGAAAAATGTGAAAAATTAAATTTTCTAAAAATGAAATAAATGCCTTCTAAACACCTCAAACATTCACTCTAAAACAGAAAATTGTTGTTTTTCGCAATATTTTTAGAAATTTGGGCTCTTTTAGTAACATTAACACTTGCGCTGAAGCATCTTTTATGCTCATTTCTTGTCTTTCAGGATTAATTCTGTGTTTTATTTTGTTTATTTGATGAAAATGAACAAAACACACCATGGAAACATTTTTGTTTGTTTGTGTCAAGTTAGATTTTCACCTAGAACCCAAAGGGGGGGTATTGGCACTTTTCATGGAAAAATGTGAAAAATTAAACTTTCTAAAAATGAAATAAATGCCTTCTAAACACCTCAAACATTCACTCTAAAACAGAAGATTGTTGTTTTTCGCAATATTTTTAGAAATTTGGGCTCTTTTAGAAACATTAACACCTGGGCCGTAGCATCTTTTATGATCATTTATTGTCTTTCAGGATTCATTCTGGGTTTTATCTTGTTTATTTGATGAAAATGAACAACAATAACCACCATCGAAACATTTTTTTTGATTCGTGTCAAGTTAGATTTTCACCTAGAACCCAAAGGGGGCACTTTTCATGGAAAAATGTGAAAAATTAAATTTTCTAAAAATGAAATAAATGCCTTCTAAACACCTCAAACATTCACTCTAAAACAGAAGATTGTTGTTTTTCGCAATATTTTTAGAAATTTGGGCTCTTTTAGTAACATAAACACCTGGGCTGAAGAATCTTTTATGATCATTTATTGTCCTTCAGGATTAATTCTGTGTTTTATTTTTTTTATTTGATGAAAATGAACAACAATAACCACCATCGAAACATTTTTGTTTGATTTGTGTCAAGTAAGATATTCACCTAGAACCCAAATAGGGGGTATTGGCACTTTTCATGGAAAAATGTGAAAAATTTAATTTTCTAAAAATGAAATAAATGCCTTCTAAACACCTCAAACATTCGCTCTAAAACAGAAGATTGTTGCTTTTCGCAATATTTTTAGAAATTTGCGCTTTTTTAGTAACATTAACACCTGGGCTGAAGCATCTTTTATGATCTTTTATTGTCTTTCAGGATTCATTCTGGGTTTTATTTTTTTTATTTGATGAAAAAGAACAACAACACACACCTTGGATACATTTTTGTTTGATTTGTGTCGAGTGAGATTTTCACCTAGAACCCAAAGGGGGGGTATTGGCACTTTTCATGGAAAAATGTGAAAAATTAAATTTTCTAAAAATGAAATAAATGCCTTCTAAACACCTCAAACATTCACTCTAAAACAGAAGATTGTTGTTTTTCGCAATATTTTTAGAAATTTGGGCTCTTTTGGTAACATTAACACCTGGGCTGAAGAATCTTTTATGATCATTTATTGTCCTTCAGGATTAATTCTGTTTTATTTTGTTTATTTGATAAAAATGAACAACAATAACCACCATCGAAACATTTTTGTTTGATTTGTGTCAAGTTAGATTTTCACCTAGAACCCAAATAGGGGGTATTGGCACTTTTCATGGAAAAATGTGAAAAATTTAATTTTCTAAAAATGAAATAAATGCCTTCTAAACACCTCAAACATTCGCTCTAAAACAGAAGATTGTTGCTTTTCGCAATATTTTTAGAAATTTGGGCTTTTTTAGTAACATTAACACCTGGGCTGAAGCATCTTTTATGATCATTTATTGTCTTTCAGGATACATTCTGGGTTTTATTTTGTTTATTTGATGAAAATGAACAACAATACACACCTTGGATACATTTTTGTTTGATTTGTGTCGACTGAGTTTTACACCTAGAACCCAAAGGGGGGGGGTATTGGCACTTTTCATGGAAAAATGGGAAAAATTAAATTTTCTAAAAATGAAATAAATGGCTTCTAAACACCTCAAACATTCACTCTAAAACAGAAGATTGTTGTTTTTCGCAATATTTGTAGAATTTTGGGCTCTTTTAGTAACATTAACACTTGGGCTGAAGCATCTTTTATGCTCATTTCTTGTCTTTCAAGATTAATTCTGGGTTTTATTTTGTTTATTTGATGAAAATGAACAACAATACACACCATGGAAACATTTTTGATTGATTGTGTCGAGTGAGATTTTCACCTAGAACCCAAAGGGGGGGGTATTGGCACTTTTCATGGAAAAATGTGAAAAATTAAATTTTCTAAAAATGAAATAAATGCCTTCTAAACACCTCAAACATTCACTCTAAAACAGAAGATTGTTGTTTTTCGCCATATTTTTAGAAATTTGGGCTCTTTTAGTAAAATTAACACTTGCGCTGAAGCATCTTTTATGCTCATTTCATGTCTTTCAGGATTAATTCTGGGTTTTATTTTGTTTATTTGATGAAAATCAACAACAATACACACCATGGAAACATTTTTGTTTGATTTGTGTCAAGTGAGATTTTCACCTAGAACCCAAAAGGGGGGGGTATTGGCCGTTTTTATGGAATAATGTGAAAAATTAAATTTTCTAAAAATGAAATAAATGCCTTCTAAACACCTCAAACATTCACTCTAAAACAGAAGATTGTTGTTTTTCGCAATATTTTTAGAAATTTGGGCTCTTTTAGTAACATTAACACCTGGGCTGAAGCATCTTTTATGATCTTTTATTGTCTTTCAGGATTCATTCTGGGTTTTATTTTGTTTATTTGATAAAAATGAACAACAATACACACCTTGGATACATTTTTGGTTGATTTGTGTCGAGTGAGATTTTCACCTAGAACCCAAAGTGGGGGGTATTGGCACTTTTCATGGAAAAATGGGAAAAATTAAATTTTCTAAAAATGAAATAAATGCCTTCTAAACACCTCAAACAATCACTCTAAAACAGAAGATTGTGGTTTTTTGCAATATTTTTAGAAATTTGGGCTTTTTTAGTAACATTAACACTTTCGCTGAAGCAACTTTTATGCTCATTTCTTGTCTTTCAAGATTAATTCTGGGTTTTATTTTGTTTATTTGATGAAAATGAACAACAATGCACACCATGGAAACATTTTTGATTGATTTGTGTCGAGTGAGATTTTCACCTAGAACCCAAAGGGGGGGGTATTGGCACTTTTCATGGAAAAATGTGAAAAATTAAATTTTCTAAAAATGAATGAAATGCCTTCTAAAAACCTCAAACATTCACTCTAAAACAGAAGATTGTTGTTTTTCGCAATATTTTTAGAAATTTGGGCTATTTTAGTAACATTAACACTTGCGCTGAAGCATCTTTTATGCTCATTTCTTGTCTTTCAGGAATATTTCTTGGTTTTATTTGATGAAAATAAACAACAATACACACCATGGAAACATATTTGATTGATTTGTGTCGAGTGAGATTTTCACCTAGAACCCAAAGGGGGGGGTATTGGCACTTTTCATGGAAAAATGTGAAAAATTAAATTTTCTAAAAATGAAATAAATGCCTTCTAAACACCACAAACATTAACTCTAAAACAGAAGGTTGTTGTTTTTCGCAATATTTTTAGAAATTTGGGCTCTTTTAGTAACATTAACACTTGTGCTGAAGCATCATTTATGCTAATTTCTTGTCTTTTAGGATTAATTCTGGGTTTTATTTTGTTTATTTGATGAAAATAAACAACGATACACACCATGGAAACATTTTTGTTTCATTTGTGTCGAGTGAGATTTCCACCTAGAACGCAAAGGGGGGTATTAAAACTTTTCATGGAAAAATGTAAAAATTTAAATTTTCTAAAAATGAAATAAATGCCTTCTACACACCTCAAACATTCACTCTAAAACAGAAGATTGTTTTTTTCGCAATATTTTTAGAAATTTGGGCTCTTTTAGTAACATTAACACCTGGGCTGAAGCATCTTTTATGATTTTTATTGTCTTTCAGGATTCATTCTGGGTTTTATATTGTTTATTTGATGAAAATGAACAACAATACACACCTTGGATACATTTTTGTTTGATTTGTAACGAGTGAGATTTTCACCTAGAACCCAAAGGGGGGGGGGTATTGGCACTTTTCATGGAAAAATGTGAAAAATTACATTTTCTAAAAATGAAATAAATGCCTTCTAAACACCTCAAACATTCACTCTAAAACAGAAGATTGTTGTTTTTCGCAATATTTTTAGAAATTTGGGCTCTTTTAGTAACATTAACACTTGCGCTGAAGCAACTTTTATGCTCATTTCTTCTCTTTCAAGATTAATTCTTGGTTTTATTTGATGAAAATAAACAACAATACACACCATGGAAACATATTTGATTGATTTGTGTCGAGTGAGAATTTCACCTAGAACCCAAAGGGGGGGGTATTGGCACTTTTCATGGAAAAATGTGAAAAATTAAATTTTCTAAAAATGAAATAAATGCCTTCTAAACACCGCAAACATTAACTCTAAAACAGAAGGTTGTTGTTTTTCGCAATATTTTTAGAAATTTGGGCTCTTTTAGTAACATTAACACTTGCGCTGAAGCATCATTTATGCTAATTTCTTGTCTTTTAGGATTAATTCTGGGTTTTATTTTGTTTATTTGATGAAAATAAACAACAATACACACCATGGAAACATTTTTGTTTCATTTGTGTCGAGTGAGATTTTCACCTAGAACGCAAAGGGGGGTATTAACACTTTTCATGGAAAAATGTAAAAATTTAAATTTTCTAAAAATGAAATAAATGCCTTCTACACACCTCAAACATTCACTCTAAAACAGAAGATTGTTGTTTTTCGCAATATTTTTAGAAATTTGGGCTCTTTTAGTAACATTAACACCTGGGCTGAAGCATCTTTTATGATCATTTATTGTCTTTCAGGATACATTCTGGGTTTTATTTTGTTTATTTGATGAAAATGAACAACAATACACACCTTGGATACATTTTTGTTTGATTTGTGTCGACTGAGATTTTCACCTAGAACCCCAAGGGGGGTATTAACACTTTTCATGGAAAAATGTAAAAAATTAAATTTTCTAAAAATGAAATAAATGGCTTCTATACACCTCAAACATTCACTCTAAAACAGAAGATTGTTGTTTTTCGCAATATTTTTAGAAATTTGGGCTCTTTTAGTAACATTAACACTCGCGCTGAAGCAACTTTTATGCTCATTTCTTGTCTTGCAAGATTAATTCTGGGTTTTATTTTGTTTATTTGATGAAAATGAACAACAATACACACCTTGGATACATTTTTGTTTGATTTGTAACGAGTGAGATTTTCACCTAGAACCCAAAGGGGGGGGTATTGGCACTTTTCATGGAAAAATGTGAAAAAATAAATTTTCTAAAAATGAAATAAATGCCTTCTAAACACCTCAAACATTCACTCTAAAACAGAAGATTGTTGTTTTTCGCAATATTTTTAGAAATTTGGGCTCTTTTAGTAACATTAACACTTGCGCTGAAGCAACTTTTATGCTCATTTCTTGTCTTTCCGGATTAATTCTGGGTTTTATTTCGTTTATTTGATGAAAATGAACAACAATACACACCATGGAAACATTTTTGTTTGACTTGTGTCGACTGACATTTTCACCTAGAACCCAAAGGGGGGGCATTGGCACTTTTCATGGAAAAATGTAAAAAATTAAATTTTCTAAAAATGAAATAAATGCCTTCTAAACACCTCAAACATTCACTCTAAAACAGAAGATTGTTGTTTTTCGCAATATTTTTAGAAATTTGGGCTCTTTTAGTAACATAAACACCTGGGCTGAAGCATCTTTTATGATCATTTATTGTCTTTCAGGATACATTCTGGGTTTTATTTTGTTTATTTGATGAAAATGAACAACAATACACACCTTGGATACATTTTTGTTTGATTTGTGTCGAGTGAGATTTTCACCTAGAACCCAAAGGGGGGGGTATTGGCACTTTTCATGGAAAAATGTGAAAAATTAAATTTTCTAAAAATGAAATAAATGCCTTCTAAACACCTCAAACATTCACTCTAAAACAGAAGATTGTTGTTTTTCGCAATGATTTTAGAAATTTGGGCTCTTTTAGTAACATTAACACTTGCGCTGAAGCAACTTTTATGCTCATTTCTTGTCTTTCAGGATTAATTCTGGGTTTTATTTTGTTTTTTTTTGATGAAAATGAACAACAATACACACCATGGAAACATTTTTGTTTGATTTGTTTCGACTGAGATTTTCACCTAGAACCCAAAGGGGGGGGCATTGGCACTTTTCATGGAAAAATGTGAAAAATTACATTTTCTAAAAATGAATGAAATGCCTTCTAAACACCTCAAACATTCACTCTTAAACAGAATATTGTTGTTTTTCGCAATATTTTTAGAAATTTGGGCTATTTTAGTAACATTTACACTTGCGCTGAAGAATCTTTTATGCTCATTTCTTGTCTTTCAGGATTAATTCTGGGTTTTATTTCGTTTATTTGATGAAAATGAACAACAATACACACCATGGAAACATTTTTGTTTGACTTGTGTCGACTGACATTTTCACCTAGAACCCAAAGGGGGGGCATTGGCACTTTTCATGGAAAAATGTGAAAAATTAAATTTTCTAAAAATGAAATAAATGCCTTCTAAACACCTCAAACATTCACTCTAAAACAGAAGATTGTTGTTTTTCGCAATATTTTTAGAAATTTGGGCTCTTTTAGTAACATTAACACCAGGGCTGAAGCATCTTTTATGATTTTTATTGTCTTTCAGGATTCATTCTGGGTTTTATTTTGTTTATTTGATGAAAATGAACAACAATACACACCTTGGATACATTTTTGTTTGATTTGTAAAGAGTGAGATTTTCACCTAGAACCCAAAGGGGGGGGGGGTATTGGCACTTTTCATGGAAAAATGTGAAAAATTAAATTTTCTAAAAATGAAATAAATGCCTTCTAAACACCTCAAACATTCACTCTAAAACAGAAGATTGTTGTTTTTCGCAATATTTTTAGAAATTTGGGCTCTTTTAGTAACATTAACACTTGCGCTGAAGCAACTTTTATGCTCATTTCTTGTCTTTCAGGATTAATTCTGGGTTTTATTTTGTTTTTTTTGATGAAAATGAAGAACAATACACACCATGGAAACATTTTTGTTTGATTTGTTTCGACTGAGATTTTCACCTAGAACCCAAAGGGGGGGGCATTGGCACTTTTCATGGAAAAATGTGAAAAATTAAATTTTCTAAAAATGAAATAAAGGCCTTCTATACACCTCATACATTCACTCTAAAACAGAAGATTGTTGTTTTTCGCAATATTTTTAGAAATTTGGGCTCTTTTAGTAACATTAACACTCGCGCTGAAGCAACTTTTATGCTCATTTTTTGTCTTGCAAGATTAATTCTGGGTTTTATTTTGTTTATTTGATGAAAATGAACAACAATACACACAATGGAAACATTTTTGTTTAATTTGTGTCGAGTGAGATTTTCACCTAGTACCCAAAGGGGGGGGCATTGGCACTTTTCATGGAAAAATGTGAAAAAATAAATTTTCTAAAAATGAAATAAATGCCTTCAAAACACCTCAAACATTCACTCTAAAACAGAAGATTGTTGTTTTTCGCAATATTTTTAGAAATTTGGGCTCTTTTAGTAACATTAACACCTGGGCTGAAGCATCTTTTATGATCATTTTCGTCTTTCAGGATACATTCTGGGTTTTATTTTGTTTTTTTGATGAAAATCATCAACAATACACACCTTTGATACATTTTTCTTTGATTTGTTTCGAGTGAGATTTTCACCTAGAACCCAAAGGGGGGGGCATTGGCACTTTTCATGGAAAAATGAGAAAAATTAAATTTTCTAAAATGAAATAAATGCCTTCTAAACACCTCAAACATTCACTCTCAAACAGAAGATTGTTGTTTTTCGCAATATTTTTAGAAATTTGGGCTCTTTAAGTAACATTAACACTTGCGCTGAAGCAACTTTTATGCTCATTTCTTGTCTTTCAAGATTAATTTTGGGTTTTATTTTGTTTATTTGATGAAAATGAACAACAATACACACCATGGAAACATTTTTGTTTAATTTGTGGCGAGTGAGATTTTCACCTAGAACCCAAAGGGGGGGGTATTGGCACTTTTCATGGAAAAATGTGAAAAATTAAATTTTCTAAAAATGAAATAAATGCCTTCTAAACACCTCAAACATTCACTCTAAAACAGAAGATTGTTGTTTTTCGCAATATTTTTAGAAATTTGGGCTCTTTTAGTAACATTAACACCTGGGCTGAAGCATCTTTTATGATCATTTATTGTCTTTCAGGATTCATTCTGGGTTTTATTTTGTTTATTTGATGAAAATGAACAACAATACACACCTTGGATACATTTTTGTTTGATTTGTAACGAGTGAGATTTTCACCTAGAACCCAAAGGGGGGGGTATTGGCACTTTTCATGGAAAAATGTGAAAAATTAAATTTTCTAAAAATGAAATAAATGCCTTCTAAACACCTCAAACATTCACTCTAAAACAGAAGATTGTTGTTTTTCGCAATATTTTTAGAAATTTGGGCTCTTTTAGTAACATAAACACTTGCGCTGAAGCAACTTTTATGCTCATTTCTTGTCTTTCAGGATTAATTCTGGGTTTTATTTCGTTTATTTGATGAAAATGAACAACAATACACACCATGGAAACATTTTTGTTTGACTTGTGTCGACTGACATTTTCACCTAGAACCCAAAGGGGGGGCATTGGCACTTTTCATGGAAAAATGTAAAAAATTAAATTTTCTAAAAATGAAATAAATGCCTTCTAAACACCTCAAACATTCACTCTAAAACAGAAGATTGTTGTTTTTCGCAATATTTTTAGAAATTTGGGCTCTTTTAGTAACATAAACACCTGGGCTGAAGCATCTTTTATGATCATTTATTGTCTTTCAGGATTAATTCTGGGTTTTATTTTGTTTTTTTTTTGATGAAAATGAACAACAATACACACTTTGGAAACATTTTTGTTTGATTTGTTTCGACTGAGATTTTCACCTAGAACCCAAAGGGGGGGGCATTGGCACTTTTCATGGAAAAATGTGAAAAATTACATTTTCTAAAAATGAATGAAATGCCTTCTAAACACCTCAAACATTCACTCTTAAACAGAAGATTGTTGTTTTTCGCAATATTTTTAGAAATTTGGGCTATTTTAGTAACATTTACACTTGCGCTGAAGAATCTTTTATGCTCATTTCTTGTCTTTCAGGATTAATTCTGGGTTTTATTTTGTTTATTTGATGAAAATGAACAACAATACACACCTTGGATACATTTTTGTTTGATTTGTCATGAGTAGGATTTTCACCTAGAACGCAAAGGGGGGGTATTGGCACTTTTCATGGAAAAATGTGAAAAATTAAATTTTCTAAAAATGAAATAAATGCCTTCTAAACACCTCAAACATTCACTCTAAAACAGAAGATTGTTGTTTTTCGCAATATTTTTAGAAATTTGGGCTCTTTTAGTAACATTAACACCTGGGCTGAAGCATCTTTTATGATCATTTATTGTCTTTTAGGATACATTCTGGGTTTTATTTTGTTTATTTGATGAAAATGAACAACAATACACACCATGGAAACATTTTTGTTTGATTTGTGTCGAGTGAGATTTTCACCTAGAACCCAAAGGGGGGGGTATTGGCACTTTTCATGGAAAAATGTGAAAAATTAAATTTTCTAAAAATGAAATAAATGCCTTCTAAACACCTCAAACATTCACTCTAAAACAGAAGATTGTTGTTTTTCGCAATATTTTTAGAAATTTGGGCTCTTTTAGTAACATTTACACCTGGGCTGAAGCATCTTTAATGATTTTTATTGTCTTTCAGGATTCATTCTGGGTTTTATTTTGTTTATTTGATGAAAATGAACAACAATACACACCTTGGATACATTTTTGTTTGATTTGTAACGAGTTAGATTTTCACCTAGAACCCAAAGGGGGGGGGGTATTGGCACTTTTCATGGAAAAATGTGAAAAATTAAATTTTCTAAAAATGAATTAAATGCCTTCTAAACACCTCAAACATTCACTCTAAAACAGAAGATTGTTGTTTTTCGCAATATTTTTAGAAATTTGGGCTCTTTTAGTAACATTAACACTTGCGCTGAAGCAACTTTTATGCTCATTTCTTGTCTTTCAGGATTAATTCTGGGTTTTATTTTGTTTTTTTTGATGAAAATGAACAACAATACACACCATGGAAACATTTTTGTTTGATTTGTTTCGACTGAGATTTTCACCTAGAACCCAAAGGGGGGGGCATTGGCACTTTTCATTGGAAAATGTGAAAAATTAAATTTTCTAAAAATGAAATAAAGGCCTTCTAAACACCTCAAACATTCATTTTAAAACAGAAGATTGTTGTTTTTCGCAATATTTTTAGAAATTTGGGCTCTTTTAGTAACATTAACACCTGGGCTGAAGCATCTTTTATTTTCATTTATTGTCTTTCAGGATTCATTCTGGGTTTTATATTGTTTATTTGATGAAAATGAACAACAATACACACCTTGGATACATTTTTGTTTGATTTGTAACGAGTGAGATTTTCACCTAGAACCCAAAGGGGGGGGTATTGGCACTTTTCATGGAAAAATGTGAAAAATTACATTTTCTAAAAATGAAATAAATGCCTTCTAAACACCTCAAACATTCACTCTAAAACAGAAGATTGTTGTTTTTCGCAATATTTTTAGAAATTTGGGCTCTTTTAGTAACATTAACACTTGCGCTGAAGCAACTTTTATGCTCATTTCTTGTCTTTCAGGAATATTTCTTGGTTTTATTTGATGAATATAAACAACAATACACACCATGGAAACATATTTGATTGATTTGTGTCGAGTGAGAATTTCACCTAGAACCCAAAGGGGGGGGGTATTGGCACTTTTCATGGAAAAATGTGAAAAATTAAATTTTCTAAAAATGAAATAAATGCCTTCTACACACCTCAAACATTCACTCTAAAACAGAAGATTGTTGTTTTTCGCAATATTTTTAGAAATTTGGGCTCTTTTAGTAACATTAACACCTGGGCTGAAGCATCTTTTATGATCATTTATTGTCTTTCAGGATACATTCTGGGTTTTATTTTGTTTATTTGATGAAAATGAACAACAATACACACCTTGGATACATTTTGTTTGATTTGTGTCGACTGAGATTTTCACCTAGAACCCCAAGGGGGGTATTAACACTTTTCATGGAAAAATGTAAAAAATTAAATTTTCTAAAAATGAAATAAATGGCTTCTATACACCTCAAACATTCACTCTAAAACAGAAGATTGTTGTTTTTCGCAATATTTTTAGAAATTTGGGCTCTTTTAGTAACATTAACACTCGCGCTGAAGCAACTTTTATGCTCATTTCTTGTCTTGCAAGATTAATTCTGGGTTTTATTTTGTTTATTTGATGAAAATGAACAACAATACACACCTTGGATACATTTTTGTTTGATCTGTAACGAGTGAGATTTTCACCTAGAACCCAAAGGGGGGGGTATTGGCACTTTTCATGGAAAAATGTGAAAAAATAAATTTTCTAAAAATGAAATAAATGCCTTCTAAACACCTCAAACATTCACTCTAAAACAGAAGATTGTTGTTTTTCGCAATATTTTTAGAAATTTGGGCTCTTTTAGTAACATTAACACCTGGGCTGAAGCATCTTTTATGCTCATTTATTGTCTTTCAGGATACATTCTGGGTTTTATTTTGTTTTTTTGATGAAAATCATCAACAATTCACCTTGGATACATTTTTCTTTGATTTGTTTCGAGTGAGATTTTCACCTACAACCCAAAGGGGGGGGCATTGGCACTTTTCATGGAAAAATGAGAAAAATTAAATTTTCTAAAAATGAAATAAATGCCTTCTAAACACCTCAAACATTCACTCTCAAACAGAAGATTGTTGCTTTTCGCAATATTTTTAGAAATTTGGGCTCTTTAAGTAACATAAACACTTGCGCTGAAGCAACTTTTATGCTCATTTCTTGTCTTTTAAGATTAATTTTGGGTTTTATTTTGTTTATTTGATAAAAATGAACAACAATACACACCATGGAAACATTTTTGTTTGATTTGTGTCCAGTGAGAATTTCACCTAGGACCCAAAGGGGGGGGTATTGGCACTTTTCATGGAAAAATGTGAAAAATTAAATTTTCTAAAAATGAAATAAATGCCTTCTAAACACCTCAAACATTCATTCTAAAAAAGAAGATTGTTGTTTTTCGCAATATTTTTAGAAATTTGGGCTCTTTTAGTAACATTAACACCTGGGCTGAAGCATCTTTTATGATCATTTATTGTCATTCAGGACACATTCTGGGTTTTATTTTGTTTATTTGATGAAAATGAACAACAATACACACCATGGAAACATTTTTTTTGATTTGTGTCCAGTGAGATTTTCACCTAGAACCCAAAGGGGGGGTATTGGAACTATTCATGGAAAAATGTAAAAAATTATATTTTCTAAAAATGAAATAAATGCCTTCTAAACACCTCAAACATTCACTCTAAAACAGAAGATTGTTGTTTTTCGCAATATTTTTAGAAATTTGGGCTCTTTTAGTAACATTAACACTTGCGCTGAAGCAACTTTTATGCTCATTTCTTGTCTTTCAGGATTAATTCTGGGTTTTATTTTGTTTATTTGATGAAAATGAACAACAATACACACCATGGAAACATTTTTGTTTGATTTGTGTCGACTGACATTTTCACCTAGAATCCAAAGGGGGGGGCATTGGCACTTTTCATGGAAAAATGTGAAAAATTAAATTTTCTAAAAATGAAATAAATGCCTTCTAAACACCTCAAACATTCACTCTAAAACAGAAGATTGTTGTTTTTCGCAATATTTTTAGAAATTTGGGCTCTTTTAGTAACATTAACACCTGGGCTGAAGCATCTTTTATGATCATTTATTGTCTTTCAGGATACATTCTGGGTTTTATTTTGTTTATTTGATGAAAATGAACAACAATACACACCTTGGATACATTTTTGTTTGATTTGTGTCGAGTGAGATTTTCACCTAGAACCCAAAGGGGGGGGTATTGGCACTTTTCATGGAAAAATGTGAAAAATTAAATTTTCTAAAAATGAAATAAATGCCTTCTATACACCTCAAACATTCACTCTAAAACAGAAGATTGTTGTTTTTCGCAATGATTTTAGAAATTTGGGCTCTTTTAGTAACATTAACACTTGCGCTGAAGCAACTTTTATGCTCATTTCTTGTCTTTCAGGATTAATTCTGGGTTTTATTTTGTTTTTTTTGATGAAAATGAACAACAATACACACCATGGAAACATTTTTGTTTGATTTGTTTCGACTGAGATTTTCACCTAGAACCCAAAGGGGGGGGCATTGGCACTTTTCATGGAAAAATGTGAAAAATTACATTTTCTAAAAATGAATGAAATGCCTTCTAAACACCTCAAACATTCACTCTAAAACAAGATTGTTGTTTTTCGCAATATTTTTAGAAATTTGGGCTCTTTTAGTAACATTAACACCTGGGCTGAAGCATCTTTTATGATTTTTATTGTCTTTCAGGATTCATTCTGGGTTTTATTTTGTTTATTTGATGAAAATGAACAACAATACACACCTTGGATACATTTTTGTTTGATTTGTCATGAGTGAGATTTTCACCTAGAACGCAAAGGGGGGGGGGTATTGGCACTTTTCATGGAAAAATGTGAAAAATTAAATTTTCTAAAAATGAAATAAATGCCTTCTAAACACCTCAAACATTCACTCTAAAACAGAAGATTGTTGTTTTTCGCAATATTTTTAGAAATTTGGGCTCTTTTAGTAACATTAACACCTGGGCTGAAGCATCTTTTATGATCATTTATTGTCTTTTAGGATACATTCTGGGTTTTATTTTGTTTATTTGATGAAAATGAACAACAATACACACCTTGGATACATTTTTGTTTGATTTGTGTCGAGTGAGATTTTCACCTAGAACCCAAAGGGGGGGGTATTGGCACTTTTCATGGAAAAATGTGAAAAATTAAATTTTCTAAAAATGAAATAAATGCCTTCTAAACACCTCAAACATTCTCTCTAAAACAGAAGATTGTTGTTTTTCGCAATATTTTTAGAAATTTGGGCTCTTTTAGTAACATTAACACTTGCGCTGACGCAACTTTTATGCTCATTTCTTGTCTTTCAAGATTAATTCTGGGTTTTATTTTGTTAATTTGTTGAAAATGAACACCAATACACACCATGGAAACATTTTTGTTTAATTTGTGCCGAGTGAGAATTTCACCTAGAACCCAAAGGGGGGGGTATTGGCACTTTTCATGGAAAAATGTGAAAAATTAAATTTTCTAAAAATGAAATAAATGCCTTCTAAACACCACAAACATTAACTCTAAAACAGAAGGTTGTTGTTTTTCGCAATATTTTTAGAAATTTGGGCTCTTTTAGTAACATTAACACTTGCGCTGAAGCATCATTTATGCTAATTTCTTGTCTTTTAGGATTAATTCTGGGTTTTATTTTTTTTATTTGATGAAAATAAACAACAATACACACCATGGAAACATTTTTGTTTCAAATGTGTCGAGTGAGATTTTCACCTAGAACGCAAAGGGGGGTATTAACACTTTTCATGGAAAAATGTAAAAATTTAAATTTTCTAAAAATGAAATAAATGCCTTCTACACACCTCAAACATTCACTCTAAAACAGAAGATTGTTGTTTTTCGCAATATTTTTAGAAATTTGGGCTCTTTTAGTAACATTAACACCTGGGCTGAAGCATCTTTTATGATCATTTATTGTCTTTCAGGATACATTCTGGGTTTTATTTTGTTTATTTGATGAAAATGAACAACAATACACACCTTGGATACATTTTTGTTTGATTTGTGTCGACTGAGATTTTCACCTAGAACCCCAAGGGGGGTATTAACACTTTTCATGGAAAAATGTAAAAAATTAAATTTTCTAAAAATGAAATAAATGGCTTCTATACACCTCAAACATTCACTCTAAAACAGAAGATTGTTGTTTTTCGCAATATTTTTAGAAATTTGGGCTCTTTTAGTAACATTAACACTCGCGCTGAAGCAACTTTTATGCTCATTTCTTGTCTTGCAAGATTAATTCTGGGTTTTATTTTGTTTATTTGATGAAAATGAACAACAATACACACCTTGGATACATTTTTGTTTGATTTGTAACGAGTGAGATTTTCACCTAGAACCCAAAGGGGGGGGTATTGGCACTTTTCATGGAAAAATGTGAAAAAATAAATTTTCTAAAAATGAAATAAATGCCTTCTAAACACCTCAAACATTCACTCTAAAACAGAAGATTGTTGTTTTTCGCAATATTTTTAGAAATTTGGGCTCTTTCAGTAACATTAACACCTGGGCTGAAGCATCTTTTATGATCATTTATTGTCTTTCAGGATTCATTCTGGGTTTTATTTTGTTTATTTGATGAAAATGAACAACAATACACACCTTGGATACATTTTTGTTTGATTTGTAACGAGTGAGATTTTCACCTAGAACCCAAAGGGGGGGGGTATTGGCACTTTTCATGGAAAAATGTGAAAAATTAAATTTTCTAAAAATGAAATAAATGCCTTCTAAACACCTCAAACATTCACTCTAAAACAGAAGATTGTTGTTTTTCGCAATATTTTTAGAAATTTGGGCTCTTTTAGTAACATTAACACTTGCGCTGAAGCAACTTTTATGCTCATTTCTTGTCTTTCAGGATTAATTCTGGGTTTTATTTTGTTTATTTGATGAAAATGAACAACAATACACACCATGGAAACATTTTTGTTTGATTTGTGTCGACTGACATTTTCACCTAGAATCCAAAGGGGGGGGCATTGGCACTTTTCATGGAAAAATGTGAAAAATTAAATTTTCTAAAAATGAAATAAATGCCTTCTAAACACCTCAAACATTCACTCTAAAACAGAAGATTGTTGTTTTTCGCAATATTTTTAGAAATTTGGGCTCTTTTAGTAACATTAACACCTGGGCTGAAGCATCTTTTATGATCATTTATTGTCTTTCAGGATACATTCTGGGTTTTATTTTGTTTATTTGATGAAAATGAACAACAATACACATCTTGGATACATTTTTGTTTGATTTGTGACGAGTGAGATTTTCACCTAGAACCCAAAGGGGGGGGTATTGGCACTTTTCATGGAAAAATGTGAAAAATTAAATTTTCTAAAAATGAAATAAATGCCTTCTAAACACCTCAAACATTCACTCTAAAACAGAAGATTGTTGTTTTTCGCAACGATTTTAGAAATTTGGGCTCTTTTAGTAACATTAACACTTGCGCTGAAGCAACTTTTATGCTCATTTCTTGTCTTTCAGGATTAATTCTGGGTTTTATTTTGTTTTTTTTGATGAAAATGAACAACAATACACACCATGGAAACATTTTTGTTTGATTTGTTTCGACTGAGATTTTCACCTAGAACCCAAAGGGGGGGGCATTGGCACTTTTCATGGAAAAATGTGAAAAATTACATTTTCTAAAAATGAATGAAATGCCTTCTAAACACCTCAAACATTCACTCTAAAACAAGATTGTTGTTTTTCGCAATATTTTTAGAAATTTGGGCTCTTTTAGTAACATTAACACCTGGGCTGAAGCATCTTTTATGATTTTTATTGTCTTTCAGGATTCATTCTGGGTTTTATTTTGTTTATTTGATGAAAATGAACAACAATACACACCTTGGATACATTTTTGTTTGATTTGTCATGAGTGAGATTTTCACCTAGAACGCAAAGGGGGGGGTATTGGCACTTTTCATGGAAAAATGTGAAAAATTAAATTTTCTAAAAATGAAATAAATGCCTTCTAAACACCTCAAACATTCACTCTAAAACAGAAGATTGTTGTTTATCGCAATATTTTTAGAAATTTGGGCTCTTTTAGTAACATTAACACCTGGGATGAAGCATCTTTTATGATCATTTATTGTCTTTTAGGATACATTCTGGGTTTTATTTTGTTTATTTGATGAAAATGAACAACAATACACACCTTGGATACATTTTTGTTTGATTTGTGTCGAGTGAGATTTTCACCTAGAACCCAAAGGGGGGGGTATTGGCACTTTTCATGGAAAAATGTGAAAAATTAAATTTTCTAAAAATGAAATAAATGCCTTCTAAACACCTCAAACATTCTCTCTAAAAACGAAGATTGTTGTTTTTTGCAATATTTTTAGAAATTTGGGCTTTTTTAGTAACATTAACACTTTCGCTGAAGCAACTTTTAAGCTCATTTCTTGTCTTTCAAGATTAATTTTGGGTTTTATTTTGTTTATTTGATGAAAATGAACAACAATACACACCATGGAAACATTTTTGTTTGATTTGTGTCGAGTGAGATTTTCACCTAGAACCCAAAGGGGGGGGTATTGGCACTTTTCATGGAAAAATGTGAAAAATTAAATTTTCTAAAAATGAAATAAATGCCTTCTAAACACCTCAAACATTCACTCTAAAACAGAAGATTGTTGTTTTTCGCAATATTTTTAGAAATTTGGGCTCCAATAGTAACATTAACACCTGGGCTGAAGCATCTTTAATGATCATTTATTGTCTTTCAGGATACATTCTGGGTTTTATTTTGTTTATTTGATGAAAATAAACAACAATACACACCATGGAAACATTTTTGTTTGATTTGTTTCGAGTGAGATTTTCACCTAGAACGGAAAGGGGGGTATTAACACTTTTCATGGAAAAATGTAAAAATTTAAATTTTCTAAAATTGAAATAAATGCCTTCTAAACACCTCAAACATTCACTCTAAAACAGAAGATTGTTGTTTTTCGCAATATTTTTAGAAATTTGGGCTCTTTTAGTAACATTAACACCTGGGCTAAAGCATCTTTTATGATCATTTATTGTCTTTCAGGATACATTCTGGGTTTTATTTTGTTAATTTGTTGAAAATGAACACCAATACACACCATGGAAACATTTTTGTTTAATTTGTGTCGAGTGAGATTTTCACCTAGAACCCAAACGGGGGGGTATTGGCACTTTTCATTGAAAAATGTGAAAAATTACATTTTCTAAAAATGAATGAAATGCCTTCTAAACACCTCAAACATTCACTCTAAAACAGAAGATTGTTGTTTTTCGCAATATTTTTAGAAATTTGAGCTCTTTTAGTAACATTAACACCTGGGCTGAAGCATCTTTTATGATTTTTATTGTCTTTCAGGATTCATTCTGGGTTTTATTTTGTTTATTTGATGAAAATGAACAACAATACACACCTTGGATACATTTTTGTTTGATTTGTAACGAGTGAGATTTTCACCTAGAACGCAAAGGGGGGGGTATTGGCACTTTTCATGGAAAAATGTGAAAAATTAAATTTTCTAAAAATGAAATAAATGCCTTCTAAACACCTCAAACATTCACTCTAAAACAGAAGATTGTCGTTTTTCGCAATATTTTTAGAAATTTGGGCTCTTTTAGTAACATTAACACTTGCGCTGAAGCAACTTTTATGCTCATTTCTTGTCTTTCAGGATTAATTCTGGGTTTTATTTTGTTTTTTTTGATGAAAATGAACAACAATACACACCATGGAAACATTTTTGTTTGATTTGTTTCGACTGAGATTTTCACCTAGAACCATAAGGGGGGGGCATTGGCACTTTTCATGGAAAAATGTGAAAAATTAAATTTTCTAAAAATGAAATAAAGGCCTTCTAAACACCTCAAACATTCATTTTAAAACAGAAGATTGTTGTTTTTCGCAATATTTTTAGAAATTTGGGCTCTTTTAGTAACATTAACACCTGGGCTAAAGCATCTTTTATGCTCATTTATTGTCTTTCAGGATACATTCTGGGTTTTATTTTGTTTATTTGATGAAAATGAACAACAATACACACCATGGAAACATTTTTGTTTGATTTGTGTCGAGTGAGATTTTCACCTAGAACCCAAAGGGGGGGGTATTGGCACTTTTCATGGAAAAATGTGAAAAATTAAATTTTCTAAAAATGAAATAAATGCCTTCTAAACACCTCAAACATTCACTCTAAAACAGAAGATTGTTGTTTTTCGCAATATTTTTAGAAATTTGGGCTCCAATAGTAACATTAACACCTGGGCTGAAGCATCTTTAATGATCATTTATTGTCTTTCAGGATACATTCTGGGTTTTATTTTGTTTATTTGATGAAAATAAACAACAATACACACCATGGAAACATTTTTGTTTGATTTGTTTCGAGTGAGATTTTCACCTAGAACGGAAAGGGGGTATTAACACTTTTCATGGAAAAATGTAAAAATTTAAATTTTCTAAAATTGAAATAAATGCCTTCTAAACACCTCAAACATTCACTCTAAAACAGAAGATTGTTGTTTTTCGCAATATTTTTAGAAATTTGGGCTCTTTTAGTAACATTAACACCTGGGCTAAAGCATCTTTTATGATCATTTATTGTCTTTCAGGATACATTCTGGGTTTTATTTTGTTAATTTGTTGAAAATGAACACCAATACACACCATGGAAACATTTTTGTTTAATTTGTGTCGAGTGAGATTTTCACCTAGAACCCAAACGGGGGGTATTGGCACTTTTCATTGAAAAATGTGAAAAATTACATTTTCTAAAAATGAATGAAATGCCTTCTAAACACCTCAAACATTCACTCTAAAACAGAAGATTGTTGTTTTTCGCAATATTTTTTTAGAAATTTGAGCTCTTTTAGTAACATTAACACCTGGGCTGAAGCATCTTTTATGATTTTTATTGTCTTTCAGGATTCATTCTGGGTTTTATTTTGTTTATTTGATGAAAATGAACAACAATACACACCATTGGATACATTTTTGTTTGATTTGGTAACGAGTGAGATTTTCACCTAGAACGCAAAGGGGGGGGTATTGGCACTTTTCATGGAAAAATGTGAAAAATTAAATTTTCTAAAAATGAAATAAATGCCTTCTAAACACCTCAAACATTCACTCTAAAACAGAAGATTGGTCGTTTTTCGCAATATTTTTAGAAATTTGGGCTCTTTTAGTAACATTAACACTTGCGCTGAAGCAACTTTTATGCTCATTTCTTGTCTTTCAGGATTAATTCTGGGTTTTATTTTGTTTTTTTTTGATGAAAATGAACAACAATACACACCATGGAAACATTTTTGTTTGATTTGTTTCGACTGAGATTTTCACCTAGAACCATAAGGGGGGGGGCATTGGCACTTTTCATGGAAAAATGTGAAAAATTAAATTTTCTAAAAATGAAATAAAGGCCTTCTAAACACCTCAAACATTCATTTTAAAACAGAAGATTGTTGTTTTTTCGCAATATTTTTAGAAATTTGGGCTCTTTTAGTAACATTAACACCTGGGCTTAAAGCATCTTTTATGCTCATTTATTGTCTTTCAGGATACATTCTGGGTTTTATTTTGTTTATTTGATGAAAATGAACAACAATACACACCTTGGATACATTTTTGTTTGATTTGTAACGAGTGAGATTTTCACCTAGAACCCAAAGGGGGGGGGTATTGGCACTTTTCATGGAAAAATGTGAAAAATTAAATTTTCTAAAAATGAAATAAATGGCTTCTAAACACCTCATACATTCACTCTAAAACAGAAGATTGTTGTTTTTCGCAATATTTTTAGAAATTTGGGCTCTTTTAGTAACATTAACACTCGCGCTGAAGCAACTTTTATGCTCATTTCTTGTCTTGCAAGATTAAATCTGGGTTTTATTTTGTTTATTTGATGAAAATGAACAACAATACACACCATGGAAACATTTTGTTTAATTTGTGTCGAGTGAGATTTTCACCTAGTACCCAAAGGGGGGGGGCATTGGCACTTTTCATGGAAAAATGTGAAAATTAAATTTTTCTAAAAATGAAATAAATGCCTTCTAAACACCTCAAACATTCACTCTAAAATAGAAGATTGTTGTTTCTCGCAATATTTTTAGAAATTTGGGCTCTTTTAGTAACATTAACACCTGGGCTGAAGCATCTTTTATGATTATTATATTGTCTTTCAGGTTACATTCTGGGTTTTTATTTTGTTTTTTTGATGAAAATCAACAACAATACACACCTTGGATACATTTTTCTTTGATATGTGTCGAGTGAGATTTTCACCTAGAACCCAAAGGGGGGGGGGGTATTGGCACTTTTCATGGAAAAATGTGAAAAATTAAATTTTCTAAAAATGAATGAAATGCCTTCTAACTCCTCAAACATTCTCTCTAAAACAGGAGATTGTTTTTTTTTTCGCACTATTTTTAGAAATTTGGGCTCTTTTAGTAACATTAACACCTGGGCTGAAGCATCTTTTATGATTTTGATTGTCTTTCAGGATTCATTCTGGGTTTTATTTTGTTTATTTGATGAAAATGAACAACAATACACACCTTGGATACATTTTTGTTTGATTTGTAACGAGTGAGATTTTCACCTAGAACGCAAAAGGGGGGGGGTATTGGCACTTTTCATGGAAAAATGTGAAAAATTAAATTTTCTAAAAATGAAATAAATGCCTTCTAAACACCTCAAACATTCACTCCTAACAGAAGATTGTTGTTTTTCGCAATATTTTTAGAAATTTGGGCTCTTTTAGTAACATTAACACTTGCGCTGAAGCAACTTTTATGCTCATTTCTTGTCTTTCAGGATTAATTCTGGGTTTTATTTTGTTTTTTTTTGATGAAAATGAACAACAATACACACCATGGAAACATTTTTGTTTGATTTGTTTCGACTGAGATTTTCACCTAGAACCCAAAGGGGGGGGCATTGGCACTTTTCATGGAAAAATGTGAAAAATTAAATTTTTTAAAAATGAAATAAAGGCCTTCTAAACACCTCAAACATTCACTCTAAAACAGAAGATTGTTGTTTTTCGCAATATTTTTAGAAATTTGGGCTCTTTTAGTAACATTAACACCTGGGCTGAAGCATCTCTTTTATGATCATTTATTGTCTTTCAGGATACATTCTGGGTTTTATTTTGTTTTATTTGATGAAAATGAACAACAATACACACCTTGGATACATTTTTGTTTGATTTGTGTCGAGTGAGATTTTCACCTAGAACCCAAAGGGGGGGGTATTGGCACTTTTCATGGAAAAATGTGAAAAATTAAATTTATTAAAAATGAAATAAATGCCTTCTAAACACCTCAAACATTCACTTTTAAAAACAGAAGATTGTTGTTTTTTTGCAATATTTTTAGAAATTATGGCTTTTTTAGTAACATTAACACTTTCGCTGAAGCAACTTTTATGCTCATTTCTTGTCTTTCAAGATTAATTCTGGGTTTTATTCTGTTTATTTGATGAAAATAAACAACAATACACACCATGGAAACATTTTTGATTGATTTGTGTCGAGTGAGATTTTCACCTAGAACCCAAAGGGAGGGGTATTGGCACTTTTCATGGAAAAAATGTGAAAAATTAAATTTTCTAAAAATGAATTAAATGCCTTCTAAACACCTCAAACATTCTCTCTAAAACAGAAGATTGTTGTTTTTTGCAATATTTTTAGAAATTTGGGCTTTTTTAGTAACATTAACACTTTCGCTGAAGCAACTTTTTATGCTCATTTCTTGTCTTTCAAGATTAATTTTGGGTTTTACTTTGTTTATTTGATGAAAATGAACAACAATACACACCATGGAAACATTTTTG